>NC_137690.1:69104780-69237280 GCF_963989245.1 Nansenia antarctica
CTAGCCAGTTCTACAATGAAAAGTGCAGTCGCACAAAGTCTGTTAATAAGATATTGTCTATATTTCATTAGCAGCGAAAATATTATAATTAAAGATCAGGCAAGGAACACAGTTGAATACATTTTGGAGATCGATTCTTCTTCTTGTTTGTTTACCTTTGTAGCTGTATTACTTCAACGTTAACTGTCCTTACTGCTCCTTACTGGGCGTTTACGAACTGGTAACGATCCTGTATCCCTAATAACGCTGATAGATAGTATCTGTTCTGTCTACTAACGCCGACAGAAAGGCTGGACTGAGGGACACGGATACCATTCAACTCGTTTTTCTTATTCTTTATGAAAATTGAATAGATTGTAAAACCTGCGAATGCAGACAACAAAAACATACATGAATACACAGCTCTGACACATTCAAAGACTAAAACAAAGCATATAAATGTTACACAAAGCACGCATCAAACACTAACCGTGGCATCCCTCGAGTCCTGGCATCACACAATGAACCCCTACGCACGGTCTCCCACTATTTAAGCACCTAATCACAGCCCCCAATATCCCTACGCATAACGGATCTATATAATCAAACAATTCCCACGCAGTTATGAGGCATAACTCAAAATAATGTTACTAATATCTAATAATCAATAATTAATAATAACTAAGAATTATTCAAATACCATTTAAAATAACATTTCACATTTGTCCTATTTTATAGGCTAAAATATGTACACTGAAACACCCCATCCTAACTGGACAGTACACCTCCCACCTAGCCGAACTAGCTACTAGTCTAGGGAGGCTACCAATGTCCCTTGTTCCTCAATGGGGAGGAGAACAACCATCCTCCTGACATCCCGGTGGAGGACGACCCCGTGCAGCTTGCCAGAGCCTTTCTTTTCTCTTGTTTTGGCTCCTCCTGGAGAGGCAGGGCCCTGGTGAGTGCTCCTGAGAAGGCCTTCCGTTTGAGCTTGTTCACACTTTCTCGAGCATCAGCTGCCACTTCTGCCGCTGATTTCACAGGCCACTCCTCAAAAGGCTTCTCCAGGAATCCAGGTCCATTCTGCCACAGAGAATCTTCGCTCAGTTTTTCAGGAACTGCTCCTCTTGTGCTGATGTCGGCCACATTGCACTCACCGGGGATCCACGACCACTCGGTTGGAGACCCTGTCTTCCCAGGGTCCCACGTTTCCTTGGCTGAGCTCCTGCCTCCTGCCTCTTGGAAGGCTCTTCTCACAAGGATGTTTCCTTTTTGTTTGGCCGGGGACACCAGGCCAATTGGATCGTATAGAGCAGCCACTTGGCTCAGCAGCTCTCTCCTCGACAAGCCGTTGGGTGTATTCTCCCGGACTTCTTCTACCTTGAGGTTGAGGCCTGTCCTCATCTTTCCTTTTCTCTTGGAGAAGTTTACTGATGTCATCATGTAGAGCTGGTCGGAATTCACGAGATACCCAATGCCAAGGGCCTTATTTTCCTCGTCTTTCAGCTGATTTGGTAGCACCAGGGTTTTGGATGTCGCTCCAGGCCTCTCCCCTCCACAGGTTCTGGCGTCGTCCTTTCTCCTCCCACCTTGGCCAGACCGGACCCACGGCTTTAGAAAGAACCCTCCAGCGCTCAAGATCTCCTCCACTCCACTCGTGATGGTGTCGAGCATCTTCAGATCATCATGGGAAGTCGAGATGTCGTCGACGTAGCTGTCTTTCTCCAAGACACGATGCTCTTCCTCCCTTTCAATGAACTGAGGTAGCCCTGCTGTCTCCCTCATTGCTAGTTGAGCAATGCAACCAGCAGGACGGTCTCCAATGTTCTCCCTCGTGATGGCGTACTCCCCGACGTCCTCTTCAGGATCGTCTCTCCAAAGGACCCTGTGCAGGTGTATCTCTCGGTCCTTCAGCCACATAGAGTTGTACATTTTGGTGATGTCGCCCAGGGCCGCATGCTCGCCAGTCCGAAACCGCAGGAGCACAGCCCTGATGGGGTTCAACACGTCTGGCCCCTTTAACAGAAGGTCGTTCATGCTGACACCTTTGTATGATTGGCTACTGTTCCACACTAACCGGACCGGTGTTGTCACAGAATGGGGATTGGGTGCAACCAGGTGGCTCTCGCACCAAACCGGACCTTTCCACTCTTGAATCTTCTCTGGTGTGAGCCTTACTGCTGCGCCCCTCCTTACCATCTCGTGAACCTGCTCTCCGTAGGCAGTTCGCCACTCCGGCTGTTTCAGGAGGCGTTTCTCCGTTCTTAGGAATGTTGCCATCACAGCTCCTCTGTTGTTCGGTAGACTGGATGGATCCTCTGTCCAAGGGTAACTAGCATCCCAATGTGGAGCATCGCTGTGGTGATCGCTGGCGACATAGGACAGACCCTCCTTTATCCTCTCCAGCTCCTTTTCTTCCGCCAGGGTCATCTCTTTTTCACCCGGCTGGCACGCTCCACAACGACATCCCCCGCATTTGGGTTCACAGGCTTCCACAGGGTTCCACAGGCTTCCACAGGGTTCCAGGAGCTTCCCGGATTTTGCTTCAGTGCAGCTCGTAACTGCTGTCTTATTCGTGAAGGCTCTCCTGACTTTTCTCTCAATCTCTGGAGCGAGTTGGGACAAGACCTCTTCCTGTTCAACGGTCAAACTCCTTGCACGTTCACCGCCGCTACTTGGAGTTTCTCTCTTTTCCCCACCATCCTTCTTACTGTCTCTACTGGGGCAGAGAAGGTAATGGTGGTCTGACGACTCTCCTTCTTTGCAGCCTCTCTTGGTGCAGAGGAATTTAAGGTTACACTCTCCGTCAGCGCCATGTGATGAAAGGCACAGCCGGCAGGCTCTAGACTTCTTCACCGCGGCCTTTCTTGCTGCCAAGTCGAGGCCTCTGAACTTCTTACAGGTGAACAGCCTACTTCTGTGTTTATCTTCGCACAGAACACAATTGTCATCAGCGCTGCCTCTCTCAGTGGCTCTAGTGAAAGCAAACTTCTTCCCAGTATTCTTCTCTGGGATCTCCGTGATCTCCATCTGCTCCAACTGTTCGAGGATGCTTTCCTGCTTTTGTAGGAAGTCCAGGAAGGTGTCAAAGTATCTCTCCGGCTGGAAACCATTTCGGGGGTCTTGTTTGAAAGTAAGCCACTCTTTTTTCAAAGTGAGTGGCAGTTTGTTTTCAATGGCTCCAGTCACCAGAGGGTTTTTGATGGCTACTTCATTGTCAAGATCTTTAAGGTCTGCTAGAGCTTTCTCTGTGATTCGGATCAGATCAATCACCTTCCTGAATTGGTGCTCTTTGACTGGAGAAATCTTCTGCAGCTCTGCTACGATCAGGTTGGTGATTGCATTGTTTCCGAAACGATTCTCTAGCACCCTGAAGACATCTTCGGCAGTATTGTGGCTCGCGAGCCTGAGATCCTTCACTATGGTCTCCTCTATACTTTCCAGAAGTTGAAACTTCTTGACTTCCGGAGACCCGGAGGGATCGCCTTGTTGCTGTAGGCTTTCCCAATCCTTCCTCCAGCGGTAGTATTCCCGAATGCTACCTCTAAACGTCGGGAGACTTGTCGGCTTCAGCCTCACTTTTGGAATGCCTCTCGTAGCTGCATTTCCACCCCGTGCGCCTGCTCCCTCAGTCTCCTCCAACGCTTTTTGCTGGGCTTTAACAAGCTCTGCCCGTGCTTCAGTCTCCGCCTGTTGAGCCAGGATAAGCTGGGCGCGCCTGGCGCGTTCTTCCTCTTCAGCCTTCTGGCGCTCTCCTTCCGCTGTTTTGCGGCGGGCGCGGTCTTCTTCCTCAGTTGCCTTTCGAGCTTTTCCTATCTCGGCGTCTCTATCTCGCCTGAGCTTGTTCTTTGAGGACATTAAATGATGCAGCCGTCCCTCCACGTCTTCTATAGCAGCGACAGGGGCCCAGTCTCTCCAGACAGAGAGCTCTTTCTCTGCTCCTGTAGTGAGCTCCTCTAAATGGTGCACTTGTCTCTCATGGCAGTCATGGTCTAGCTGGCCCAATGGGACCTCTTCTGTCTCTTCTTTAGCTCGTTCAGCCTCCCTGATCGCGAACAACACTCTTCTTTCACCGTATCTTGACCACAGATGGAGTTTTACGAGATCGCCAACCTTCGACAATTTAGTCATGCAGTCATTGCTCACCTTATCGATGTCTCTCGTCTGTTGTTCAGATAGTTTGGTGGGGTCCTCTTCCGCTTCTGCAAGCAGACCCTCTTCATAGCTACTATTGGCTTCCAGGAGCTTCTCAGCTTCATTAGAGAAAGCCTGCCACTGGACCTTTAATTCGCTCTCGACCATGGAGGGTGTAACGCGGAGCATGAAGGCAGATTTTTGGTTAAAGTTGGATTTAGCTGAATTTCTCTCTTTTTTCAGTTGAGCTACGGACTGGTCCTCTTCAGCCATTTTCCTATTTCTTTTCACAGGCTATCAATGTTTAATGTTTAATGTTAAAGTCCCTTCAAACTGCTCACTTAGTGTTTTTATTTTCGTTTTATTCAACTGTGACGTTTTACAGTCAAAACTGACATTTATTTACTGCCAGAATAAATGGGACTCTTATTTTGAAACTCCGGATCTTCTGTGTATTTTAACTTCCTGGTTACTTCAAGAATAAATGGGACTCTTATTTTGAAACTCCGGATCTTCTGCGTATATTTACTTCCTGGTTGCTGCGACGCACTAGGGCTCCTCCTCCTTTCACAGTTTGGATATATCACTCCGCCGGTTAGCCACTTTAGCAGACACAGTCAGTCCCACGTTAATTACTCTGGCTAGCAAGGCAAGTCTCTATAAACATCCAGCTTGAATTAGTTCGCTGGTCAGTGCTGTTGCTTACCCGACCGCTTTCCTGGTCTTGCTGTCCTCTCTCGCTGTCTCGCGCTGCCGACACTGTCTCATGTCCAGTAGGCTCTGCACAGACACGCCTCAGACAGCACACCTGGCTAGCTAGCTCCGGTTAATTGCAGTCACTTTTCCGAGTTCCCTCGACGCTTGTATTCGTCCCGCGGAGAACTCCTCTCTGAATGTGGCTGTCAATTTACTTCTCCACCACCTCGGGAATCTTTTCAAAGATATTTCTTTGATGCCCGGGCCGTAGGTTTTACAATTGTTCTGTCTACTAACGCCGACAGAAAGGCTGGACTGAGGGACACGGATACCATTCAACTCGTTTTTCTTATTCTTTATGAAAATTGAATAGATTGTAAAACCTGCGAATGCAGACAACAAAAACATACATGAATACACAGCTCTGACACATTCAAAGACTAAAACAAAGCATATAAATGTTACACAAAGCACGCATCAAACACTAACCGTGGCATCCCTCGAGTCCTGGCATCACACAATGAACCCCTACGCACGGTCTCCCACTATTTAAGCACCTAATCACAGCCCCCAATATCCCTACGCATAACGGATCTATATAATCAAACAATTCCCACGCAGTTATGAGGCATAACTCAAAATAATGTTACTAATATCTAATAATCAATAATTAATAATAACTAAGAATTATTCAAATACCATTTAAAATAACATTTCACATTTGTCCTATTTTATAGGCTAAAATATGTACACTGAAACACCCCATCCTAACTGGACAGTACAGTATCGGTTTCTGCCCTCCTCCTAAAACTCTCATGAAAAGCAGCTCCAGGACACTTATTGTCTTATGATTATTGTCATCATTCTTGCTGTCGGTGTGAAGCTGTTGTACAGACGCAATAACACACTTGAGGGTTTGCTACTGTCTGTCTCAGCGATACCGCGGGGGCCTTCGACCGCACGGTCGTGCTCAAACCATGATATATCCAGTACTCGAGTTGAGGGGGGATGAGGGGTAATGGCATCCCCCCTGAAGTCAAAATCATCCCCCTTCTAAAACTGCCATCCCCCCCTTTCCATCCCTTATGTCATTTTATCAATGTACGTGGTATTACTGCTATTACAACATTTAGTTTTGCGCATATTGAGTAAAATACTGTGGGCGAGGGGGGGGGGGGTGCACGCACACATGCAATGACATTTTTACAGAGTCACTGACACTGAAGTCACTGACGCTGAAGACACTGATGCTGTGGGGAGGGTAAAATTGTCCCCATATGATAAAATCCACCATCCCCCCTGATTTTCTTTTACAACTTGAGTACTGGATATATCTACAATGGGTTGACGCAAAGAAGCACTGCGATTGGCAGTGCTGCGTTCAAAGCTGTGATTTAATAACGACGAACGTGTCACGGCGAAACCTGTTGGGATACTAGTCTCCTACACCGCAGTAGATGCGCATCGCATTCCCTTGACGACGTTTTTGGCACTATAAATCTGAGCGCGGGGCAGAAACCAACCGCCATCTCTCAGCATATAAATATTTCAAGCAATGTTTTTCTTGTCACAATCTTTCGGATTCGTCGTGTAACCGTTGTATACAAGCAGTAAAGCCCGCCACGTCGTCCTTTATCCTCAATATTGTCACTCGGTAGAGAGAGGTTTACCGGCACTCTTCTATGCCTCATGACTAACTACTCCCCCCCTCCCGTAACCGTGACAATGTTGACGATAAATCACGCCCCTCTCGGGCATTATCACTTAAATTAAAACGAGATGTTTGACAGCATCAAATACCTGCAACAAAAGTCGAAAGTCATAGCGTATAGTCGTAAATGTCTCGGCACAATAAGTGTATACGTTTGAAAACACTGCCAGCGAGTTACGTTTTTTATACTTTTAGTTCACATAAAGTCTGGCGAACGTGACAGAGTTAATCAGATCAGAGCCTCTCACTCTGCTCCAGGGACATCTACGGGGGCTGTACTCCATGTCTTCTCTCAGCCCGCCCCCCCCCCCCCCCCCACCCTCACTCCCTCCGCCTCCGCCTTGATCAGCCAGTTTGTCTGTACTCTGCACTCTGCTTACCCACCATGCACTGCTGTGCAGAGGCGGGATGCCGGATGACATGAAATGGCATCAACATGGCTGCAGGGGGGCCGATCCGAAACACACACACACACACACACATACAAACACACACACACACGCACACAAACACACACACAGTCACCCACACACCCCTGCTGTGGCTTTGGCAGCCCCTCTGTTAGATCCAAACTTTCCCTCTCAAAGCCGAAACAAAGTCCACCAATGCAGTCTGATGTTTGAATACTCGTGGGTGCACTCACAACCACCCTCCACACACAAACACACACACAGACAGACAGACACACACACATATACACACACACACACTTATATGTTGAGGATGAGCTGACCTAGATACTCGTCTTTTTTCCTTAGACATTTGGGAAACTTGGAAACTTTTATCGAGGCACTGGTTGAATATCATAATAATAGAACAAATATGTTTCTGAAATGCAAGGAGAGGAGCCCACCTTTCTGACTGAAGTGTAGATGAGTGGTGACCACGTGTTTGTGGTGCCGCGTGACGCACAGCCACGGCGTCGGGCTCCTTGTCCCTGACCCTCCTCGGCCCTTCCGTCCTCCAAGCCTCGTGTTTCTCCCAAGGACTGTGTGTTCTTCCACCTGGGTCCCTATACAGTCCCTTATACAGCACACACACTCTACTACACCCTGGTTGTTATTCATCCCTAGCACACGCACAGGAAAAAGCTGCCCACACAAAGGGCCTGCATTTATGTTTCGTATTCAGGGATGTTCTTTATGTTATATCATTTGACATAACAGCTTTCCTCCTTTGAAAAGGTGTGTGCAGCGCACTAAGTGACTATGGTATTATGTGCTGCTACCAAGGCTGCTCTCTCCTCTATGAGATCTGGATGAAGGTTCCAAGATTCAGTCCTGCTGCTGTTTTGTTTTTTTGCTGTTGATTCAGTACCTTTTTTTACTCCTGGTCTTGATGTATTGCTATGTAGTTCTTATTGTCTTCTTCTAGAATTTTTCTTTCCTCGAGCATGGGGACCGAACATGTTCTGAATACTTGATTTCCCTAGAACATGGTTGTCCTGGAGCACTTTCCTTCTAGCTATAGTGTTCCTTTGAATGGTTTACTACTACTGTCCTCTACTCTCTCTCTCTCCACTGGATGTAGTTGACTGTGATATAGAAACCTTCTAGAAGCATCCCCCCCTTTGTTCAGAAGCAATGTTCTGTAGAGAAATGTAGTGTTTTGGGTATATAGTAGATTGTAGTTTGTCTGTTGATCTAATAGAATATTCTCTCTTTTTCCTCTTCACCCTTTCCCACTCCCGACCATGTTGCACCCCTCTTTCTTCCTCTTCCTCCCTCACCCCCCTCCCTCCCCCATCCTCCTCCTCATGTTAACCCATTATTAACATATGTCGTCGCTTCCGCCTCGTCTCCCTGTGGTCCTCGTCTCCCTTCCCAACCGATTTGTTTTGACCGATCTTGCTTGCTTTCGATCCACCTCGCCACATTCTCTTTTTTTCCTTTTTTATTTTATTTTTTTTCTCCTTAAAACCTTGTGTGTAACTGCTCGCAGACCCCATAGACTCCGATGTTGATCTCTACGAACTCTTCCATGCCCCGTACACCCCAGTACCAGACCCCACCCCCATGCTGCCTCCGGTGGGCGTGCAGGCGTCCGTGCTCAGCCACGACACCATCAAGGTCACCTGGGCCGACAACTCGCTGCCCAAGAACCAGAAGATCACCGACGCCCGCTACTACACCGTCCGCTGGAAGACCAACATCCCCGCCAACACCAAGCTCAAGGTACCGCTCACCACCACACATACCAGCCCACGTTCACCTCAACTCAATGGACCTATCGCTAAGCCACGCCCCCTTTGAAAACTCGGACAAATAAACAATTCTTCACTGACAGTGACTGACTGACCGACCGTGACTGAATGACATTCAATGACTTACAATGGCGGGAGTTAACATTTCTGATTTACCACAGCAAGTAATAGACATGTTTTTTAAAGATGACAAGAATAATTTGTCTAGAAGCTTTTCACCATCAGATATTAGCGAATTGTTTGTCCGAGTTTTCTGCCTGTAGTGACTTTTGCTGTGATATGATTGGACAATTTCTATTTTGGGGCGTGGCTTAGCGATAGGTCCATTCACTTCACTTCATAACAACATTTTGATTTATTTTGGGACATTTCTTATACATTTAGTACCGTAGACACTTTTATCGAAAGCGACTTACAAAGTACATTTGTCTAAAGCAAGTGAATCATATACATCAGTCATCATAAGCGCAGAAAACGATGGTGGGATCAGGTGCCATTGGCAATCACAATGCTAGAAAAAGGAAAGATTAGTATTTATTTGATCATTTTCTTATTATCTTTTTTTCAAATTCAATTTAATGTTCATTTTATTTTTTGGAGGCTACCTACAGTGTGGAGTACAGTGCACCTGTATTACAGGACATCAAACATGAGCAACAGCCATTCCAAGCAGCCCAGAAACACAACGTCAGACAGGATAGCTTCAACCTCAATCACATCAATGTCTACAACTCCTTGGCGGCCTTCTATTGGCTTACAAATGAACGCCTGGTAATCCCACCAATCACAAGGTCAAGTGGGCACTGCAGGATAATCCCACCTATCATCGGCTTCAAACGCCTCGCAGGTCAATTCTCAATCTTCTCTCTTAGAATGCTGCGACACAGAGACGTGAACTCTGTCAGAGGTCGAAAGGCGCTAGATGAAGTCACGAGGTTGGTAGAGCTGCATCACAATGCTATCAGGGTCTGCTGCGGCTCACCAGGTAGAGCCGGCGTCTAATGATCGCAAGGTCGGCCGGTTCGTGTCGAGATGTCCTTGGACAACACGCCGAACCCCCAAATTGCTCCCGACGACCGGGCCGGCGCCTTGCACGGTAGTTTGCCGCCATCGGTGTGTGAAAGGGTGAATGACAGGCCGTTGTAAAGCGCTTTGGAATAAGGCTCTATATAATAAGCGCAGTCCATTTACCATTCGCTACGTGCTTGCGGGTCGAATCTGTCACCGTATGCCTACCGTACAATGACTTGAGTGCATCCAACCAGCCAAGGCTTGTAGGGAGACTTTATATGTGCTATCTAAAATTAAATGCTCTGGAATACATTGTCCTCAGTTAGAGGACACGTATGATGCCGGCGTCGTGTGAAGATGATTTAGTGGGAGAGGAGGACGGTAGGAACACGATCGCTGTGAGCCAAACCCCTCAACCTGAGAGAGATTCAGCTTCTCAGCTTTCAGCATCCAACCATAGCTCAATTAAGATCATTACCCATCTCCCAGCATAAGGTGTGTGAGTGTGTGTGCGTGCGTGTGTGTGTGAGTGTGTACGTGCATGTGTTTATATTTGTGTGTGTGTGCGTGCATGTGTTTATATTCGTGTGTGTGTGTGTGAGAGCATGTGTGTGTGTGTGTGTGTGTGTGTGTGTGTGTGTGTGTGTGTGTGTGAGAGCGTGTGCGTGCACGTGTGTGTGTGAGTGTGTTTGTGTGTTTTTGTGTGAGTGTGTGTGAGTGTGTGTGTGCGCGGACGCGCGTGTGTGTGTGTGTGTGTTGTTTGTGCGCGGATGCGCGTGTGTGTGTGTGCGCATACGCATTACCAGCGAGCAGAACCCAGATAAAGGGCTGCGTTTCCTCATACATAATTCAACAAGGACAAGACAAACTGAGAGCTGAGGGAGGGGGGGGGAGAAACCTGACGGTGCATTCTGAACACACACACAATAGACACACACACACACACATACACACACACACACCGCCAATACCCATGGTACACAACCCACGTCATCCTTGATATGCTCAACACACACTTGATTATTGCGATTCAGCGGTCGAACGCGTCAGACACACTCTAAAGCCGTCACCTGACCCAAAGGGATGTCGTTCAAAAACACAAGGAGACGCTAAAAGGCTACGGTTCGTACGCTACGGTTCGTACGTCACAACGTAGATTATCCGGGACAATAGATTGGGGCAAACGTTGATGCTTTTGCCCAGAGACCAGTTCATAATCACAGGTGTTGCTTCGTCAACAGTAACTCAAGGTGATCTGTAGAGTAAGCAGCCCCGCTTTAGTTTTCAAGTTTTCAAGTTTCACGTGCGCACACACACACACACACACACACACACACACACACGATACAATAGCAACACAATACAACATCAGCCTGTGTTTGTTTGGTAGTCCGAACGCGATGGAATCAGGCTGAGAGAAGACGTGTCAGCGGCCCCTCGACCGTCAGTCCTGCTCTCCCGCTCCCCCCGCAGTCGACAGGCTAGACAAGCATGTACATTATTAAACACACCGCTTTCTTCTACGAGAACAAATCGTCTCGTTGCCCTCTCCCTGACATCCCCGATGACAACTGTTTGTCTTCTTTAGCACGCAATGTTGTAGAATCACCCGGAGAGAGAACGCTCCGCTATACATCACACAGAGCTAGGGGGGGTTTTGCGTCTGTATCGCTGACATATATCCAGTCATATTTACCACAGTAAGATGATGAAATAGGCTTATAAAATGAAAGCTAGTAATCCAGAGTGTTCAGACTGAGATTTATTCTCCATAGCCGTCTTATTGTGAGGTCCTCTCATCTTCATTCAGACATGGCATTCCTCTGGTCTCACATGAGTCTTTTCAATACATTGTTTGTAGTTTCAGGACATTTGGGGAATAAAGTGTCTTTCTAGTCTTTGTGGTGTATGACATGGTAGTTAGCCTTTTAACACACTCTGAGTTTCTTGAGCCTGGAGTGTCACTCGGTGGTCAAACTGTGTACTGCACTTTCTGATATTAACTGTTTTCCCTGGGTGTGTGTGTGTGTGTGTGTGTGTGTGTGTGTGTGTGTGTGTGTGTGTGTGTGTGTGTGTGTGTGTCTGTGTGTCTGTGTGTCTGTGTGTCTGTGTCTGTGTGTGTGTGTGTGTGTGTGTGTGTGTGTGTGTGTGTGTCTGTGTGTGTGTGTTTCTAGACGGCCAACACCACCAACCTGAGTTTCATGGTCACGGGGCTGAAGCCCAACACTCTGTATGAGTTCTCTGTCATGGTGACCAAGGGGCGGAGGCTCAGCACCTGGAGCATGACCGCCCAGGGAACCACCATTGAGACCAGTAAGACCCCCCTGTCCCCCGTCCCCCCTCCCCCACAACACACACACTCACACACTTTCATTGTAATAGCTAGTGAAAATAAACCGGAACCATCTTTAGACCTTAACACTAGAACAGCCATGAGGGGTCATTGTGAGTAAAAAAAAAAAAATATATCTTTGCACTCGATCACATTTCAGGACCCTCCTTTCATGACTTTTCCACCCAGTATCCTTACATTTTCAAAATCACCTCAGGATAAGCTAGTATAGATAAGCTATTTTGCCGTTTTCTGTGTAGGAAGCAGGCTAATTTACATGCGGCCAGCTAGTGGTCGTTGTGTGGAAATAGCAGCTCAGCATTGTAAAGATTTGACCCCCGAGGCGGCTCTTTTAGTAGGTAAAAAGGCACGGCTGTTCTAGTGTTAAGAGTCGAGAGTTTCTCCCATGAGCCTGAAGTTGCGGAAACGAACCAGAATGTTCTGTCTGAACAGTCCCCAGCTCCTCCCCCAAAGACGTCACCGTGGTGAGCAAGGAGATGAAGCCACGGACCATCATCGTCAACTGGCAACCCCCCTCTGAGGCCAACGGCAAGATCACAGGTGAGATGCGCGTTTGTCTTCTATCAACAAGACAGGCGGATGGACGGATGGACAGACCGACAGTTAGAGAGACAGACAGACAGACAGACAGACAGATAGAGAGACAGATAGAGAGACAGACAGACAGACAGACAGAGAAACAGACAGACAGACACACACGGACACACGGACAGAGAGATGGACATACACACAGACGCACAGACAGAGGGATGGATGGATGGACAGACACACACACACACACACAGATAGACACATAGACAGACGGACGGACGGACGGACACGCACCCACAGCCACACAAACACCAGACACACACTCATCCTCCCTCCCCCTCCCTCCCTCCCCCTCTCTCTCTCCCTCCCCTCCCTCCCGTAGGCTACATCATCTACTACAGTACTGACGTGAATGCGGAGGTGCATGACTGGGTGATAGAGCCGGTGGTGGGGAACCGGCTGACCCACCAGATCCAGGAGCTCACCCTGGACACCACCTACTACTTCAAGATCCAGGCCCGCAACATCAAGGGCATGGGACCCATGTCTGAGGCCGTGCACTTCAGGACGCCCAAGAGTAAGTCGGCAATAGGGACTGAATACGGACATAGAAGACCCCCCAGAATGGGTTTGGGGCTCATAGAAATAGGCCGGATATGGGAATGGTTTTTACTCCATGCCTCTGTTCTGTTGTCTGTTGTTCAGTCGTTGTTGTCGTAAGCATGAAGGGGTAGGAATGTCAAACCTATCGCTAAGCCACACCCCAAAATAGAAATTGTCCAATCATATCACAGCAAAAGTCACTACAGGCAGAAAACTCAGACAAACAACTCGCTAATATCTGATGGTGAAAAGCTTCTTGATTAAATATTCTTGTCATCTTTAAAAAAAACATGTCTATTACTTGCTGTGGTAAATCAGAAATCAGAAATTTGCCAACTCCCGCCATTGTAAGTCATTGAGAGTCATCCAGTCACGGTCGGTCAGTCAGTCACTGTCCGCGAAGCGTTGTTTGTTTGTCTGAGTTTTCAAAGGGGGCGTGGCTTAGCGATAGGTCCATTAGCGTGGCTTCTAATCATGTTGGTGGCAGTCTTTTCCCTTCGCCGGTAGTGGGCTGCAATTTCAATGCTTTCTCTGTAGATGCTTGCCATAACATTCTGTTGGGCCGAAACCTACAATGCACCCCCATTTCTACTACTATCTCTCACGCTCTCCTCCCTGCCACTCTCTCTCTCTCTCTCCCTCTCCTGGCTCTACTGTTCCCTTTCCTAACCCCCTCACTTATTGGTGCTCACACACACCTGCCCCACCTTGTCAAGCCAGATCCCTTCCTCACAGTCTCTCTCTCCTCTCCTCTTCTCTCACTCTCCTCTCACTCTCCTCTCCTTCTTTTTTCTTCTCCTCTCCTCTCCTCTCCTCTCCACTCTTCTCACTCTCCTCTCCTCTCACTCTCCACTCCTCTCCACTCCTCTCCTCTCCTCTCCTCTCCTCTCCCCTCCTCTCCTCTCCTCTCCTCTCCTCTCCTCTCCTTTCCTCTCCTCTCCTCTCCACTCCACTCCCCTCCTCTCCTCTCCTCTCCTCTCCTCTCCTCTCCTCTCCTTTCCTCTCCTCTCCTCTCCACTCCACTCCACTCCACTCCTCTCCTCTCCTCTCACTCTCACTCTCCTCTCCACTCCTCTCCTGTCCTCTCCTCTCCTCTCCTCTCCTCTCACTCTCCACTCCACTCCTCTCCTCTCCTCTCCTCTCCTCTCCTCTCCCCTCCTCTCCTCTCCTCTCCTCTCCTCTCCTCTCCTCTCCTTTCCTCTCCTCTCCTCTCCACTCCACTCCACTCCACTCCTCTCCTCTCCTCTCCTCTCACTCTCACTCTCCTCTCCACTCCTCTCCTCTCCTCTCCTCTCCCCTCCTCTCCTCTCCTCTCCTCTCCTCTCCCCTCCTCTCCACTCCTCTCCTGTCCTCTCCTCTCCTCTCCTCTCCTCTCCTCCTCTAACCAGTGTGCTTTGTTGTATCTTCTCTCCCTGGCTACTGTCTCCTTTGGCTGTTCTAGCTGAATCCTCTGACAAAATGGCTAACGACCAAGGTAATCCCCCTTCCCTTTCTTCCTCTTCCCAACGATGACACTGACACTATGCTGCAGATTGTCCTGTGTTTCTTCTTGATCTTATTTGACCTTTGATCTGCTCCGAGGAGGTAAATGTGGGGTCGCTGGGGTGGGTTCGAGAGCTCCCTCCAGAGTCCCATTGATCTTGTCTGGTTCCTTGAGAACGGACTTTCTGTTTTAATTCAAAGGTTAACCCTGCGGTCGTCAGTTAATTGAACTAAAAGGCTTATATGTTTCGCCGTTTCTTTTGTGGTCTTTTTCCCCTCAGCCTCTAATTTACCGATCAAACCAGGCAGTCACCAGCCGCCCCCCGACCACAACTTTGGATCCCCAGTCGGTAATGTACACTTTTACTCTGCTCTTAGGCCCAGTCCAGCACCACAGAACCGTTATAGGGCTTTCACACCGGCAGTTCCGAACGCCGGTTCGCGTTCGCGTTCGGAAACCTCCGAACGTTGGCGCTGTCTGGCGAACGAGCCCGCGTTCATACCAGTGTATCGTTCGCCAGACAGCGCCAACGTTCGGAGGTTTCCGAACGTGAACGCGAACCGGCGTTCGGAACTGCCGGTGTGAAAGCCCTACTCGTGAGGCACAGCAGTACCCATTCCACCTAGCTCACGAAATGCTTGTGATTTGTTGACCACAACTTCAATTTGCCAGACTTTTGAGTTTTCACGTTTTCACAATACAATTCAGAATCCAAAAACTGAATTGCCATGCAATTTTTCCATGCCTTTAAAAAAACATTTTTTAAAAAAGCAACGTTTTTTTATTAAGCAAAGTTACAGTCAAAACAAGCCCCCCACATGGGGCGGGACACATATTTATAGTTTCCTTGGTCATGAGATCACTATTCTTGGGAACCAATCATATCATACAAATCTGCGATTGCAACAAGTTATTGGCACTGTCCACAGGAACAACTGTTAACTGCAACACAGAATTGGCACCTCTGTCCAGGAAGGGAAAGGGGGGGGTGTGCTCCATGATTGCTCAATTTCCCAGAATGTAGAGAGACAGACTTTAATTCTCAGCATATTTGATATAAAACTACAACAACCAACGTCCCTCTCTGGGTTTTGTGACTGCAGGTAAACCGGGGATGACGGGCAGCGGGGAGAGCCACATCCTGGTCATCATCATCATCATCTCCGTGGGGGCGTTCACCATCATCGTGGTGGTGGTGGGGGCCTTCCTCTGTACGCGACGCACCACCTCCCACCAGAAGAAGTGAGCTACACTGACACACTGACACACTGACACACCATGGGGACCGGGGATGGGGATTCCCTTTTCCATGCATTATTCCATGCTGATCTCTACCTCCACCAGCCCTCCCCTGGAACACACACCTACACACACACACACACACACACACACACACACACACACCATACGGGGCATCACCATACATCGTTGTCTTACGACAGCTAGCTGCGACTCCGTCCACACACTGATCTGTTGCCGGGTTACGGGCGAGACAGAAAAATCTTGAGACATACTTTTTTTTTAACAACCTGTAACCACCTGTAACCATCCTATAACAACCTCATCCTTTAACCACCTCATCCTCTCCCCCACCCCACCCCCCCCCCACCCCTTTTCAGGAAGCGAGCAGCCTCCAAGTCCTCCAACGGCTCCCACAAGTACAAGGGCAACTCCAAGGACCTGAAGCCTCCAGACCTGTGGATCCACCACGAGAGGCTGGAGCTCAAGCCCATGGACAAGTCCCCCGAGCCCAACCCCGTGATGACGGACACGCCCATCCCCCGCACCTCGCAGGAGATCACCCCCGTGGAGCCCAGCCTGGACCCCATGACGCAGAGACGCAACTCCTACCGCGGTGAGGGGGCGGATCTGACCTCGTTCAGTCGTTCATCTCTTTGTCTTTGTAGTTTGTTTCTTTTCTTTGCATCACTCGCATAGTAACACAAGTCATTGATGTGGTTGTCGTACCCAATGTGTTTCTGTCTGTTTCTGTCTTGCTTCTCACACATTTCACTTGTTATTCGGGGCTTCTCCTGTTACGACTCTGCTGCAAGATCACACACCTCCCGAGGACTTAAAATCACTATCATCCTCTCGTATAAACAGGTCACAGTTAGCTGGGGTTTTCTTTACGATCTACTTGATTCATAATCGGCACACACACACACACACACACATTCCTAACGTTCCTAATCCAGGCTGAACAGTCAACACTCACAGATGAAACACAAAGACAACACAGTGTCTCTCTCTCATTGGCTGGTTTCCACCATAACTCACAGGCCACGAATCAGAGGACAGCATGTCTACATTGGCAGGGCGACGGGGGATGAGGCCTAAAATGATGATGCCCTTCGACTCGCAGCCCCCTCAGCGTAAGTGTGTGTGCGAGCGTGCGTGCGTGTCAAAGATGTATGTGAAATATGAGAGAGAGCGTGAGTTCGAGCGCGTGTGTGTGCGCGCGTGTCCGTGTGTGTAACTGAGTTGAGATGGTAGACTCACTCCTAAAGTAGAAACACCACCACCTACGCCATGGAATCTTATATGTGGTGTAGCTCGTTAACATTGTTATATCAGTAACTGACAGATCTTTGTAAACAATACGTGCTTTCTAGTCTCTGACAAGGTAATGACCACGATTTTTCATAGTAAAAAGTTGCACCAGTTGCACCATTTCACCAGCAGAGGTCACTCTTTCTCAAAATTAGGATAACATCAACTTACTTTGGTGAAAGTCACATAACATTCCATGAGTGCATTTCTAACTCTGTTACTGTGTGTGTGTGCTTGTGTGTGTGTGTGTGTGTGTGTGTGTGTGTGTGTGTGCGTGTGTGTGCGTGTGCGTGTGTGAGTGCGTGTGTGTGTGTGTGTGTGTGTGTGTGTGTGTGTGTGTACTGTACACACGGAGTGTTAGCGAGACAGACTCAATGGAAAAGCTACTTGCAACACAGACTGTCGTATAGTTCATCATCACTTCATATAAAAAACTAATATGAAATAACAGTTCCTCACTCATATAAAAATAATAGTTCATCACTCATATAAAAAATGTATCGGCACTGGTTTCATTGTACAATGCACCCTGACGATGCGCCACAGTCGATGGAAAAGCGTAGGGTTTCAAAATGCCTGTAGAGTCTAGTGGGAGAAATAGATTCCCATGTACCTGAATGACATTATTCTGTAACCTGTTTTTTAAAACCCTAATGGTGTCTAGTTAAGATTTCTTCATGTTGCCAAGGTCAACTAATGTCCCATGGGGTCCGTTTGGCGGCCATCTTGAATTGACGTCCACGCGAATGGCTCCTGAAC
Organism: Nansenia antarctica; assembly: GCF_963989245.1. NCBI lineage: Eukaryota > Metazoa > Chordata > Actinopteri > Argentiniformes > Microstomatidae > Nansenia > Nansenia antarctica. Next base: position 69,122,797 of record NC_137690.1, read on the forward strand.
CAGACAACCTAACATAGACATCTTAACTAGACACCATTAGGGTCTTTAAAAAAAACAGCTTACAGAATAATGTCATTCGGGTACATGGGAATCTATTTCTTCTACTAGACTAGTAGGTTCGGGACAATTTTCCCCAAACGTAGGGGAATTCTGCAACCCTAGTAAAGCAGCTCAGTGAACAGTGTTATTCTACCAGATCTGCTCTGTGTTCTCATCTGCCCTGCTGTCACCCTCCCATTTCAATGTGCTAATGTCACATTTTAATGTCACATTTTAATGTCACATTTTACCATAGCTGGCAAACCATGCTGTGAGTTCAAATGTCCCCTCACACTGTTCAGTGTACCAGACCACCTCTGTAGCTCTGAGGAGACTGTGTGTGTGTGTGTGTGTGTGTGTGTGTGTGTGTGTGTGTGTGTGTGTGTGTGTGTGTGTGTGTGATATTGATTGATTGATTGTGTGTGTGTGTGTGTGTGTGATATTGATTGATTGTGTGTGTGTGTGTGTGTGTGTGTGTGTGTGTGTGTGTGTGTGTGTGTGAGCGAGCATCTGTTTTCTCATGCATGTTTGTGTCTTTGTCGAGTGTATCTGAACAGCACTGCTCTCACCCCCCCTGCTTTTGGTGCAGCTGGTTAAACGTGTGTGTGTGCGTGTGTGTGTGTGTGTGTGTCCATTCACAGCTGTGATTAGCGCTCATCCCATCCACTCCCTCGATAACCATCACCACCATTATCACACGGGCAGCCTTGCATCGCCAACGCGCAGCTACCTCCACCACCAGACCAGTGGCCACCACCCGCGCCCCCATGTCTGCGCCACCCCCATCTCCCATCTAGACAGGGTGGACTCCACAGGTGAGACTGCTGCCACCCGCTGGACAGCAGAGGGACTACAACCAGGGCAACACCCAACCCAAGACAATGTGTCTTTCTGTTCTGTGTGGCCCGCTCAAATGCATTCTGTTGTTCATTTATTCATCTGTGTAGAAGAAAAACTAAAATATGGGTGGATTTCTTGAAACCTGCAATCCGGAATTGGTGAAATGACTAATTGGCTGGCCCACCAATCGGGGTAAATACTTTAATGGCATGCTTTAATGGGATCCAACACGCATGGAATGGAATGGAATGGAATGGAATGGAATGGTGACTACATTCCACATTCCATATTCCATTCATTACAATGATCTCTTTCTACCTCCGCCAGCCTCCCCTGCAGTGTGTCAGGGGTCAACTTGAGGTCAATATTTTCTTATTTCAACAGCATCGCTGCCCTGTCAGGTCCACACGCTCATATTCTTAGATTTTGTCAATATTCACTTCATGCTAATACCATAATGTCCATATTAACAACATTTTCTCTGAACCCTATTCAGGAAGACTAACCAATTGCTCCAATTGTTCCCAATATCCAAGTATTTCTCCCTTGTTGACTTGCCCATGGAGAGACATGGAACAGCTAAAGAGGCGCATGTGACAGCACCTGGTGAAACCGGGAACAAGTCGCCAACCAATCAAAATGTTCAGACTTTTATTCAGAACATTTTAAATAAATGTCAACGTTGTTAAAAATCAATGACACACTCGCTAGTCAAGACAAAGCATTGCAATGCAATGGATTCGGTGAGTAATCCCCACTACTCTACGCTAACCAGGTGTCATTGATTTTTAACAATGTTGACATTTATTTTAATTTCTTCCTGAATAAAAGTCTGAACATTTTGATTGGTTGGCGACTTCCCGTTCCCGGTTTCACCAGATGCTGTCACATATAATGAGCAATATGGCGGATATTCCACCAAATCTACTATACTATACGTTGTTACATATCTCTAGTCGTGAGAACAGGGTGTCCTGTTTCCACGTAGAAAACCTCAAAAAACCAACCCCCCCTCCCACCCCTTCCAACTCCAGAGTCGGTGAGGAACACCCCCAGCGTGGAGCCCCTCCCAGCCTCGGCCCAGCCCTCCTGCCCCCCGGACCTCTCTGAGCCCGAGGGTAGCTACCACGGCTCCACGGCCACGGACGAGGAGCCCAGCTACGGCAGCAACCCCCCCACGGCCCACGTCCGCCCCGCACACCCCCTCAAGAGCTTCGCCGTGGCGGCCCAACCGGCCATCATCAACCCCACCTTCGAGTCCCCCGCTCTGCCCAGCACCCCTCTGCTCACCCAGCCAGGTGAGACGCACGCGCACATACACACGCACAAACACACACAGACGCACACACACCCTTGCGCATACACACGCACACACACACACACCCTGAGTGACTTGATGTGTCATAGGTAGACATAAGGCACCCAGATACAAGTTTCGCCAGTGAGGCGATGGAGGTTTTACTGGATGTGTGTGTGTGTGTGTGTGTGTGTGTGTGTGTTCTCAGGGTCCGCCTCCTCCCAGCACCACAAGACGGCCTCCATCGGCACGCTGGGCAGGACGCGCATCCCCATGCCCGTCAACGTCCCCAACGCCCCCGACCACCCCGAGACCAGCAAGATGCTGGAGGACGTAGACAGCGTGAGTACTGAACGCCTCCACACACAGGAGCCGTATTCCCACAGAGAAGAGGAGGGTGACCTGGGTCAATCACGCTATATACAGGGTTCCCACGGGTCCTTGAAATCCTTGAATGTTTGTGAATTTCAGAAAAATAAATCAAGTTTTTGAAAATATTGATATGGGTCATTGAAAGTGCTTGAATTCCCCTCTCTCTCTCTCTAAAAAAAATATATATATTCATGTTCTGTCTCAAACTATGCCGTGTTGGGTCCTTGAATTTGAGGGAACTGAGTCTTGAAAGTCCTTGAAAGGTGCTTGAATTTGATGTTTCAGAAGGTGTGGGAACCTTGTATCAAGGCCTGTGTAAACAGGAGTCAGACCAAAAGAAAATACCAGGATAATGTTTTTCTGGCATTTGATGGTTATCTCTGTGGGAATACGGCCTCGTCATCGTTCTGTACGAGGCTTCGTGCCTGATCCTTCACATTCCATAACCTTTTTTCCCTGACATCTTGTTTGTATACCTTAGCGTTAAATGGTGCTATTAATAATATCTCACAAGACAGACAAAGCACATTGAGTTAGTGAACGTATTCACCGATCATGTGATTTATTTTTCCACACATTTGGACACGATCATAAATGTTTGATATTGATTTAACTCGATTTTTGTCTCCTTTCTCTCTTTATTCTTTGCAACTCGTTGCTTCTCCCTCTTTCACTGTTCCGTGTTGTTATTGTCTGGCTGCTTGTGAACACGATATTATTATTGCATTTTCATTTCAATTAACTTAACCCCCTAAACCCCATTGGAATGATTTTATTATTTTATTACCATTGCATCAACCCATCGCTCCCTCTCTCAATACCTTAACCCTCGGTTGACTACTGACAATGTTGACATTGCTTGAATGTTGAATGTATATTTAATTTGGTTTGGCTTTGTGTGTTCGTATTCCCATGCTACAGTCCCATTGACCAACCCCACCCCACCCCCACCCTACCAAACCTACCCCTCATGACTAAAACATCCCCCCCAAAACCAAACTGACCGTCCTCTCTCCTCCCCCAGGTGCTTGCCTCCCTCCCCCACTGCCCCTCCCCCGCCCTCCGCAGTAACCCTGTTCCTCTCCCCCAGAGCTATGAGCCTGACGAGCTGACTGAGGAGATGGCCCATCTAGAGGGCCTGATGAAGGACCTGAACGCCATTACCACAACCTGAACACACACACACACACACACACAATATCAATCAATCACCACAACTTGAGCACACACACACACACACATCCATCACCACAGTCTGAACACACACACACACTCACACACACACAGGCAGACATACACATAGACACACACATACACACACAGTACATACAGACTAGAAAACAAACCCTCATACACTGCCGCGACTCAGCAGACGGCTAGCAGAGCTAGAGGCTACGTGGCTACTACGGATCTCACACCCCCTCAACCAGATAAACGAAAACAATCCAGACTGAAACTTTAAACTTTTGGCTCACCTTTGCTCAGTCTCAGGAAGGAGATGGCCATTTTAAAAACGAGACGCTTCACCTTTTTATGAAGAAACATTCTCAGAGACGATATAAACTAACATTGGTCGCTTTCAACCGGAAGATTGTGAATTTTTCTCAGCAAAAAAAAAAAAGAAAGAAAGAAAGAAAGAAAAAGAAAAAAGGTTTGCGTTCATCCTTTGGTTGCCATGAAGACCGTTCCGACAGGACAGGACAGGACAGGACACCGTACGTTTTGCAGATTTCAAGGAAAAATGTCAAAAATATGCCGGTGTTGGTGCTCGTGAGGCACAATCTACACACAGTGTTTGTTTGATTCGTGCCATTTCTTTGTGCATTTTTGTATATCTATTGGCCCGTTTCAGTGAAGTGAACATTGGACATCAGTCCCCCTTTATTTCCATTCAAGCGGTCATTTTATAGCTATCATTTTTGATCCAGTGATGTCTCTTTTTACCCCCCCTTCCTCTGTGTCATATAGTGTGCCATGTCTTTTATTATTTTCAAATATGTTTTATGTATTATTTTTTATATGCATATCCGTATAGATATGTACATGTGTTTTTAAAAAAAGAAACTGCCTCATTCTTTTTTTGTTTCCCATCGTTTCATTTTATTGGGGGATGAGAGATCGACAGATCGACTCTCAAACCTTACTTTCCATATGGACTGGGGAGATGCCTTGTGTGTTACTACAGTACCTTTTACATTTGAATGGATTCTTGCATTCTTCTCTGCCGTTGTGTTGCCCATTGTACATTGAAATGTTAAGTCTTTGTTTTTTTTGTTTTTGTGGGAGCTCCGTTTAAAAAGCCTTATGAACGTGTCCATACATCGACTTTTGGAAATGACTCAAAACCTCCAGGGATGTTTTCCAGTTAGACTGTGACACCTCACATGTGACATGTGTCACTGCTTACAAACCGGTTTGGCCCCTGTTTCGGGTGTGAGGGTGGTGATGATGTAGGAACATCTGTCGGACATGAAGCCCATGTTTAGGCGGCTGGACTTGGGTTGCCTGACCCCCAAACCCTCACATCACACACAGTCGATCGATTGCAACGGAATTGTGATATATTGTATGAAAAGTGCTATGATGAAATGTGTGTCTTGTTTTTTCAAGAGCCAATATTTGGTTTAAGAGGTATGTTTTTGTCCTCCCTCTCTTTCTTTCTCTCTTTATCCCTCTCCCCCCTCCCCCTCTCTCTCTCTCTTGTCCTGTTAAACCAGGTTAAGTAACGGACAAGTTTTTGCTGTTATCTTCAAAACAAAACACAACAACCAGGCTCTCTTTAAATGTTACGTGCAAAAATGTCTGCCTTTTGAATGGGACTCCCGGATTCTGATTTTTTTATTATTTCATTTTAACATGTAGTTTGTTTTGTATGAAGAAAAAGAAACTTGTTCTGTACACAATTCCAATGTAAAAAGGAAAAAATTAAAATATGTTCATGTAAGAAACTAGTTTTTCATCTACCCTCTTACCCAAAGAAATTTGTCATTGCAATCATAGTTAATTGCTCTACTTTTGTGAATATCATGTTTCTCATACTGTACATCCTCCTGAATGTCAATATAACTGTAAGAGATTTTACTTATGGATACAAAAGGAACATGCTATTAAAAAAAAGTTGCGCGAAGCAGAAAAAAAGACAGGATGCTACCCATTGGGAATAACCTATCAAGTTGTAGACAGTTAAACCTGTATTGCACTTTTTCACAATTTTTGAAAACATACATTTCTTACATATCTTGTGTTTTAAATATAATGCTATGTTTGTGTAAAGTAGTGTCATAGGTTAGCAGCAGGCAGCTGGTCTTGTTTTTCTATGTTCATTTGCTTCTGAGATGATAAGGAACGGAGCAGCTGGGTTTCAATGTGCTGCGGCTGTGGAGGAATTCTGTTGTTGCTTGTTTCTGTACAGAGATCTCTTTTGCTTTCTGTAGAATATTCTGTGGCTTTTTAAAAAAAAATAGACGAAAACATGAAAAAATATGAGATTTTTTTTATTGGTGCTCCTATACATTGTGTATACCGGTACAAACTATTATGAATACTAACAAAGTTCATGTTTCTACTTGTCTGTTTTGTCTCGGAATACGTCAGTGTGTGCGTGTGTGTGTGCGTGTGGTGTGTGTGTGTGTGTGTGTGTGTGTGTGCGTGTGCAGGGGGGCAGGCCTTTTTTGGTCACTTACAGCTAATTATTGTGAAATGTGTTGATAAATGTTTTCCTATTAGTGAATTAATCTACTGATTAATCAGATGTGCAAATGTAAGAAAGACATTGCTTTCACTATACTTTTCACATTGCAATTTAGGTGGTCAGACATTTCTAGACAAGAAACCCAAAGTGGTGCCTAAACAGTGAGTTGAGGGTGGGGTGGGGGTAAAACGGGTACTTTACACGTTAACAATGAAATTATGGCCTCCAAATCCATAAAGGTGCATTTTTATTTGTTTTAAATCTCAGGATATTATGTAGTAGTAAAGAGTGGTACCACTGCTAGAGACCAGAGAAAAGGGAGACGCAACAGACCAGAAAAAATCCAAGTTAAAAATCAAAATCCAAACCAAAAACATTTCAGAGAAGGGAGGAAAAGATGACACTGTTGAATGTGATTGGTGCGTGGGCTCTGTTGAATGTGATTGGTGCGTGGGCTCTGTTGAATGTGATTGGTGCGTGGGCTCTGTTGAATGTGATTGGTGCGTGGGCTCTGTTGATGGCAGAGATGGCAGAACACAAGTCTGCCACCTTATGTTTCCCTGCCCTCTGACCAGTGAGATATTCCTTGAGGGTCAACCCTCTGCTCTGACATGACTCACAACACTACAGACTATTTGAGCAGAGGTGTGACCTGTTATCACCTAGAATCCTAGATGACGTCATGCTTGCTACAGTATGCATCATAAAGTACATGTCAGTTTTAAAGGATTTTTTAACTATTGGTCAAAATATTAATTTTTTCTGAACAAAATTGCTCCATCTTGCTCCTATTCCACCCCAAATTGTTATTGTATAGTTCTTGTATTTTGACAACCTACGGAAACTGAAAACATGGATTTTCATCTTAAAAATTATCAATCTTGACTGGATGGGGGTCTTTAATTTATGGTTTTTGGAATTATATATAGAAATCTGTACACATTCAGACATGTTAATGTCTGATCTTACCAAAGATACAGTCATGAATGATTGCTCATGAGATGACCCACTTCCGATGTCTTCAAATCCATTGAGAAAATGGAATCCATTCAGAATCTGCCAGACAGGGCTCACAGGTATAAACATTATTTCAGGTATTTAACCTCATTGGGAAACCCAGGAAGTCGCAACACATTAAACCAATTAACAACCTTGCTTGGGCAGAGCTCCAAAATAAATGAATTCAGTTTGTCCTTCAGGTCATCTTCTATTTTCTTCAATGTTGCAAGAGGCATGAGAACACAATTTGGAGGTATGGGCTACACGGGACTACTTCAGGTACCACAGGTCAGGGGCGTGTCCAGGGGGGGGCCAGGGGTGGCTCATGCCACCCCTGAAATCTGATTGGCCACCCTAGGTGCCACCCTGATTGATTGGCTATCTGCCTAGTCACTCAGAGCAGAGGCCACTTCGCGCCACGAGACGAACTTTTCGAACAGAACACATTTTTGATCAGCGGTGAGCTGTGCTGGTCTTGGCGCTCCTGAAGAAATGTGAGTACCATTAATAACGTTAGACTTTTGCATAGCTACATATAGGCTACGGTGTTGTGCTAGTGGTTAAAACGTTTTAGCTGTAACATTATATTTTGTAGTAGGCTACTCTGGTCTCTCATCATCCGATCTCATTTATTCTAGAACATTTGCTTCACTTGGAATCAGAGTTTAGGATAAAATTCGCTTTGCTCTGCGTTGTTTGGAGCTGTGAGAACGCACATTCGAAGTCACTCCCGGAGCAAACAACCAACACATGCTCCTGCGCTTGAAAACGGTGGTTTCGCTCCGGTTAGAAACGACGCATCGAGGCTGTCCATAGGAAAACAACAGCGCATGCGTGTTGATCTGGATAAGAGCGGGACGAACGGGCAGTTTTCTATTTTCCTGACCAATCAACTACCACGTCTGTTGCTTCAATTGCCTATGTTACTTTGTTTCCATGAAGGGCTGTGAGAACGCAAATCAAAAATAATTATGCAACAATGTTGCAAACTCATCCGCTTGCTCTGGGTCATGATTCAGATTTTCATGTAAGAACATGACCTTAGTAGCCCAATTAAAGTATACAATGGGGAGTGGAGACAGAAATGGTAATAAAAAGCACAAAATGGTGTGTACAAATTCACCAGAATGCAGGGAATTAAGTGTTAAATTCTCAAAATTGTGCCACCCATGCATAACAAGGTGCCCCACCTGGGCCACCCCAGTGAAAAAGGTCTGGACACGCCACTGCCACAGGTTAATAGACTTTGTAAATATTTAGATACTGCACATTCAGGCCCAAGTACGAATTACTTTGAATATCCTTTGACTTTTCAATCAGTGTGGTTAAGATGTTACACAAGAACACTAGCTGCACCTGCACCCGCCTGCTTCCCGGTCTGGTTGCACACACACTTAATTTTGACATAAATATTCTCTGTTGGACTCAAACTCATATAATTATTGTATATTCTATTAACTTTTATTTTGAAGTGACGAAAACGAAACCGGACGTAGGCTATTCATATTGAAAGTGGTTGGTTAATGGTTATTAGCTCACGGAACACAGACTGTGAGCCAGCTACAGCAAGCTTTGAGTAATAATAATAATAATAATGTTTATTTGTATAGCTCTTTTCCTGCAAACGTTGCAGCTCAAAAGTGCTCCAATCATTATATAATCATAATTTAATTATTTTTTTTAATTTAAAGGCAATATTAAAAAGATGAGTTTTTAGCCTTGACTTGGACATATTTGCTGAGGTTGCATCCCTAATGTAAACTGGCAGTGCATTCCACAATTTTGGTGCATAAAATGAGAATGACAGACATGCTTGCATACGACTGTTTATTAAAATTCTCTTGCATTAGCTGGCCACCACTGCCACAGGGAAAACTGATCAAATCTCTTCTGGTGACGTGTTTTTACTTCATTTCAACTTTCCAGACACCAGAAACAAGGAGGTTTATATCCAGCAATAGGTGGTGTGTCTTTCTGTATGCAGTCGGGTTGCAATTGCAGCTACACTGCTTTATTTGCAAAAATCCTTAGCCTACAGATGAAGCCATGGGATGTGTATGCATGGAAATTAATACAGAGCTAATTGTTGTGGTATTATTTGCATCATCATCCTATTTCTCCACTTCAGGAAAATAGTGGACATACATTACAGGCCAAAAGTTTGGACACACCTTCTCATTCAATGTGTTTCCTTTATTTTCATGACTATTTACATTGTAGATTCTCACTGAAGGCATCAAAACTATGAATGAACATATAGGAATTATGTATTTAACAATAAAGTGTGAAATAACTCTAAATATGTCTTATATTTTAGATTCCTCAAAGTAGCCACCCTTTGCTTTTTTGTTGTTAATAAAATATATTATAATAATATTAAATATAATATGTGTTAATAATAATATGTTATTATATATATATATATCATTATCATATTATTATTATATATTTTATTAACAACAACACGTTTTTATTTTATTAACAACAACAAAAGCAAAGGGTGGCTACTTTGAGGAATCTAAAATATAAGACATATTCAGAGTTATTTCACACTTTTTTGTTAAGTACATCATTCCACATGTGTTCATTCATAGTTTTGATGCCTTCGGTGAGAATCTACAATGTAAATAGTCATGAAAATAAAGGAAACACATTGAATGAGAAGGTGTGTCCAAACTTTTGGCCTGTACTGTATATACATGGAAATTAATACAGAGCTCATTGTTGTGGTATTATTTGCATCATCATCCTATATCTCCACTTCAGGAAAATAGTGGACATCCATTCACAATGTAATGCGAACATGCTTGCTGCACCTCCACTTGCCTGCGACTGTCAAGGTAAATCATGTCGCCACAGGCGGAGGCGGTAACACTTTTCTACCAGCAGGTGTCGCTCTAATCAACCCAGAGTGGTATATATGATATATATTTAAATATATAATTCTGGCCAGGCCTAATTTGGGGTCTTCCGCTTACGTAGTTAGTAGCTGTCAAAACAGACATGGCGGCCAACACAGAGAGGAACCCCCCTCCTTTCCTCGGATCAGAGGATCAAGACCCTCTCTCCGAAATGGGAGATGCGGACAGTGATGACGGGCGAGACATCTTCATGGGCAACGTAAGTACTCAATAGATACAACTGAAACGGTCTTGGGGGTTTCGTTTCTGTGCAGCATTTCTGATGATGAGCTCGCTAACCCGTTAGCTACCGGTACCGTCACCCGATAATAAAACCCGACAATAAAACTGCAATGTTGCATGGCTTACATATCTGTATGGTTCAACCTCGTTGTTCAACGAGGTTGAACCATACAGATATGTAAGCCATGCAACTGTGTGTTGATGTTGGGTCGCATTCCTGCATACTGTACTCATTTGCAAGTGCATACTCCCAACCCAAACCCTTGCATGTACTGTATGTGTGCTGGTCTCCTGATGGGGAACACAGGGCGAGAGACAGCCTAATGACTGGCGTGATGTTCTGTTCATTCAGACACTGATCATCTGGGCTGTTATCCCATTAGGACCGGGCGTAGCCTCGTCTACTCTCCTTGGCTTTGATCCATCCGAGAGCTGCTCAGTATCATGTGCCTGACATTACCATTACCCATTGCATTATCTTGAAGTTCAGATATGGACACGCCCTTTCCACCCAAAGCAAGCAAGGAGGAGAGGAGAAGAGAAGTTTGTGCGTGTGCACAAATTAAAATTGCAACAGTGTCAGTCCAGTTGTCCAATCCAGTTAAACATACGCCATACTCACAACTCATTATTATATCTGCCATGCATGCATGACCACCTGAAAGAAAGGGAACGATCTGAACCAAACGATGTTCATGTTGATTTCCTCTGTTTGTTGTAAGTTGAGAGCTGTAGTGGTAGAAGACATTTGTCTGGCCTCGCAAGACTACCGGTCCTTATTGTGGTTGATTACTACAACTTCTCTCCTATGTTTTGTTTTTTTTAAGTGGGACAGTCCCACACATATTTTTCTTTTTAATGACAGATATAGTAGAGATTATGACAGGAAGGATGGGTGAGAGAGAGAGAGAGAAGGGATGACATGCAGGATATGTCCGCGGCTGGAATCGAACCGGGAACCCTGCGGTACATGGTCAGCGCTTAATCCACTACGCCACCTAAGAGCCCCAACTTCTCTCCTATGTTCACCTGCAGAGCAACCCAGTAGGAATGAGGACCGACCCCTTTCAGCCCGACTCTTCCCACCGTGAGGAGCCTCCCAGTCTCTTCAGTGAAGAGGAAACTAGCGCTGCTGTTCACAACCCTGGCAGCACAGCGTCCAACCCTGCGGCCAACGGTGTTCACTCTGAGGATGACGAGAATGATCTCTTTGCAGGTAGTGGGGTTTTTGTTTATTTCTTTATTTTTTTTGCACATATTTGTAGGTACCCCATTTTTTATGTTGGTCACTAATTTATACATCAGTATACACCATACTGTACATGGCTTACTGTTATACATCTATTGTATATTCCTCCTACCTATTGTACTTGCCATACATTAATTTTCACTTCATAACTGTACGTAGCCTATGTACTATATTACTGTATTACTTCATAACTGTCGATATCCTATTTTGTCTACAATATCATGTTTTGCTAAACGGCATTTCATTGGCTAGTACTGGACAATAAAGTTGAATCTAATCTAATCTAATCCAGTGTCACTCTCATACTATCATTTAATGAATTCCACTGGTGTGAATGTGTGTTCTATGTGCGTGTTCTTCCTGACTCATTCAAAAAGCTCTAGGATCATATAGCCAATGTCAGGTTTGCATATTAGTTTTTTCACACCACTACCTCAGTGTCTGACTCCAGGGTTGATCTTTGGTACGTTCATTGGTATGTTTTCCACAAACGTTTGACTCTCTCCGTCCGCCAGAGGCCTCTGTGGAGCTGTCGATGGAGAACCCCAGTCACCCAGACAGGAAGGACCTCCCCTGTGCCTCTGCAGCAGGGCCTGCCGCCTCCTCCACCCCCAGCACATTAACTACACTACCCAGGTCCATGGAGCAGGTAACGGACACACTTACCAATGTTTTTTTATTTTATTAATCCTTTATTTAACCAGGGTAGTCATATTGAGACAGTAGCCTCTTTTTCAAATGAGCCCTGGCCAAGAAAAGCAGCACTTAATTAAAAAAGACACAACATACAGTATAAAAACATACAATATACAACATAAAATAACAACAAACAAACAAGCAACAGAAACAGTGAGCAGATACAGGCTATAAAAGATAACCTAAGCAGCACATTTGCATGTATGGATTCAAAGTCTCTGTAACACACAGTTTAAAGTCAGAGAGTGGAATGAACATGCTAAGTTTAAACTTTTTTCTGAAGTACATTCCACGTTGAAGGAGCATCTGGACTCAGTTGATTTCCTATGGGGCCTGCATTTAGCCATAGCAGAACATCTATTAAAAACACTTATGATGGTATTAAAGGCCCCGTTTACACTGCTTTCACATGGAACATATATACAGTATATATAGATATCAGATGTATTTACATATCCGATATAGGTTGCATATTAATGCACAGTGTAGATGGAACAAGATCCCACAAATCTGATATTTTGAGATCAGGTATAGGTCGCATTTAGATGTGGTCTAGGTCGGATGTCTTTCGTATCTAATCTATGTAAATGAAACATCCATCTGCCCCGCGGTGGTGTAGCGGTCTACGCACTGGCCGCTAGTGCATGCTGCCCACCGGGGCCGGGGTTCGTATCCCGGCTCGCCAGATCCAGATATGGCCGAGGCACACGGGAAGCGGCATATTGGCCGGCCGCTTCCGAGGGGGGGTATAGGAGTATTTCTGGACTAGGATCCGTCGCGCAACACCGCCCCCTGGGGTGCCGGAATAACGGTACTGGGCTCGAGGAGCCAGTCAGCCTAGTCTGCCTGGCGCCCTCCTCTGGGACTGCCGGCCACGGGGTCGGGCGGCGGATCCAATGCAATAGGCAGGGGATAATTGGATGCTAAGTTGGGTTAAATTGGCTACCAAATTGGGTGAAAAAGGGATAAAATCTGAAAAACAAATCAAAAAAAAAAAAAAATGAAACATCCATATGAGGTGTCATCAGAACTCACATGGCAAGTGTGTACACCCTTAATGATAACTGTAACTTGTTAGCAACAGCAACAATTGACTGTGGTAACCCCCAAGCAGATTGGTAACCCTGGTAACTTGTTAGCAACAACATTGTAACAGCAAACCAGTTAATATTGGTGGTTTGTTGGAGACCTCTGGGTGCCCTATAGATCCTAAAACATTGTAAAAGTGCAGGAAGCATTAGTTTATCATCCTGTAATATACTGTCCTCAGGTCATCATATTTCTGAGCAACGACGACATCGAATCCATAGCAGTCAAATTCGGATGAATGCACTGTAATTTTAGAATGCTACCTCAGCATATCGGATACAACAAATTTTAAATGTGTGTCGTTAGATGGTCTGAGAGATCGGATATTTCATATCAGATTCATAGTATGATTATCGATCAACTCATTCTGGTCTTCTGCAGTTGGAGGAGGATGACAGTCAGGACAGCTTTGACGTGGATATCGCTGTCACCAACCCAGAGAAAGTTGGTAAGTTTCACACTCTTATAGATACATTTTCTGTGGTTGGTTACACACTGAAGATTCCCACCTATATAGCCCACAGCCATATTTATCATATATGTATCATATGTATCATAGCCTGTACAGTTGCACATTGTATATAATCTCAATTTATATATAACCACTGCACATATACTGTACATACAGTCACCATTGTATGACATGGTATGACATTGCACATCACGCTACCATTTGCACTTTACTGTATAGGTTGCTGTAAATACTGTTACTTATCACTGCAATATAATTGCTAATTGTTGCACTTCTGGTTAGACGCACAATCATTTCGTTCCATTGTCCTGTACTATGTAATGACAATAAAGTGAATCTAATCTAATCTAATCTAATCTAAAACCTCTGTAACATGGCATGGTTTGATCTCTTCTCTTAGGGGACGGTATGAATGCGTACATGGCCTATAAAGTGTCCACTCGGGTATGTTGCTGCTCTCATTGTAAAATCTGCTCCTATTATCTGTACGTACAATTAAAATAATCAACAAACACAACTTTTACAATCAATCAATCTCTCTCTCCCTCCTCCTCCCTCTCTTAACTCCCCTCTCTTTGCCACTAGACTTCACTCCCCATGTTCAGGAGCAGAGTGTTCTCAGTGAGGAGGAGGTTCAGCGACTTCCTGGGTCTCTATGAGAAGCTGTCTATGAAGCAGAGTCTGAACGGCTGTGTCATCCCACCGCCACCCGAGAAGAGCCTTGTAGGTCAGGAGGATCCACTCATTATGCTATTATTCTAAACATAATGGTTTCCCAGCACGTATCAAGCCTGCACTTAGGTTTTAAATACATTCAAAGTGCAATTTATTCCAGGACTTGGCTCAATTTGTGTCTCGGGAACTGTCCCATACATATTCTTGTCAGTATAGATTCTCAATGGACCTATCGCTAAGCCACGCCCCAAAATAGAAAAGTGTCCAATCTTATCACAGCAAAAGTCACGACAGGCAGAAAACTCGGACAAACAACTCGCTAATATCAGATGGTGAAAAGCTTCTAGACAAAATATTCTTGTCATCTTTAAAAAACATGTCTATTACTTGCTGTAGTAAATCAGAAATCAGAAATTTGACAACTCCCGCCATTGTAAGTCATTGAATGTCATTCAGTCACGGTCAGTCAGTCACTGTCAGTGAAGCGTTGTTTGTTTGTCCGAGTTTTCAAAGAGCGCGTGGCTTAGCGATAGGTCCATTCACAGAAGTCTGTGCCACTAGTTTCTCTGAATGTCATTGCACTGTGCCTCTTCTGATGTTTGTGTCACACAGGATTGTGGTCATCGATGATTCAAGCGACAGTTGACTGGATCTCTGCAGGATCATCATCTGTGTGTTTGTCCACTCACAGTCATGTCTGTCTGTCGTCAACAGGAATGACCAAGATGAAGGTGGGGAAGGAAGACTCTTCCTCTGCTGAGTTTGTAGAGAGGAGGAGAGCGGCTCTAGAGAGGTAAGGCCTGAAGCAGCATCTGCCTGCGTTATCACAGTTATGTTCTTCATGTACAGCAGTGCAACAGATGGTACCAGTTTTCAGTATTTTTATGCCATATTCCTTTTTTTTATTTTTTATTTTTTTATGAAATGGGAAATTCCGTAAATTTTTCAAAATTCATTGTTGTCTGAATGACATTGTTTTTTGGACACTCCACTCCATTGTTTCTTCCCTCTAGTCCAGCTCATTTCATCATTGTTCACCGCTTCTCCGCCCGAAATCTAGGTGTAATTGCAGTATACAGAGTAGATTGTCCTACAAAGACACTTAGAAAAATGTATTAAACCCCTAATACTTTCTTTTATCTCTTTTTTTGGTTTCTTTTTATTTTACTACTCGATCTTTTCAGTTTGTAAAGCGTCTTTGAGTGTCTAGAAAAGCGCTATATAAGTCTAATGTATTATTATTATTATTATTATTATTATTATTATTATTATTATTTCAAGCTGTGTGCTTTTCTAGGTACCTCCAGAGAGTCGTCGCTCACCCGTACCTGCTACAAGACCCTAACGTTCGAGAGTTCCTGGAGAGAGATGAGGTAGGCTCAGTGAAAAGGTTGTTGGAACCGCTGCACTCAACTCTGTAACCAACGCTGTTCACTTATTCGCTTTCAAGTGCAAATCAGATTGAATTGTCCTCTTGGGTATTAAGTAATTATGTGGTTGTTATCTGAATGATGAGTAGCTCATATGCTGCACTTTATATAATACATTATGTTATTTTACTATTGCATATACAATAGTAATGGATGTACGTACATTATGTTGTTATACTTTATATATTACTTTAATATTACTACTGTTCTGTTGAGCAACATTTTCCATTTCCCTCTCCTTGGGGTATTGAATGGAGTGGACTGAAATGAACTCATTGTATTGCTTAAATGCCATGAATAATTATTGGTTCTCATCAAAATGTAATTGCTCAAATACCATTACCTATTCTGGTTATTACCAAGATTTAATTGTGTTATTTAAGCACCCTTGTTGCAAATGTGAATTTACTGTGTGTGTGTGTGTGTGTGTGTGTGTGTGTGTGTGTGTGTGTGTGTGTGTGTGTGTGTGTGTGTGTGTGTGTGTGTGTGTGTGTGTGTGTGTGTGTGTGTGTGTGTGTGTGTGTGTGTGTGTGTGTGTGTGTGTGTGTGTGTGTGTGTGTGTGTGTGTGTGTGTGTGTGTGTGTGTGTGTGTGTGTGTGTGTGTGTGTGTGTGTGTGTGTGTGTGTCCAATGTATTCTTCTACTTTTTATTTTGGTTACTAAATTCAACCAGGGGGCCAGGAAACTTTCACAATAGGGCATGTTAAGCACTGTGTATGTGGGTGGGTGTGTGTGTGTGTGTGTGTGTGTGTGTGTGTGTGTGTGTGTGTGTGTGTGTGTGTGTGTGTGTGTGTGTGTGTGTGTGTGTGTGTGTGTGTGTGTGGTGTGTGTGTGTGTGTGTGTGTGTGTGTGTGTGTGTGTGTGTGTGTGTGTGTGTGTGTGTGTGTGTGTGTGTGTGTGTGTGTGTGTGTGTGTGTGTGTGTGTGTGTGTGTGTGTGTGTGTGTGTGTGTGTGTGTGTGTGTGTGTGTGTGTGTGTGTGTGTGTGTGTGTGTGTCAGCTACCCAGGGCAGTGAGCACACAAGCGCTGAGTGGAGCTGGCTTCCTGAAAATGATCAACA
Source organism: Nansenia antarctica (assembly GCF_963989245.1). NCBI lineage: Eukaryota > Metazoa > Chordata > Actinopteri > Argentiniformes > Microstomatidae > Nansenia > Nansenia antarctica. The sequence continues at coordinate 69,139,847 of NC_137690.1, forward strand.
GAGCGTCAGATGCTGTCAGCAAGATGACCATCAAGATGAACGAGTCAGACTCTGTAAGGAAAACCACTTTATATACGGTATATGTGACAGGGTCTGGTGAAAAAGTCCTCAAGTAGGGCACAGTAATTTTTCAGTTTATGATAGTGCAGATTGTAAGCTTTCAAATGATGTCGTACATCAAAATAGCTGAAGAAGATATGCTTATTTGAATGTTGGTCCACCTCAAACCAAATACCAGAGAAACTCGCTCTGAATCAAAACAGCTAAACAGGAACATCGTAATGAACATCTAACTGCATGTTCGGCAAATCACAACATGCTGATAGAACATCAACATGCTAAAAATAGTTAACTACACAGAATTAGATAATCACACAGTCCTTGCTTTTGAACACGTCCTAAAACCTAAACGTTTGTTTACAAGCCATGTATCACTTACCCAGTAGCCTACGGCAGACGATACAGTCAATCCAATTCACAAATTATAAGTATTTAGTGATCCTATAACAGTTGTTTGTTATATCGAGTGGGCACTTCAACACTTCAAGCACTTGACACGTAATATGCAACAACAACAAAACAATCATTTTATTAAAGACGCTTTTTGGTCATTTGTGCGACTTGAGAATTGCCGACATGCAGACCTTTTCACCGGACCGTGTCGCATACAGATAGCCGCATTAACTAGGCTACAAGGAGATACAAATGACCCAGAAAATGTCATCATCAAATAGTCTCCTTGTTGTCATTCAAAGGGATATAGAATTTATATGAATGTATTTCCAAAACCTTCTCTTAAGGCCCTTCTCTCTGTTGCAGTGGTTTGAGGATAAGTTCCAGGAGGTGGAGACTGAGGAGCAGCAGCTCAGGAAGCTACATGCAGTGGTGGACTCACTGGTTAACCACAGGAAGGGTAAGACACACACACACACACACACACACACACACACACACACACACACACACACACTTACTTGCTTTTGTTCCTCAATTAGTTTCCTCCAAATAATCACCTATCATGGTTATGTTAATTTTATTTATAATGCGCCCCCCATCCAACTTTTACATCGGCCCGGGGCGCATGGTTACTAGTTTGGACAATGAATAGGCTACATAAATTGAGTGTGTAAGTGCTGGGCTGCAGTTGAAACAAACGCCTGCACATCCAGTAACTCTTAAGGACCTGTGCCTACTGTATTTGGAACGATCAATATGTTTACCCTGACTGAGGTAGCTTAACCTGGAGCTGATGCAACACCACTCATACATTTACCTCTGATTTGGAAATGATGATGGTGAGATGTGTGAGCGGTGCTTCCGTTGTCTCCTTGTCTCCCATCAGTTGAATCGTTATATCTCAAACGCACTACAAATAGAGCAAATAAAATCATCTCTGACCCCTCCCACCCTGCTCACCACCTGTTTCAACTGTTGCCCTCTGGACGGTTAAGTTGTAAATATTGACTATGATTTTGTCTTGTGGTTATGTGAGTACATTGTCCATTGTGATAGTCGTGTGTATGTTTGATGTATTTGACACTGCTGTATTGAGCTTTTCCATCTGTACCGACAACAAATTCCACCGACCTCGGTCGTGTGGTCATTAAACAATTCACTCATTCATTTTCATTGTCAGAACTGTGCGGGAACACAGCAGTGTTTGCCAAGAGCATGGCCATGCTGGGGAACTCTGAGGACAACACAGCTCTGTCAAGAGCCCTGTCCCAGCTGGCCGAGGTGGAGGACAAGATGGAGCAGTTACACCAGGAGCAGGCCAGCAGCGACTTCTTCATCTTCTCTGAGCTGCTCTCAGACTACATCCGCCTGCTAGGGGCTGTCAAGGTATGCACACAGGTGTTGCACGTGGTTGCTTTGCTTACGCTGGATTGTTCCATTTCTTTGCTGGGCAGTGGCTTGTGTTACAGGCGAGTACTCAGTCTAAAGCACTTAAATGTCGCCTGTGATGTTAACAAGCATGCTAACTGAACCGAACTCTTTTCGCTCTGATGTAAATTGATGCTCCCTTGCTGTGTAGCTAATTAGAGGCACTCGTTTAGGACCGAAACCCATTGTGTTCGGCTAATTCAGGACTTGATTGTCATTGTCTTGCTGTCCAAAGGGCTGCTTTGACCAGCGCATTAAGGCTTGGCAATGCTGGCAGGAAGCGCAGAGTACACTGCAGAAGAAGAGGGAAGCAGAGGCCAAGCTCCTGTGGGCAAACAAGCCTGACAAACTACAGCAGGCTAAAGAGGAGATCTTCGAGGTACCAGAGACATACTATTGTAATGGGTACTTAAAGGGACCGTTCATTCAGATTTTAATTTTAAATCTCATCCATGCTTTTGGATACCCCACAAGTAGTCAATTGGACCTCTTTAATATGGGTACCTATTGAGTGTATTCTCTGCTCTGTTTTTAATTCTGTATCTGTGCAACACATTTTTAAAATTATTATTATTATTCTCCTCACATAATATCCACAGTGGGAGGCGAAGGTGACTCAGTACGAGAGGGATTTTGACAGAATCTGTGTTACTCTTCGCAAGGAAGTACTCCGGTTTGAGGTACGTAGGGATTGTCTTTTTCATTTGAGCAACCTCGCGCTGCCCTAGAAGTTCTGTTGGGGCTTTGATACAGTACATGACAGTTATTACATCTTCCTTATCAACAGAAAGAGAAGTCCAAGGACTTCAAAAGCCAGATAGTGAAATACTTGGAGTCGCTTCTTTCGTCTCAGCAACGGGTAATCTATCTATTCTCCATTGAAATGTGTTTTTTCAAACAAACGTATTGCCAGTTATGTCTCTTTGTTTCAGATGTTTATAAGCTCAGAAATGTCCCTCTTTCTGTTTGTTCTAGCTTATAAAGTTCTGGGAAGCATTCCTGCCCGAAGCGAAGGCGATTGCTTGATGACGAGTGAAGACGGATAGGACAAGACCCCCACTGCCTTTTTTGGACCACTTTTACCTCCTGACTATGTACCAACAAGACAATTGTTGACAGAGCAGAGGAGGAGAAAATTGAGAAAAAACGACATTCCATCCATATTTTTTTTGTAATAAGGATTTTTTCTTTCAGCTCTTTTACAACTCTTCAATACGATCTGCATCAGCACTTTTAGTTTTCATACTTCCTCATTTAGCTTCTTTGCTTGCGGTAATACAGATCTCAAAAGAGATGGATTTTGGCATGATAGCTTTTGTATATAAATATCTCACTGGAATCATTGAGATATCTTAGCTCTGTTATTGGCCAGCTCTTTCTCACATGTAAACAGTATGAATGAAGTGTTAACATTTCGAGGTACAATACTGCCCTAGAGTACCATTGTGTATTGTTTACAGTAGTACAGTACATGAGTCATTCCAGTGTTGTTGACCTGACCCCTTCGTAAATGTTTACTACCTAGAGCTCATTGAATACTTTTTTGATACACTCAATAGGAGATTTCCGAGATGTTGCAAATGTTATGAACGACAACTCATTATAGCTCATTGAAACTATCAGTATTAGTGCTTACGATAGGCCTCAACTCGTACAGTTACTACAGTAAATGTATATTGCTGGACCTATAGCTGCACAAGATAATGGAAACACGGGGTGCAAGTTTACAATGATCAGATGTTGAAATGATCCCTGGGTTTGGAATATTAATTGCGTTGTCTGTGCGTGCGCGCGCTTCAGTCATGTTTGCGTCCTCATTAATCCCATTAGGCCTATTTGGTCCTGATGGTTTTCTGATACATTGTGATCTGTTGTATGTCCAACAAGTTATTGGAACTGAGCTTGTGTATGTTGCCCTATGAACTACTCTGTCATCAAGTGTTGTTTTTTTAAAAGACAGATTGTATATCTGAACATATACAGTACTTGAATCCGATGCACAGCAACAGTTTCCACCCAATTTTACAACTTACATGATATTACTGTTGTAATGATGACAAACAAACAGCCTAGTGATTAATGTCCATAATGTCCTTTACTTTTCTTATCCAACATGTATGTATATATGTCTGTCTTGTCATATTTCCTCAATATGTGCTTTATTTTTGTAACCACTTCCATTATTTCGGACAACTCTTTCAAGTGCTGTAGATGTAAAGAATAAAGATGATTGAATAAGTAATATTCATAAATGTGTGTATATCTTTTTTTTTCTTAGTTATCCACTAAACAACATTATTATATGGATAGGCTAAGGGGGGGCGGGGGGGCACAATACAACACTGACAAACAAGAAAACAGAAGAAAAAAAAATCTTCTACAGAAAAATGATGTGTTTTGTTTTTGGACTCCAAAAACTTCCTGATAGTGTCCCAGAGACCATTAAGTCTAAGTCATTATTAAGTATGACTCAAAATCTTTCTTTTTCCTTTCTTAAACACCAGGGGAGCCTCCCCTCCTAAATTTCGTTGTTTGGTACCTGTACTGTAACAATGACAAATAAAGTCTATCTATCTATCTATATCTATCTAAATCAAACTTCGTGCCTGTTATCAACATCGACCCGGAAGTGTTTCTCTAACGAGCGGGTGTTGCCGCTTGCCTGGTGTTTCCGGGTGACGTTACGCTCTTTCACGAGCTCCCAAGAAGAGAAAAAAAAAAAACAGAATGAAAGGGTTGTTAGCCTGCTGCTCCTGCTTGGCATCAAACAACAACACACATTAATATCATTACTGAAACTCTGTGACACGTCGAAACTCACTGCTACGGGTTCACCTGGGTGAATTTACACGGTTCGAGACGTCGTGAGAGAGTCAGTTAAGCTATTATCACATCTGAAGTAAGTCGTGTTTGCTGTTTTTGTCTTGTTGGTTGCTAAGCTAGCTGACTAGGCTACATGTCTTGTTGGTTGCTAAGCTAGCTGACTAGGCTACATGTCTTGTTGGTTGCTAAGCTAGCTGACTAGGCTACATGTTTCTAAGCTAGCTGACCGGGCTACATGTTCCTTCTCATTTCCTCGTTCCATCCCTGGGCTCCATCAGAGACAGACAGCTGCTGTCTGCCTTGTCTGGACAAATGTTGTGGCTGTCAACCAACATACAGCTAATTAAGATAAGCTAGCTACTTAGCCACATTGTGTTAGATATAGAGGGAGTGTCATCATCAAACGGAAATATCATTTCATCCCATTGTTTTGCAAGATAATACTTCAATCATCGCTTTTTTGCTAGCTAACTAAGCTAGCTGACAATCCTCTGGATATCATTGTTAAGCTTTGGCTTGGTCCTGTGAGAGATGTACAACTAGCTTTGGCTTGGTCCTGTGAGAGATGTTCAACTAGCCAGGCTTGTCCTGTGAGAGATGTTCAACTAGCCAGGCTTGTCCTGTGAGAGATGTTCAACTAGCCAGGCTTGTCCTGTGAGAGATGTTCAACTAGCTTTGGCTTGGTCCTGTGAGAGATGTACAACTAGCTTTTGGCTTGTCCTGTGAGAGGTGTTCAACTAGCCAGGCTTGTCCTGTGAGAGATGTTCAACTAGCTTTGGCTTGTCCTGTGAGAGATGTTCAACTAGCTTTGGCTTGTCCTGTGAGAGATGTTCAACTAGCCAGGCTTGTCCTGTGAGAGATGTTCCAACTAGCTAGGCTTGTCCTGTGAGAGATGTTCAACTAGCTTTGGCTTGTCCTGTGAGAGATGTTCAACTAGCTAGGCTTGTCCTGTGAGAGATGTTCAACTAGCTTTGGCTTGTCCTGTGAGAGATGTTCAACTAGCTTTGGCTTGTCCTGTGAGAGATGTCCAACTAGCTTTGGCTTGTCCTGTGAGAGATGTTCAACTAGCTTTGGCTTGTCCTGTGAGAGATGTCCAACTAGCTTTGGCTTGTCCTGTGAGAGATGTTCAACTAGCTAGGCTTGTCCTGTGAGAGATGTTCAACTAGCTAGGCTTGTCCTGTGAGAGATGTTCAACTAGCCAGGCTTGTCCTGTGAGAGATGTTCAACTAGCTTTGGCTTGTCCTGTGAGAGATGTTCAACTAGCTAGGCTTGTCTCTGTGAGAGATGTTCAACTAGCTAGGCTTGTCCTGTGAGAGATGTTACAACTAGCTAGGCTTGTCCTGTGAGAGATGTTCAACTAGCTTTGGCTTGTCCTGTGAGAGATGTTCAACTAGCCAGGCTTGTCCTCCTGTGAGAGATGTTCAACTAGCCAGGCTTGTCCTCCTGTGAGAGATGTTCAACTAGCCAGGCTTGTCCTGTGAGAGATGTTCAACTAGCTAGGCTTGTCCTGTGAGAGATGTTCCAACTAGCCAGGCTTGTCTGTCCTGTGAGAGATGTTCAACTAGCCAGGCTTGTCCTGTGAGAGATGTTCAACTAGCTTTGGCTTGTCCTGTGAGAGATGTTTCAACTAGCTAGGCTTGTCCTGTGAGAGATGTTCAACTAGCTAGGCTTGTCCTGTGAGAGATGTACAACTAGCTTTGGCTTGTCCTGTGAGAGATGGACAACTAGCTTTGGCTTGTCTCTGTGAGAGATGTTCAACTAGCTTTGGCTTGTCCTGTGAGAGATGTTCAACTAGCTTTGGCTTGTCCTGTGAGAGATGTTCCAACTAGCTTTGGCTTGTCCTGTGAGAGATGTTCAACTAGCTAGACTTGTCCTGTGAGAGATGTTCAACTAGCTTTGGCTTGTCCTGTGAGAGATGTTACAACTAGCTTTGGCTTGTCCTGTGAGAGATGTTCAACTAGCTTTGACTTGTCCTGTGAGAGATGTTCAACTAGCTTTGGCTTGTCTCTGTGAGAGATGTTCAACTAGCTAGGCTTGTCCTCCTGTGAGAGATGTTCAACTAGCTAGGCGTGTCCTGTGAGAGATGTTCAACTAGCTTTGGCTTGTCCTGTGAGAGATGTTACAACTAGCTAGGCTTGTCCTGTGAGAGATGTTCAACTAGCTTTGGCTTGTCTCTGTGAGAGATGTTCAACTAGCTTTGGCTTGTCTCTGTGAGAGATGTTTCAACTAGCTTTGGCTTGTCCTGTGAGAGATGTTCAATTAGCTAGGCTTGTCCTGTGAGAGATGTTCAACTAGCTTTGGCTTGTCCTGTAAGAGATGTTCAACTAGCTTTGGCTTGTCCTGTGAGAGATATACAACTAGCCAGCTAGTCGATGTGATCGCGTTGTCATTTAAGCATGAAGGGTTTGTCTGTGTTGTCCACGGTCGCAGCTAGCCAGCCAGATAAGTTGAGGCTGACATTGTAGCCTTTACCCTTAACTAGTCCAGTGTACGGGGCTTGTCAAATCCATTGATCCATGTTACAGTTGTTGGTTGTCATTACTTGGGTGCTGTATTTATCAGACAAAGTCATTTGCTATAACGTTAGAGAGGAGGTGGGCTGATGTACTCAACTGTCATCATGCCATGGGCCAATTGCTTTAACAAATTGTTAGTACCACATATTATTGGGAATTGATTGGTGAAATGGACTTACTTACGAAGGTAAACATGTGATAACTGATTGATCGTAACTTATATTGTTTTGTTATAGAGATGTTCCCTGTTAAAACCTTCTTAGGGTAGACCATTTGCAAGATATGTCAAAAGTAGCAATTGTTTTTCCCTATTCCTGTGTAGTAAGGGTGTAGGCTAATTATTGTAGTAACAACAATATATGAATGGAGGTTTGCATTGTTACATAATCGGACAACTTGCCTTATTCCACTTGTTTGGTAACACCACTAACAAACAAACCACTCCGATATTATGAAATGGACAGAGAGCACCCTCTGTACTGTGTACTTTGTCACTAGTCATTAGGGCTGATGTGCTGTTACACACAAAAAGGAGCAAGAGTATGAGCAAATAAGTGACACCCTGTGACCCTACCCTACTTCGCTACCCCACCTTTATGATTTGATAGCAGTGTGATATCACTGGAATAGAGGACAGAATTCTACCATTATAGAATGATGATGTTGTTTTATGAAACACTATAATGACATTCACCACAGTGCATTCTCCATTGGGTGTTTTTTGGGAGGTTGCATAACAGTCCAACCACGTTCTCATAACCTCAGTCTTGGTCTTCTCGGTTTCCTGGCAGTTTCTCATCAAACGTCTGCAGTCTGTCTGCTTGAAACAGGGTGTTGTTTGTTGTGTGTTAGTAGACTGTTGCTAACTTTCAGTAGAAGGTAGTGGGGCCTAGATAGATACCCTCCAGCGACAGTAGTGTGTGGGCCATGATGAGAGAGGAGCTGCCCCTGTGAAGAGAAGCAGCTGCTAGCTGGGACTGCCACAGTGGGAACCCCTCTATCGTCTGGGCCCCCTCCCAGCCTGATCTTTCCACTAAAGGTTAATGACTCTACTTCTCTACTTAAGAGCAGTTATGTTGTGGTATTAAGTCCAGAGGATAAGTAGTAGTAGCTAACCATGCTCATTGACTGTTGCTGCTGTAGTACCTAGTATGTGCAATTCATCACTCGTTTTGGTCTAGTTTGTTCCAATCCTATTTTTTGTCATTATCCTTAAAGCCACTGTCCCTCCGTAATTCGTGAAGCCGTTTTTTTGGATGTGTTATGTGTCTCATGCTTACTACAACTGTCTTTCTTACCCTGTTATAACCTCAAAAAATATAAGGCTTTTTTTACTCCAATGTTTACTAACAAGAGAAATGTAAACATGCACTGTAGCCCGAGGGCTTATGACTTAAAATGTGTTTAACACTCCCATGTTGATGTCACAGACTGTTAGTATCCACAGTTCTGTCTATGAATTGTATCTTTAAGATGGCCTACTGTATATAGTAGGTGTTTTTTTGAGAGAGTATCACGATTTTTCACTCGAATTACAGGAGGCCTATGTAACTCTGCCAGTTGTGATGTGTGACACAGTGACAGGCGGCACTTTCAGTTTTCAGAGGCGACTGGTAACTTTGAATAAATAATATGACGGTCATATGATATGTCCAAACGGAAAGGCCCCACTCTATGTAAGCAGAAGATGTTGACCTCAACATTTGGTTAGGCCCAGTGTGTGGCTTCATGTTTGTTCAGCATTAGTAAGATAAACTTACGCTGTTCCCCAATCCCCCCAAAAAGTAGAGCTGTACGATCGCAGCCTCCACGTCTACTCCAGAAACACCAGCGGTTGCTTTCATTTGTTCCGCGTCTCCTACAAGCTGGAGCTTTCATTTGCACGGGCAAACGCTGAAGACAAAAAGCATCACTGCTTTCTCTCAGGCATTTGATAAAGCCATTACTTTAATTGATTTGCCTGTAATTGGTTGTAGGCGTACATAAAGCTGTTGCTGTATAAACTACCAATTTGAGAGATCCTGTGGGGTGGGGGGAGGGGTGTATGGCAATGTCTGTTTGGCTTGGTCTTATCATGCTCTTGTTGTTTTCTCCATGTGTATGGGATGTATATACTTCATGAAAATATAAAACATTTAATGAAATAAAAGTCTCTGTAATAATAGGCCAATACACACAAAGCCCTGTAGTGCCCTGTAGCCCTGCTCAGTATCTGGTGTGGAGGTTGTTGCAGGCAGCCCAGCCTAGATGGCCGTTATTGTGACGGCTGATGGGGTTGTCAGCCTAGTGTCTGTGTCTGTGCTGTGGTGAGCTCTCCTCCCTGTTTTGTAGTCATGCTCTGTTCCTGGCTTTATGTAATGGTAGCACTGCGGAGCTGCCCTTGAGACTGAACTGGATGTCTTTGATGCTGAGATCTGTGATGGGATAAATTATCTCCATGAGTCACCGCCGGGGCGCACACACGCATACACACACACACACACACACACAAACATATTCCATGTCTCACAAAATCATTTAGGCCTATGCTTTTCAGGATTTATTGTTAATTCTTTTTATGTATAAACATAGGCTACTAAGGGAATTGAGTAGCTAACATGTTAGTTTAAACTGATAAAGGTTTCCGTTGAGGTTCTTGAACATTGTAGATAGCTTGGTAGGGTAGGTCACCCGACATTTCCTCAACCGCACTCCTTCAGAGATTACTTCTCTACACACTAGAGAACTTTGCCACTTGGGCTAGACAATGTGTACCATAGCTATTTTTAACGAGGAGGAGTCACACTTTTAATATCAGCACTTATGTGTGAGTGCCACTAGATATTCTTGTACTTACAGGCCTAGATTATTTAGGCTACATTTTCTCTACCGCTGAAATAAAGGTGATATCTTGCCCATGTATGTAGGCCTATTTCTTTTGTTAAAAGGGGGACCGTAGTGTCAGTGAGTGTCAGACGGAGACAAACCTAGCCTAGCTGAAAGTTAATCAGTGACAATCAAATCTCTGGATCTTTGAGTGAGTGTTGTTGTCTTCAGTTGAAGTTTGAAGTTATCATGTTTCAAACTTATAGGGGAAATGTGAAGGTGATCCTCAACTGGAAAACCTTGTCTAAGTTACTTGGGCGGCCCTCTTCCTCTCTATAATCAAATGTGAACAGAAGGACATTGATTAATAGATCGATCTAGAGACCTTTTGCCTATTTAAAATAGAATAGCTTGTGTATTATTAGCCTAATATGATCGTGACTTGGCTGTATAGGATACAAGTGCAAATGAATCATTGAATGGTGTTGCATTGTGTGCAAAAAAGCACAGCCTTGTAGAACTATTTCTGACACACAATCTGGGGTGAGATTGTATTATTGAAATGTTGGACTATGTAATGCCATGCAGAGAGACGCAACTTTATGTAATCGTTTACATAATATTATCAGCCCACATCCGTGGTTATAGCTAGTGGGAAGGAGGTGCAATATCTAAAATGCACTTTCACTTTACCTCAAGGGTCAGACCAGTGGTGGTGTTTGCCATGATTGTGTTTAGTTGATTAGCATCTGTAGCATTCACTCTTCCATGACAGGAAGTCATGCACGGACTATAAACAATGATAACAAGTTGACTGAGCGGTTGTAGGAGGGAAAGAAAGGGGGGGGGGGGGGGGGGCAGGTGCTCATCAATGTGTTTTTCCTCTATTTCTTATCGGACATTATTCTGTCTACCCATGCCTCTTCGGCCATTAAGCCCTGTTTCTTGTGAACATGCATCAAATCAGAAATATTGAATAAAGCTTTATTGTAACCAACTTGTAGACGGTGCAATGAAATGCGTAGTAGTAGTAGTAGTAGTAGTAGTGTGTGTGTGTGTGTGTGTGTGTGTGTGCGTGTTTGTGTGAGAGAGAGACACACAGTCACTGGCCTGCCCATCGTGCTTAGAAGAAACCACAATTGTTTTCATCATTCAACTACCTCCTTCATGCTGGTTTCCTAACAGATTGATCTTCTCCCTCCCTACCTCAGGTCTCTCTTCCTAGTACCACCCACCCAGATGTCGAGGCCAGAGACCAGCCTGCCCCCCGTGTGGTAGAGGTGCCAGGGAGGAGGCGGAGGGGGCAACGCAGTGCCAACCAGCCAGCCAGCTCTCCTCGTCCCATGACCGTTGCTCCGCCAGCCCTGAGCTGAGCTAGGCCAGTGACTGGGCTGTGGTGAGGTGGGCAGCGGCCCCCGTCTCTTTTTCCTGGATCCTCCCAAGCGCCAGGCGCCAAACGGTGCCCGTGCCGCCGCCGCCGCCGCCATGGACCACCAGCGGGACAAGGAAGGGGGGGAGCGGCCGGCCAGGAGCAGCAAGGTGGCGCAGGGGGGGGGGCGCAGCGGACACTCCTCGCGGCCCTCCAGCTCCTCCGCCTCCTCAGGGGTGCTCATGGTGGGGCCGAACTTCCGCGTAGGCAAGAAGATCGGCTGCGGTAATTTCGGAGAACTGAAGCTCGGTAAGACCGCGTGCGTGTGGTACCGGCGATCATAATAATGATACGTTTTGTCTCCAAGCACCCTTCAGGGCGGCCGCCGCCAAGTATAGTGGGGTTTAGCGTGGGCGACGAGTTCTCTTTGTGCGTCACATGCTCGGCGCTCGCTCGTTTAAAAACGTCCTCTTTTTGATTACATTTGGCCGATCACTGATTGCACGACGCACACACACAGGCCAATCATGCAGGCTTTCCAGCAAGCGTTACGTGGGCTACCCCAGTAGCCAATGCTGTAGGACTAGATTTTAATTAGCCCTGGCTTTCATTCGGCCACTGATTAATTCACTGTTTTGGGCTGCCAAATCCATGCTGCACCAATAATCAATAGTTTTCTAGCATTGAGTAGTACAAAATGGCCATCGGCGCACAGTGTGCTGGCTGAAAAGTCCTACGCTCTGGGAGGCCATGGCTCTCTTTCTCTACCCACAACCCCCCTCTCTCTACACACTCACAGACTCTCTCCTTCTCCCCGCGTCTCACCACAGCCCTCTCTCGAGGCCGGGCTAAAGCACCCCCCGGGCAAAGCTGAGCTCACACTCTTTTTCCACTGCTTTGTCTCTGCTGTGTGGGGGGTAAACACTACTGTATTGTTATGGTCGAATAAGTCCTGAAGTCACGTCTCTCTCTTGATTTGTTTCAGGGAAAAATCTCTACACCAACGAGTACGTAGCTATTAAACTGGTAAGTACACATTGTTGCGGCTCCTCCTTGTCTACTCCCATGCAAAATGAACAAAAAATGAACAAAAAAAGGATACTCTATCTACTCTATCAGATACATTGCAGTAAGACGTCATTAGACAAACATTATGCTGAAGTGGTCCGTGCAACCCGTGTTCACTTACGACAGCCATTGATACTGTCACTGCCACCTTTTCAGCTTTCATCTCTTGCGACGTCCTCGAGCTCTTCAAACCAAGGCTGCAGATATTAGTTACTCAAGTGCTGCCTGGTGTAGGCCTGCATGCGTAGGTCTGGCATTCATCAATAATTGAGCAAAAATGTAGCGAAGCATGCGACTGACTCCTTCCCTTTACACTTCAGATGACACAGCCGACCTCAAACATCACACAGCGTTTGAAACACAAGACTGTTTTTGAAACGTTAGCCGTCAACACGGCGAACCCTGACGTCGTTACCCCTGGTAGACACGGTTTAGGAGAGTAGAGAGGGTGTGAGTTTAGGCGTTTGATGAAATGTCAGCATGGCTCTGTATGCTGTATGAGAGTTGCTCTAAATGTAGTAGGTTACCTATTGGAACACAAAGAAGGACTGTAAAGAAGGATTTTAACAGTCTGATTACTGTCCTTTGCGGTGATGCTTTTAACACCAAAATCCTGGTGGGGTTGGTGAAAAAAAAAAACTCTCAGAAAAGAAAATAACATTGTAGGGCTTTGAAGGAGGCGACAATTTTAAATTATGAATTTGTGACAGCGGCTGGTGAAAGGTGGACCAAAGCCCTAGGCTTTCCAGGAACGTGCTCCAACTGAAAAATGCACTCAAAATAAATAAATAAAAACAGTGCTGAAAATACTATCGGTTCGTTATACTATTCGGTGTCTGTGTGTATGGTGTGTTTGTATGGTGTGTGTGTGTGTGTGTGTGTGTGTGTGTGTGGTGATGTGGTGTGTGTGTGTGTTGCTAAGCAGGACTGTTCAGGAACTGAAGGTAAATAGTACGGCATGGAAATGCCAGCCTAGGTGTGCCTCTCCAAGCCGTGGTACTGGAAATGAGTCATACCGTTATAATAGGTCTCCAGACAGCTATAAATTATTACAGCACTAACAAAATATGAAGCTTAGTCTCAAAACAAGCTGTGAAATTAAGTAAACAATTTCAACCCAAATGATACACAGCATTTTCATTAAAGCCACAATCATTTCCCCAGTCATTTCAAATACTGTATAGACCAACCCCTGCACTTTGATAAATATGACTTCTAAAGAGCATAATATGGTCATTACAATTGTCTCAACTTTCCATAACCAAAACACCAAATTCACTCATGTTAATGTATTAAATAATCAGACTGAAATGTAGCAGAATATACTTTTCTTCTTTATCCATCTAAGATGGATACTCGTACACTCAATACACTTTGATACTGTTTTAAATATATATATTTTTATTGTTTTAACTCGCTCACCTCACTTTTCTGCCCTAACATGATAAACAAACCGTCGCAATTCAGCTGTTTGCACAGCGATATTACTGCAACTATGCATGTTAAACAGGCAAAAACACGCCTCTCAGCCAATCGCAATCCAACTGGTGTATAAAGATTTGTTTCCGAAACTGAACTGTTAAGTATGTCTGTACAATAATAATAATATCTTAGATTTATATAGCGCCTTTCTCAAACCCAAGGACGCTTAAGTGTTGTCATGTGTACAGTGTTGTCATGTGTACAGTGTTGTCATGCTTCTGTTGGCCAACTTGTGTGTTTTCTATTGTTCATTTATCTCTGTTGTTCCTCCTGTCATGCAGGAACCAGTCAAGTCAAGGGCCCCACAGTTGCATTTGGAGTACCGGTTCTACAAAACATTAGGAAGTACAGGTAAGGTCACACACTGGGGCCGTTCAACACATACCCCCTGCTGTCCTCTGTTTCTGCTCCACAATGACTTGACTGTTTTTGGTTAGATCGACCAAAAGATTGTTCTATTTCCACAATAAGGAATCACCTACTTGGGGGCAGCTTGGTTTTAACTTTTATCTGGTCTTGGGGTCTTGATTGACCTGTGCATGTTTAGACTCATATCCTCATTTCCATCCGGTAGTTGGACCATGAGAAAGGATAACGCATTATTGAGCTATGACACACAGCCCCCCTCCCCGCCCCCCCAGTCTACCCAACACCTCCAGCTTCCTTCCCGCAGCCCTGACATGACGTGTGCCTTGTCCATCTGCCTGGTTAACTGTTGGAAGTGCTGTCTTGATTGTCTGTGTGATGATGATGCATCAAATAAAGAGATCGAGATATGGGATTGAGCAATAAGGCCCATGCAGGACACCTAGCATGTTGTTAGGCCCGATTGAACCCTTCTTCGTCGACCGACCAATCATAACGCTCTGTCGATTCAATCCGTTCTAGAACAGAACATAGAGCACCAACGGATGATGACAGCCATGTTTGTCCAGCGCTCACATCTTGTTCTCTGCTTGGTTAGTCTCCCAACATCAGACGTGTTGCCTCCCACCAGTGACACACACTCTCCCGGGCTGGCCTTCTGCTCAACAATTGGCTTCTGTGTCCTAAAGACTGAATGTGTGGGATGTGCATAGCGCAGGGAATCGGGCTGCCATTATTCCTCTCATTCCCTCCGTCCTGATTCCTCCATTTCGTGGTTGAACCCCACTTGTGGTTTGTTGGGAGAGAGTCTGTCTATCTGTGGTAGATCCTCCCTGAACCTGTTTTGTAAATGTCGAATTTGAGTCGAGAGACAGACAACAAGGAATGCTGAAAGACTTCCAGTTATTGTTGTATCAACATGTCTCAGGCTTTCGTTTACGACTGAGGGTGTGAGATATGAAGGGAAAAGGGCATCACCCACCACGATAGCTACTCTAGCAACCGTGGTACCCATTCATTGTGAATTCAACTCCAACTCTGCATGGAAGACGTTGTCTGAGGCTGCTGAACCCACCTAGCAGTGACACACAGTCAGCTTTCCAATGTGTTACCAGGGGCAACACCTACTGTCACAGATGAATGACACACCACTTCCTGTATGAAAATACAACAACAAAAGAAGCAAATAGAGGGATCAAACTCCACAAGGGAATCTCAGAGAACACAAAGGATCGTGGGTGGGGTTGGGTTGACGCAGCCAACGGTCACTTCTTCTGCGTGGTGATTGGTCACTCATCTTCCTCTACAGGGAGCAAATATCATCTGCTGCTAGAGCCAGAGAGAGTTTGTCTTCTTGACTCGTTTTCCAAATAGGAGGATGACCTACTTGTTGGCATTTTTGGGGGGTTGGAACAGTGAATGTTGTCTAGCTTTCACTCAGGTTTCACACAGGTCCCCCCCCCCCCCCCCCCCTAATAACCCCCTTATCCCCACCCCGACATCCAGGAAGCTAACAAAGGGAGCAAGGGGGGGAGGTGTGGGGGAGGTGCTCATCAAATGCCTTTCCCTGACCTCCTGTCCCTGGAGAGTTCCTCGACTTCTTCCTTCTGACGTCATTCCGAGACATTATTCACAGTCTACCGACGGCCGCGTCTTCAGCCATGACTCCATTTCCCTCAACAACCCCCCTGGTTACAACAGCCACTGTCAGGAATCCTGTCGGGCCTAATGACCATTATAGAAAACAAGATTAAGGGACACACACTCCTTTTTTCTCCCAGGGTATCAGAGGAAATGGGTGGAAACCCATTGCCGAGAAACACAATAGGAATGAACAGATCTTTTAATAGCCTCCTGCCCTAAAATGCTCCTATTAAAATACAGGGTGAAAACTGTCGTTGGTGTTTTTGTTAGGAAAACTGTAAAACCTTGACTGGACTCTGTTAGTAACGGAGCCGTGTTGTTGTCTGAATCAAATAAGCGGGATGTGGGAAACTATGAAGGAGAGCGGTGCACAAGCCGACATCCATGGCAACGGAAGAGGTGCCGTCTCATCACAAGATTATCAAGACGTGATGCCAGTTTTCATTACAGAAATACTTTTTGTTTTTTTAATATGAACTTCCATTCTCCTTGAACATAATATTATCAGAATATCTTCCATTTCATGCGCCTAGGTTGAACTCTGAGGCAGGCTACGACTGTAGACTCTACGTTCTTTACCTTTTGCCGAGGTCAGGTTTTCTGAACGCGTTCACTCGCCTTTACCAGGCTCTGTTGCACCTGTGTGTGTGTGTGTGTGTGTGTGTGTGTATATATGTATGTGTGTATATATATATATGTATGTATGTGTCTGTGTGTCTGTGTGTGTGTCTGTCTGTGTCTGTGTGTCTGTGTCTGTGTGTGTGTGTGTGTGTGTCTGTGTCTGTGTGTCTGTGTCTGTGTGTGTGTGTGTGTCTGTGTGTGTGTTGTAAGTCAGACAAAAGAGCAGCACACTGGTTTCTCCTGGCAGGCAGGCTTGCAGAGGTAAGGGGTGGGAAAGGCCAAACGTGCGGAAACTCATTAATTATTTAGAGAGTTGGGACTGCCTCCCTAAGCACTAACCTGCCTCCTCCCCTCCCCGCTCCAGATGGGGTAAAGTGACCCCGTTCCTGCTCTGAGCTCTGTTGCTCTGTGCTCTCTTCTGCCTCGCGGTCGTCGACACGGCAGCCAGGCTGCTCGAGAGACGTGTCAGGGGCTAAAGCCTTGAGCAGCACGACGACGGCACGGACATGTCGGGACCAGTGATCCGACTAAAGGCCCTGGCAGCCGTGCCCGGCCAAGCCCTGTAACGCAACACCGTCTCTCTGATATCACCAGAGTCTCTCTGAGTCTCTCCCTGTAGGCAGCAGCTCACCGGCCAGGAGGCACTCAGCCTAAACAGCAGAAGTCTTAACGGGGGCGGCTGTGGCGCAGGAGGTAGAGCTGCCGTCTGATGATCGCAAGGTCGGAAGATCGGCGGTTCGAGCCCCAGCTGGCCACATGTCGAAGTGTCCTTAGGCAAGACACTGAACCCCAAATTGCTCCCAGTGAGCAGGCAGGCGCCTTGCATGGTAGCTTGCCGGCATTGGTGTGTGAATGTCTGTGTGAATGAGAGGCCGTTGTAAAGCGCTTTGGATAAAGGCGCTATATAAGTCAGTCCATTTACCATTTTAATCACGAGTGTGACTCGGGCAGGAAGGTCTGGAGAGAGAAGGAGAGAAGGAGAGATGGAGAGATGGAGGGGTCGTCACTGCTCCTCCTTGACCTGTATTGTCATAGTAACGGCCAGGATTATTATAAAATTTTTTACTAACCAGGGAAAACTCCCGTCCCTCGTTTTAGGTTATGACTAGGGAAGAGGTTTTTTTCCCGGTTGGGGGTGGTTTTTCCATGTAATCAGAAGAAACTCCTGGCCCGAGCCACCCTTATCAATCACCCCCCCCACCCCCCCAGTGTTCAAGGTCAAATGTAGTGAGCCGTGCCTTGGAGCACAAAAGTCCACTACACTGTTACTAACAGATTGAAGCAGTAAGGCATTGTGAGGGAGCCAGCCAACTATGAAGGCCCTCCACAACCGTTTCAACATGCACACGCTTGCTTCTACCATTTTCTTCAAGAGCCCCACACAACCATTAGGCCTGTCTAGCTCCAGACAGCCCAGATGTTGGGCTCTTGAGGGATAACCATCATGATTAATGAAGCTACGTTCTATAATTGAGATGAATGCAAGAATGTTGTATAGTGGGAAACTTCTGTTGTCCTTGATGAAATACAGCTGCAGTGTGTGGGGGGTGTGTGTGTGTGGTGTGTGAGCCACACAAACCACAATTCTCTCCCTGTGAGGTCTTGGTGGTGTGGGAAGGTGCACTTCCAAGGTTGCACATACCAAAGGTGTCCCCCAAGTAGAAGAAGGGGGGGAGGAGACACAGACTTTGGTTGCGGTTGTCTGGAGGGAAGAGATGGAGAGTTCAACAAAACTTGCATCCGATTTCAGATGGTACTACTTGAGTATGAATGAGGTCTCTTTCTTTCCAGAAAACAACCGTATTCAATGTTTTCATCTTCTGAAGACTTTCAGCATGACTGCATCTTTAGCAGCCTGCCTTCCACCGCCGCTGCCAGAGTAGAGATGAAAGCTGAGAAAAGGAGGAGTCCGTCCGTCCCCCACTGATGTGTTTATAGAGAGAGAACCCTGGTCAAGAGCTAGCCTATATTACGTCTGTTGCCAGCTGGTTCCCATAGACTGGTATAGATTAGTGAATAACAGCTCCCACTGGGGCGCTTAGGTGGCGTAGCGGGTTAAGCGTTGACCATGTAACCGCAGGGTTCCCGGTTCGATTCCGGCCGCGGACATGCCCTGCTTGTCATCCCTTCTCTCTCTCTCTCTCACCCATCCTTCCTGTCGTAAACTATACTGTCTCTATCAATAAAAAGAAAAAGAATACGAGTGGAACTGCCCCACTCGGGGGGGGGGGAACAAGAAAAAAAAACAGCTCCCACTGCGCTGCATGAACTTTCAAACATGAACTTCCAAACATGAACTTCCAAACATGCTAGCTACTTGGGTTCTATTGACTTTTGGCCATTTGGTTTGGGTTAAACATGCTAACAATTAGCTGTTTTATTACAGTCCCCAGAAGTGTTGATTTGAAGGTCGTCCTTATGTGACTTTGTAACGAGGGGGGAATCCCTTTAACTTATATTATATTTACCCCCCCCCTCCTCCTAGACAGTGAAGTCCTTATCCCCCCCTGTGTGTTATACAGACAAGCAGTGCTCAGCAAGTTTCAGTAAACTCAGTAATTCCCCCAGGATATCAGGGAAATCCCTCTGGGCATGTCTGGGCTTGTTTCCTGAAAGAACAGAACAGGGCTTCCTTGTTACAGGCGTAACTTATTGCATTGTAGCGTGATGAGGCAGGGTCAGGGTCACGTAGTAATGACTTACCAGTTACCACATGGCCCGCAGTAAGAACAATACCTGGTCCAGTAACAGTTCACCTCCTCAAGAATACCAGAGATCATGGAGGCCCCTTCAGAATTATGAGCCCAGCGGCTGCAGCTTTATGAGAGAAGGAGAGAGGATCTGATGTGCATGATAGCTTGAAAGTGGGCACTAATGGTCGTATTAGGCCCTCTCTCTCCAGCCACTCCACCCCCATAAAGGTAAATAGAAGTTTTATTACTGCCGGCCCCGGGGGAGGCTGGTGGAGGTAGACATAGACGTCGGGGAGGAACAGGCTCGCTGCAACGCACGGAACGGAGTAAGGAACAGTATCGGACGTGTGCCTTCGGTACCGTTCCTGACTCCGTTCCGTGAGTTACGATGAGACCGTCCTCCGACGTCTACCTCCACCAGCCTCCCCTGGTCTCAGCCCCATGGCAGCCCAGTCATGTGACCAGCATTGATGGAGCCTGCCTCTGCTGCAGCCACTTTGATCTCCTCTTCTCTAGTGAGGCTCTGCAGAAAACATTCATTCTATATTCCTCTGGCTTGACCAACCAGATTATTTTGGGGCGGCTGTGGCGCAGGAGGTAGAGCCGGCGTCTAATGATCGCAAGGTTGGCAGATCGGCGGTTCGAGCCCCGGCTGGCCACATGTCAAAGTGTCCTTGGGCAAGACACTGAAACCCAAAATGCTCCCAGTGAGCGGGGTCGGCGCCTTGCATGGTAGCTTGCCGCCATTGGTGTGTGAATGTGTGTGTGAATGAGAGGCCGTTGTAAAGCGCTTTGGATAAAGGCGCTATATAAGTCCAGTCCATTTACCATCTCCTCTTCTCTAGTGAGGCTTTGCAGAAAACATTCATTCTATTCCTCTGGCTTGACCAACTAGATTCTGAGAAGGAGAACTTCTTTTTTTTGTAGGCACTTAAGTATGCATTCATCCAGATGTTATACTGGTGGTGTGACCTGTATAATCAAGTTCACCAGGATCTACCCTGTGGTGTTTATGTTCTGTTTGACAGCTGATGATCAGTCAGCATGCAGCTGGTTTCAATTGGCTGGCGCAGTTGGTTCAGTTAGTTCATCATACGTTGTCTACCCTACATTGTTTGTCTGCCTGCCCTTTCACAGCGAAAAGGACCCCTGCTAGCATCCCCTGTTAGCACCCCTGTTAGCACCCCTGCTAGCATCCCCTGCTAGCATCCCCTGTTAGCACCCCCTGTTAGCACCCCCTGTTAGCATCCCCAGTTAGCATCCCCTGTTAGCACCCCCTGTTAGCACCCCTGTTAGCATCCCCTGTTAGCACCCCTGCTAGCACCCCCTGCTAGCACCCCCTGTTAGCACCCCCTGTTAGCATCCCCTGTTAGCACTCCCTGATAGCACCCCCTGTCAGCACCCCTGCTAGCACCTCCTGCAAGCATCCCCTGTTAGCATCCCCTGTTAGCATCCCCTGTTAGCATCCCCTGTTAGCACCCCCTGTTAGCATCCCTGTTAGCATCCCCTGTTATCTGCCTGCTTGTTCACAGCTCATCCCCACGGTGCCACTTTGTTTGTCCGCCCCCACGCCCACTCCTTCCTGTGCCACGCTGGTCAGCGTTTCAGCAGCACGGTGTCAATAAGCCGCTAGGTTTTAACTTTATTATTCCATTAACGCTCTCTCTCTCTCTCCCTCTCTCTCTCTCTCTCTCTCTCCATCCCTCTCTCTCTCTCTCTCTCTCTCTCTCCATCCCTCTCTCCCACCCCTACCCTCAGCGGAGGGCCTGCCCCAGGTGTTTTACTTCGGGCCGTGTGGGAAGTACAACGCCATGGTCCTGGAGCTGCTGGGACCCAGTCTAGAAGACCTGTTCGACCTCTGTGACCGGACCTTCTCACTAAAGACGGTCTTGATGATCGCCATACAGCTGGTGAGTTCACCTCCCCGCACCCCACACACCCAGCTTACCCTTCAATGATATACATGTTACGGTACATGTGGGAATACGGTACATGTGGGGAAAACTAGGGTTAGGGTTAGGTGCTACGTCGACATGGTACATGCTGGCATGTCTAACCCTAACCCTAACCGTAGCACCCTAGCACCTAACCCTAATTTTCCCACATGTACCGATTTCCCACATGTACCGTAACATATATATTCAATACACATTCATGAACGCCCCCTGAAATCTCCCTTAAAGTATTGAATTAAGATGCAATTGACATGAAAACGTGCCGCGTAACTTGTTTGATCTTCAGACTATTTAGCTTATTGAGTCCTGCTAGACATTTTTGACGGGGCGGCTGTGGCGCAGGAGGTAGAGCCAGCGTCTAATGATCGCAAGGTCGGCAGATCAGGCGGTTCGATCCCTGGTTGGCCACATGTCATCCTTGGGCAAGTCACGTAACCCCAAATTGCTCCCAATGAGCAGGCCGGCGCCTTGCATGGCAACTTGCTGCCATTGGTGTGTGAATGTATGTGTGACCACTGGGTGAATGAGAGGCCATTGTAAAGCGCTTTGGAATAAGGCACTATATAAGTCAGTCCATTTACCATTTGATCAGCGGGTGTGAATGTATGCGTGTTCCTCACTCTCCCGTACTGTCTCCCCCCCGCCCCCCCTGCTCAGATCTCCCGGATGGAGTACGTCCACTCTAAAAACCTCATCTACAGAGATGTGAAGCCGGAGAACTTCCTCATCGGTCGGCAAGGGAACAAGAAGGAGCAGATCATCCACATCATCGACTTTGGCCTGGCCAAAGAGTACATCGACCCCGAGACCAAAAAACACATCCCATACCGGGAGCACAAGAGCCTAACGGGGACTGCCCGATACATGTCCATTAACACACACCTGGGGAAAGGTAAGACCGGCTTGCCACTGTGTTTATTTATTTATTTATTTCGTTTTTTTTTTTTTTACAGTTTACTTTTTCTACTGTGTTAGTCACCTCTCTCCACCGGCACAGGCACTGATTTATTTGAGTTACGTGAGGTGTTTTTTACTTTCGCATGAATCATACCTGCTCTGACTTGACAAAGGTGTTTGTTGGTTCCGTATTTCTTTATCGAGAGCTTCTTGCTCAATTCTGGCGGCACGAACAATTCTCTTACCCCATTTAAACCAGTGGTTATGAATACGAATGAAAGCGAGGTTATGAATACGAATGAAGCGAGGTTATGAATACGAATGAAGCGAGGTTATGAATACAAATGATCACTTGGCCAGAGTTTATGAGTGGGTAGGGCCTCAGGGCGATAGTGGTAAGAGCGTGAGTCAGCCAGGGGAGGCTGGTGGAGGTAGAAATCGGAGGACGGGCTCATTGTCATGCATGCGGTGAAATAAGGAACGGGATCAAACACGTTTGTTTGATCTGGTTCCATTCCGATGCATCGCAATGAGCCCGTCCTCCGATTTCTACCTCCGCCAGCCTCTGTTGGAGCCAGCCTGTGAGAAAAGGAGAGATGATTAATGCAAGATTAGTTTTAATTACGTTAAGTACGTTTTCTCATGGCTCAGTGCATTTTCTTCATTTGAAGTTATCCTGACTCCCCTCTCTCTATCTCTCTCCCTCCCTCTGTTCACAGAGCAAAGTCGGCGGGATGACCTGGAAGCCTTAGGTCACATGTTCATGTATTTCCTCCGTGGGAGTCTACCCTGGCAGGGACTCAAGGTAGCTCTCTCTACATCAGTGGGCCCTCAGGAAAGGCCAGCAGTGTTGTTCACGTAGCACAATGTCAAACGTTTCTTTCAACACCGTTTGCATCTTTCGCAGGCCGACACACTGAAAGAACGATACCAGAAGATTGGAGACACAAAACGAAACACTCCGATCGAAGTTCTCTGTGAGAGCTTCCCAGGTTAGTTAACAGTTGGGTCTGGGTAACTCTTTCTTCACATTGTGAACCTCAAAACTTAAAAGAAAGAACGTTTTACGGTTTGCCCCTGGCTTCTGAGCCACGTATAGTACGTGGAGAGACTGAATTTCGGATCTTCACTCGGACTCGGACGAAGATTGTTTGTTATGCAGTTACACGAATAAAGCTTTCAAATACCCTTTCTTCTACTGTTACAGAGGAGATGGCCACCTATCTACGCTACGTAAGGAGGTTGGATTTCTTCGAAAAGCCCGATTACGAATACCTTCGGACGCTGTTCACGGAGCTGTTTGAGCGCAAAGGCTACACCTTCGATTACACCTACGACTGGGTGGGCCGGCAGATAGTAAGTAATCCGACTCACTCCTATGTGGGAAACCTTCATTGGCACTTAGGGGGGGATGGAACACATTTGAGTGGAATTGATTTGAATTGACGCGGAGTACTCTTCAAGCAGTGAGTACTCTTGTGTTTTAAGTGCACGAGACAACACGGCTTTGCTCAGCGGTGGGTTGTTTTTCTCTCTCTCTCTCTCTCTCTCTCTCTCGTCCTCCACAGCCCACACCGGTGGGGTCGGTCCACATAGACTCTGCGGCGTCTGCCGTCACGAGAGAGAGCCACCCGCACAGAGACCGGCCCTCCCAGCACCAGCCCATGAGGAATCAGGTAACCGTAACCCTCCGACCTCTCAAAAAAAGTTCCTAACCACTAAGGTCTACTAGAGACGCCCTGGTTCCACCACTGACCGTGGAGGTCAAGCTAGGTAGGGAAGGGTTGCCCAAACATGGTACGTTTCAGTACCGGCTCAGGAACTATAGCTGTTGTGAGTCTGTCCCCAGTACCTCTGATATCCCACTGCCTCCGCCTTCACCGAAAGAGCTTGCTTGACGCGCAGAATGGCAAAGCTGCATGCGGACATAGGAGTCGTCCGGCATCTAAAGGAGCAAGTGACTATGATGTCATCTGACTATGATGTCATCTGAAGAAGACACGTTGTTAACATCTCCAGTGTCACAGTCTCACTGTCATAGTTTCATGTAATACTGTGTAGACTAGGATCGATACGCGTTCCTTTATTTGCCACTGCACACAGGCTTTGCACACCTCAGAAATGAGAAATGCTTTGCCTAGCAATTCTAAGAGGATTATATATAGTTTTTGCATATGCCTTTTTTTATTTATTATTATAATCTTTTTTTTACTGTAACACTTTAGTAATAGCACTTATTCGGCACCCGTTTGTAGCTTATAAGTGTTGTCGTAAGTAGCTAAAGTGTTACTACCACCACCATCTTTTCCCCTCCTCCTTCTAGTGTCTCAAACAACCTACAGAGGTCATGTGTTCGTTGTTTAGACTCTGTTCGTTCGTTGTAATCATTTTGCAGAGTGTTTCATCATTAAGCTCTCTGGGCCAAATCACGACTTGAGGAGGGGACGTCTGATTCAAAGCCTCGCTCTAGTCTGATCTCAATGGGACATTTACCCCCCCCCCCCGAAGGTCGAGTCTGACGTGCCCGCCTCAAGTTAGCGTCTGGTCTCCCAGTCACTGATCAAGTGACTCTTTGGCTTTGCCTCGGCACTATTATTCACTCTTATTTTTCTGTTTCCTTTTCCTTTTTCTCATGCCCGCTTTGCATGACACCTGGTCTTGCGTACCTCTCCACCTACCCACCCACACACACAAACCCCCCCCTCCCTCCCTTCCTCCCTCCCCCATCCTCTCCCACTCCATCCACCCCCTTACCCCCTTTCCTCCACCTCCACCACCACCCCCCCCCCACGAGCAGACGGCAGCCTCCGACCGGAGAGGAGCGTGGGAGGCACAGCCGCGGCCCCAGACTAACTCCTCCTACCTGGCCTCCCACCTGGCGGCGGACAGGCACGGGGGCTCAGTGCAGGTACTCCACCACTCCACTCTGATCCCCTCCCCACCCTGTCCCCACCCCCACCCCCCCCCCCCCCTTCTCCCTCTTCACCTCCCGACACGGAGCACTCGTTTCCACCCGGAGCCACGAACGTGCATGTCAACGGCATACCACTCCTGAATGACTGAGTGACTGAGTGACTGAATGAATGAGTGACTGACTGAGTGAGTGACTGACTGAGTGAATGACTGACTGACTGACTGACTGACTGACTGACTGACTGACTGACTGTGTGAGTGAGTGCGTGCTCTCTCATACGTCTCTGGTCCTCCCCACCCGGTGGCCCCTTGATCTCCTTCCCCTCTCTGTGTTTTTGGAACATCATTCTGCATATATACTGGATGTATGACGTGGTTTACAACAGCTGACCTTGCACTTCTGACATGATGACGCTTTGACGTTTGCGAGGAGATAAAAGGCGGCTGGTCGCATGGCGGGTGGACTTGGCTTAGCGGTGCATGCTTTTTTGGCGGAGAAGCGCAAGGAAAAAGGTCGAGAGTCAGCCAGCGTAGGGCTCTGTTCCTTCCCGTACCATACGAGCGTCACAGGGAAGCCGTCATGCTCCCCTATGGCACAAACAGTTCAGTGGCTCCAGGTGAAAAGTATGTAGTCGTTAGGCTAAACGGTAGCTGGAGCTCTGTGGTGATGTGTCCAGGGTTGGTTTGTCTTGAATGAATACCTCTCTCCTGTGCCACAGGTGGTCAGCTCAACCAACGGGGAACTGAACGCGGACGACCCTCTGGCGGCCCACTCGAACGCCCCAATCACGGCCCAGGCTGAGGTGGAGGTGGTGGACGAGGCCAAGTAAGTATTGAACTCGTCTCTCTCTCTATACTGTATCTACTTACTGTATCTCTCTATCTCTCTGTACTGTATCTACTTACTGTATCTCTCTATCTCTCTAATGTCTAATATCTAATATCTCTCTCTAGCTCTCTATAATGTATCTCTAGTATCTATATACTGTATCTCTCTATCTCTCTAATGTCTAATATCTAATATCTCTCTCTAGCTCTCTATAATGTATCTCTATCTATATACTCTATCTCTCTAATGTATCTACTGTATCTCTATCTATATGCTGTATCTCTCTATCTCTCTATACTGTATCTACTGTATCTCTCTATCTCTCTCTACTTACTGTATCTCTATCTCTCTCTAGCTCTCTATCTACTGTATCTACTTACTTACTGTATCTCTCTAGCTCTCTATCTCTCTTTCTCTCTCATTTCTTCCTTCCTGGTTTTGTTGCGCGCCCCCCACCCTCATCTCCCTGCACTGTCCCCCTCGTACTTCTGCTGCTTCCTGGCTGTGTGCTGTCTGAGCCTGGCTGCTACCCTACCTGTCCCTGTTCCACTCCCTGGGCCAATGAGGTTTAGAGACTGCTACTGTGTCCCAGCGGACAGCTCATTTCTCTACCAGTTGAAATTCAACAGCAAACGATATACGTTTAGTGATGTAGCCTACAAAGTTCTGAATAAGGCCTATCGATATTACTACACTATATGCAGTGTTTCCCCTACAATCAGGTTTATAGATGGACATACACATTTTTTTCAGGTGAGAGAGTAAGGTCAAAATGACATTATCTGACAGCGTCGTCCACCCACTATTCAATTAGAATGATTTTATAAATTGATATGGATCTCTTATTAAATTAGATATACTCTGGTTGTTATGTTTGCCTTTTGGTTGACAGCAAAAGAGGGAGAGAGGAGGAGAGAGAGGGAGAGAAGGAGACAGAGCAGGATGGTGTTGACACACATCTCAGAGAACGATTCAGGAACCAGGTGAGAAAGTGGACCGCTAGTCAAGAAGACCACATAAGTAGCCTTGAGAACCGATGGTTCTGGAGCCTGACGGCCCATAGGAGCAGGAGCCTATCTCCTGTTTCCCTAGTGTGAGGCGGATGGATGTACAAATACACCCCTGGACATGACGCTGGTATGTCGCAGGGTCTTACCCCCAATCCAACCCTTAATGCTGAGTTATCTTCACCGAGGTGGGGGGGGGGTGGTTCCATAGCACAGTCCAAGGCAGCAAACCTAGGGGAAACACCGATATGTGTATGAATACAGTATCTCTATGGATACGACCTACCAACCGACCGTAAAGCCCAATAAGCAGTTGTTTTCTCTCTCTGATAATATCGGCCTCTGTAAACACCTCCCCCCCCCGCTTTCCTCTCTCATATCTGAGCTGCGTCGGTTCATTCACTCTTTTCCGTGCGTCTTTATTCCCAGCGGCGTAGACCGAATTGTTTTATGTCCCGTCTCCCGTCTTTATGTCCCTCCCATTCACATTTTTCGTTTGATATGATGATTGGCATGTTCCCCTCCCCACCGGCCCTTTGATGTCATGGCGACAGCCCCTGTCTTTGATGCCAACACGCTGCGGTGAAGACACAGAAGAAGAAGACACTGTTCCATTAGCGGGAACAAGGCGCGACAAGAAGAATGCAACAGCGGGGTTTCCATAGCGATGTAGCACCAAATCTATTTTTTGCTCCCCCCCTCCCCTCTCTCTCTCTCTCTCTCTCTCTCCATCTTTTCTCTGTCGTTCATTCTCTGATTTAGTCTTTTTCTACATTGAAAACCTCAGAGAGGTGTTGGATGAGGTACAGAGGATGAGGTACAGAGGATGAGGTCTTGTTTGAGGTGCGGTGGTGGTAGAGCGATGTCCTGGTGCGGTGGACTAAACAGGAGAGTTGAACTAGCCTTGTTCATTTGTCCCGTGTGTTCCGATGGAAGTGTGTGTGTGTGTGTGTGTTGCTCTGTTCTCAACCGAACTCCCAAGGACTGAAATCTCCCTTTAGGCTCTGTATGAGGCCCGTTGACCTTTTGACCCCTGGACCTCCATCTTGTCCACCTGTGTTGTCTCGTTTTAGTGTGTGTGCGTGTCTGTGTCTGTGTCTGTGTCTGTGTCTGTGTCTGTGTGTGTGTGTGTCTGTGTCTGTGTCTGTGTCGTGTGTGTGTGTGTGTGTGTGTGTGTGTGTGTGTGTGTGTGTGTGTGCACAGCATGAAGTCACCCATCGTCTTCGCCTTGCCTTGTATTAATCTCTCTGTCTTTTCTCTCTCTGCACTCTTCTCTTCTCTGTAGCTGCGTGAAAATGCTCAACCTGTGGTGAGTCCCTCTCTCCTAGTCCACATCATACCCATGGGACAGGGAGGGGACCAGCCTCACTAGTGCACCTAACTAGTACACACTGTGAAAGGGGACCCTAACTAGTACTAGTACACATCACGCCTACGTGGTCAGGGCCGTGGACCGAACCTAGACTAGAGTAGGCTCTGATGGAGTTCACAAGTGTGCGTCACTACAGTAGTACACACAAGGAGCCTAGCTAGTACACATCATACCCATGAGACAAGACAGTTGACCACTACAGTTTCACTACTACTACTGTGTTGGGGAAAGGACCCTAATTAGTACGTCTACACACAAGTTCTTTTGAACAAGCCCAACTGTTTGAGGACAAAGTCAATTTTAACGGACTTGACGGAGTGTAACAGGAGATCACTCCTGAGGTTGGTCGTACCCTCAGAACACGGCCTCTTTTCTCACTAATGCTAATGCTAATACTAGTCTAGTGTAGAAGATCTAGTGTAGAGGATCTCGTGTAGAGGATCTCGTGTAGAGGATCTAGTGTAGAGGATCTAGTGTAGAAGATCTAGTGTAGAAGATCTAGTGTGGAAGATGTCGTCCTTTGTGTTAGTCTGTGGTCTTGCTCTCGTCTCTGCATGTGTCAGAGAATATCTAGTGTAGAAGATCTAGTGTAGAGGATCTAGTGTAGAAGATCTAGTGTAGGAGATGTCGTCCTGTGTGTTAGTCTGTGGTCGTGCTCTCGTCTCTGCATGTGTCAGAGGTCTGGTCTTCCACTCAGACTGTGTCCTGTGCTCTGTGTCGTCACTTCTCACTCTGTCATCACAAGACTGACTGTACTTCAAACACACGCCCTCTCTCTCTATAAGCAGGGATGTCCGAAAACCTTTACAGCTGACACACCCCCCCCCCTGCCCCCCCCCCCCCCCCCCTTCCTCCCTATAAAGCAAAACTCTTAACTTTCTCCACATCGCTTTACTGTGCATAGCAATCAGGGTTTGGGGTCAATAAAACAAACTCGGACAAACAAACAACGCTCGCTCAAATTCTTCACTGACAGTGACTGACTGACCGACCGTGACTGAATGACATTCAATGACTTACAATGGCGGGAGTTAAAATTTCTGATTTACAAGTAAGTAATAGACATGTTTTTTTTAAAGATGACAAGAATATTTAGTCTAGAAGCTTTTCACCATCAGATATTAGCAGAGTTGTTTGTCAGAGTTTTCTGCCTGTAGTGACTTTTGCTGTGATATGATTGGACACTTTCTATTTTGGGGTGTGGTTTCGCGATATGTCTATTTGAATGTGAACAACAGAAAACAATGGCTACATTTCACTTGACCCCAACCTTGATAGTGATGTTAATAATAAACTAGATCCTAACATAGCCATAATGTTACTATTTCTGAAGACATCCATGTGGCTATACCGACAAAGCTGTGCTAATTCTTTTTAACATTGATAATCTACTCCCTGGAATATCACGATGGAGGAAACCAACGTGTGTGTCCATCCACTCCTCTGTGTTGTTGCTCACCCTTGATGCCGGTACCTGTGCAGTTGTGCAAAAAATGGCGGTCATCATCATTGCCTTTACTAACACACTATCAGATGCAGCGCCAGCATCCCCCACCCCCCCACCCTGTCCTCTGATGCTATTCGGTTGTTAAGTCCTGACGTGTTTTCCGGGTCCAACGTTGGCTGAGGCGCTCTCTTCTAAAAACGATTGAACTGTCATTCTACCGCTTTAGTACACTGGTACTCTGGTGCGGGGAATTTTTTTATTTGGCCCCGGAAATTGCTAAACGTCACGCGTGACGTCAGACTTAACAACTGAATTGGCTCTCCAATGCTAGGAGTGAGTGTCGGCCTAACCTCTCTCTTGTCTCTCTCAGGTGCTGTTGCTTCTTCAAGCGAAAACGGAAGAAGAACACCCCTCGTCACAAATGATCCCCCCTCCCCGCGCGCGCGCGCGTCCCATAGCGTCCCTGTCTGGCCCAGCTGATTGTGATTCCACTAATCAATAAAGTCCCATTCAGACCAAACAAGACGACCACTGAAAGATCTGAAATGAATCGTTCTCTTGGGGTGGGGAGGGGCCTATTGTAATGGGAGATGAGATGTGCTCAAGATGCGAGCGCTGTCTCTCTCGTTGGGAAACTTCTTTTTTTTTCCTTTTTTTTTTCTCGATGCTTGGGAATATTTGGCAGGCTCCGTTGGCAGGATTGGGATCTTCCGTTTTTTGGGGATTTAGCAGAGAAAGACGGGAATATCGAAGAGGCACTTGGGCAGCATTTGCACTTCTTTGTTTGCTGTCCTACTTTTTTGTCATCTCCTTTTTTTCTCCTAGTACTCCTCAGCAGGAGTGGAGAGAAGCCTCTTTTTGCGACCACTTCAACCCCCCCCCGCCCCCCTTCCCCTCCCCCCCCCCCAACACCCATACACAGACTCTCTCTCTCTCTCTCTCTTTCTCTGGAACTTATGCTCATGTCCATACATTGGGTGTGGTTGGTCTTTTTTTTTTCTCTCCCAGACACATTTTCTTTCAAACGTTTTGTTTGTTCCTGAAGTGCGACTGAATGTAGACCTCGAAACACAAAGAAGAAGAAGGATTAGAACCTGTCTGCCTGTCCACTCCCACACGCTTGTGTGAAAGCATCTCAGTGGACGGTATGTGATGTCCCGCAGAGATGGCTGGGCAACAACACCGCTCTGCTCTCCGACCTCTCTCTGTTCACTCCCTTCACAGAGGCCCACCTCCTCATGAAGGGCTCCGACACAGCACTGTTAACCTGGCAGGACGGAAAAGAACGGCAAAATGGAGTCCTCTGCAATGTCTTGTGTGTTCTCTGGATGGATTCTATCCCAGCTGCTTGTTTTAAAGCACCCTCTAGCCCCTCCCCTCTCCTCCCTTCCCTTCCCCTCCCCTCCCCACCCCTCGCTTCACCACACTACAAACCTCCCGTCTCCCCATGCTGTCCTGCTCCCAGTGGCTTTGTCTAAAAAACTTGACACTTGTCGGTTGGCTGAAGAATGAAAAAAAAAAAAAAGGTTATTTATGTCCTCTTTCTCTCTCTCACACACACACACACACACACACACACACACACACAAACTGAATGTATAGGCTGAAAGGTAATGACTATAGAGGTATTTGGTTAATCTGTCAAGTGTTTGGAAAGGGAATCTTGACGAGTTGTATGTACAGCGACGGTCGGCGGTTGGCATTCAAAAAAACCAGATTCATTGTAAATAACGGACCAATGCTAAGGGGCAACAGCAGTGTTTATACCACATAAACGCTCTGATTTCTGTGTGAACGTGTCCACACGGTTGCAACCAACCAACCGACTTTCTTCAGTTAGCCACGGGGTTTTGACCGGTAGAGAACAGGATGTAGACAGTCTGGAGTGCTGTCTTAATCCTTCTAGATCTCTCTCCGACACAGTCGACTGCTACTGTCCAACGCCTTAACCAAACCACCCAGCAGAGACAGTGAGGAGACAGACAGCAGGACGGGAGTCCAGGTTTTACTGTGACCCATAACGGTTTTCCAGGTTATTCAGCCCTTTCTTTCAAGTCTTTTGAAACACGGATTCCCCCAATTTCCCCTACTGAAGAAGCAGGTCCAGATATTCTGGCAAAACGACTCTGTTTTAGTGGAGATTCTGTCAAAGAGACTCAACTGTCAACGGAGGGGACCTAAAAGAATGATGCCAAATGGAATGTCGAGTCAGTATTCTAGGATGTTCGCCGGATTCTAGGAATATACTCTTGAAGGAGGTGAACTCTGCAGTTCCTGCCTTGCCCCCTCGGTCCCCGTGTGAGTGTGCTACTCTCTCTCGCCCTCTGTTGGAAGCTTTACCTGGGAGAGACCACCTCTGCTGACGGGACCTGACCCTAAATGACAGTCCGACAGTCTGACAACAACAACAACAACCCTGGGGTCAATCAAAGAGTGGTTCAATGTACCTGGTCAAATATGTGTGTACTGTAATTTTTTTAATTTAATATTATTGTTTTTGTTCCTTCCTTTGGTGGGGCTGGGTGAGTGGGGGGAGTGTCATGGAGGATTGCCTTGAACGAATGCAATATTGAGGATATGTCACTGCGCCGTCTACCCTCTTTGATGCCTTTTCACAGCATTGATTCCATAGGAGGGTCACTTTGTTTTTATGTCTTTTTTTTTTTAATTGTATTTCTTTTTCGATCATATATATATAGCTAATGTGAATTTCAAATGTGAGCAACTTTATTTTCCATTCCAAATGGCCATGGGTTCTGGGAACATGAGGGGGCTCGGGGTGGGGGGGGGGGGGGGGCTAGAGACTTTGACTGCACTACATTTGTGGACCCACTGTTAGCCTAGGAGGACCTTGCCTTCCCATACTGTAACTGATGTGCTCACTTCCTCTCATTCACTGTAGCGGCCTCGTGTGCTATAGGCCTATCTTGCCGGTTTATGAAATCAACACTCATCAACCCAACTAATAGGCTAATTCTCCAACCCGTGTTGCCATGACGACACAGAGCGCGCACACACACACACACACACACCCACACACACACGTTAATGTTGACTGTGTCACCTCCTGGCGGGGTGCTGGACATGGAGTGTCGTTGAGCAGGTTTGGTCGTCTTAGATGGAGGCCCAAAGCTAGAGAAGACGTCAGCCTGTTCTGACAGACCCGTATGAGCAAAAGTGCTTGTACCATATGCGCATAATTATATTATATTATATAGCCTTTGTTTTATGTTCTCCCCCCCCCCCCCCCCCCCCTCCATTGTGACTTGAGTCAGTCCCTGGTTGGGTCTAAGTTATTGTGTTAAGAGTACTTGAATATAAAAAAAAATCTATGGGATGTTTTTTCTGTTCGCTTTCTGTTTCTAATAGCATGGTGTATTGTAGGGTGTTTTTTCCAGAGATGGCTTTTCAGAGGGGAATTGGGCGAAAAGGCACTGTTTGGAATGGCAGGTTTATTATTCATCGCTCTGTGACGCCTCCACCTCCGTGCCTCTTTGACATGGGGTTGGTGAGGCTGTCTAGTTTGGCTCTGTCGGGCGTCTGTCTGTCTGTCTACTCACTGGTGAGGAGGACAGGTCAAACCTATAGGGTTGGATCGCCACAGTCGACACTCACTCCTCGGTCAGCGGGTCGAGAGCGATTGCTTGCATCCATCTGGTGCTTTCAGCTCAATTAATTTAGGGGTAGTTAAAGTTAAAGTTAAAATGCACACTCCAGGAAGAAGGGTAGAGAATTAGAGAATCGGACCGTGGCCTTAGTCTTGCGGGTTTGGCATGAATCATGAAGGGGGGCGGTATGGTATCTTCAGGCGAGGTACCTGTTAGGGAGACTGGCGCCACCTGCTGCCCAGTTGCACTGCTACACTCCAGTTTCCGTTGGAAGTAGAAGGTGTAGTTGGATATAACGCTAGATATCCAGAGAATGGCCTTTAATGCTCCCTTGAATTCCTAATGCCGTTATCCTGATGACTACTAGCCTTCACCCTCACCAGTGCCAGGACAATGTGAAATGGAATTCTGATTTATTACCCCCAACCACCTCCATCATCTTTTTATTTTTTCTGCAATGTTTAAAGTTCTGGGAAAAGGCGGAAGGTTGAAGTTGATTGAAATACCGTACTGTGTTCTGTCCTTGAGGTGGAAGAGGGTCGAATCAGTTGAAAATGGTTTTTGCCATTTCCATCAGTAAATCATTTGTGTTCCCCATTGCCAGCTTTCATTCCTCAATGCTGTTCCGTTTCAGTTCTACCAAGCTGACGGTTCTTTTTGGAGTAGAATGATGATGTGACTTGTATGACTCCTGTTTCCAACTTGATTTCCTAATTCCTACTTTTAAACAGTGGCCTATGCTGGTGTTATATCACTGTTTGGATTATATTTTTGCAATTTTGGTTATGGATCAACAAACTAAATAGACATGAATATTACAGATTGATATGTACAGTCTAGTTTCCTTGAGACTTGCTTCTCCACAGCTTGTCTGGACTGAGGAGAATCTGCATAGTGTGTATCTGCATGGCTTTTCTGGAGAAGATGGTAGCCAATTTAATGGCGTCAGGCTTCCTATAGTGGACTATGGACATGAGGCTAACTACTTGTACAACGGTGTCCTCTATAGCCATATTAGAGCTGTACAATGGCCTCTGGGGCCTCTGTATATATAACAAACAAAAAAAGCATCACAGTTTTTGGTTTGATATTATATCATCACCAGAGCACACTCCGATTTCAGATCCTGTGTCATTCCTTATACAGTACTGCTACACTTTGCCTCTCAATCAGAACTCATTGCTTTTGACTTGACTTTTTCGTCTCTTGTGGCATTTTCACATTTTCTTTCCTGCATGTGTCAAAGTGGCGTGTTAAAATCCTGAAAGCGGAGGAGAGAGAGTGTTGAATAGGAAGAGATGAAAGTGGGTCTTTTGGGTTCTCTGGCACTTTTCTTTCCCTGCCGTTGTACTGTAGAGTTGTCTGGGATTTGACTGTACATTTAATCTGGGGGGATGAAGTTAGGTGTGACACATGACTGCAATATTGTGATGATTTATTATTTTAAACTGTAAATTGTACAGAGGTTCAACATTTTAGGTTTTGTTTTGTCAGTTGGATTCTGTATAAAAGGACATACTCCTTGAAATGTCTTTCAAACTGTGGAAAGCATAATTGTACAGTACCACAAGAGTTTATTCCCCCTTCCCCTCTTGCTCTGGCTATTGTTTCAACAAGGCTATGAATAAGAAACAAACTGTATTATGAATATTATTGTGTTGAAATATGAATGTTACTTCAAATGTATTTCAAAGGGTATACCTAGTAAAGGGCTTCAAGAATGAAGTGTTTTTTTGTTTTCTTTCTTCTTCTTTTTTATTTCTTTTTTTTTATTATGATTTTATTTTTTTAAGTTGCAGAAAGATAAAGGTCCTGGCTCTTTTTATCTGAAATGCCTATTTTTCCTTCTTAGGGATTCATGTGAAATGTGTCACATGTAAACCTTACAAATTCACTTTTTATTCCCTCCACACCTAAAGGGAAATTCCAGTTTGCACCCTTTTTTATGTAAAATAAAAATCTCTCTTAATCTTTCGTGTGAGTATGTGGTTTTTTCTTTTGAGTTTTTTGCATAATAAAACCACATTACACTTCAGTGAGACACATCACCATTCATGATAACCAGAATCCTACTATGAATAAATGAAATTAAACTGTCACTGATGACAGATGGGATGAGTACAGCACCAGTAAATGTCACTTGAACCATCTGTGTGCCCACTCTTTCAGAAGGCTACAGTGCTTTAGAGAATGTGCACGTTCATTTTCTGTCATAGCTTTATTACATCAATTATAGACACACTATTCATTAACATGGCTACAGTTTCTGTAGCCTAGTCTATAGTCTAACATGACATGAGTCAACAGCTGCATCTGAGCTGATAAGTGAATGTTATTACATTCCTGCTATAGTTGTTGTCATTGGCACCTCATTAATCGTTTTACTTAATTGTGAAACAGTCAGGAAAGAAGATGTATTTCAGACATCCACCAGTAGGGGGCAGCAGTATGGGGACTTCCTTGACAACTGGTTGCATCTACGGTGGGTTGGCAATATTTACTTCCTGTTTCACATATAAACTTCCGCCCTTTATAAACCCAGTCCTCTCTCATCAGTCCAAGCCAACATGGTGGGTACCAGACCAAACTTACCACCTCGCAATCTATTGTAATCCTTGTCTCTGATGTGCGCCACAAACGTCTACAAGCATTACAATAGTTCATCTTAGTCATATGTATTTGATACATATTAAATGTGTGCCGTGATGTATGTTTTTCCACAACATTTCGGGTAGAATTTCCCTATCGTACCGGCAGCTTTACGCTACTGACACTGGATGTGTCGCAGAGCGTCATGCTTTTCATCCATAGCCACTGCCCACCTGAGCTTACTGGTTTGGCTGGTTCAGGGTCATAAGAAGTAGCTGATTTATTAGCCAGACGTTGTTGAAGGTGTTTGTAGGCTAGCGACTGTCAGACACCAGGGAAATCAGTTGTCACTGTCAGTCAAAGTCGCTGTGTGTACAAGCCGTGTCACCCAATGCAGCCCAGTTCAGCAAAGGCTGGACTTTAATTAATTGAGTTTTCATTAGGAAGATTATTAACCACCATCTTAACCTGCGATTGAATGTAGGTTTTTGCAACTGTCATTATTTGATAGTTAGTTAGTATAAATAAATTGTCTGTTCAGAATCAGAAGGTATTGAGAGCATTGCAGAAAGAAATGCCACCCCTTACCCCCTGCATGCCAGTTTAACATAACCTATCCTGTATCAATGCTGTGCCCTACTGAATGCTAGCCTGTATCAATGCTGTGCCCTACTGAATGCCAGCCTGTATCAATGCTGTGCCCTACTGAATGCTAGCCTGTCCCCCCCCCCCCTCCCACACATAGGGTCGGGTCAGGACCAAGACTGTGAAAAAGGCCGCCAGGGTCATCATTGAGAAGTACTACACCCGTCTGGGCAACGACTTCCATGTGAACAAGAGGTTGTGTGAGGAGATCGCCATCATCCCCACCAAGTCGCTGCGCAACAAGATCGCAGGGTGAGTAACACTGATGGGCAGGGCTCCCACGGGGCCTTGGAATCCTTGAAAGTTTGTGAATGAGTTTGAGGGGAAAAAATCAAGGTCTTAAAAGTTGTTGTTATTTTTTTTAGACATGGGTTATTTAAAGTGCTTGAATTCCCCTCTCTCTCTCTCTCTCTAAAATATATATATATATTCAAAAAAAATTTACTTAGCTCCTCCTCTCTGTATTGCTTAACTTGACACATATTTCACAATATATTGTTTTGCTGTGCTGTGGTAGAGAAGGCAAGAGACCATCTAGTGTTCACACTTTCAAGCCTCTCTTTTTAATTGTTGTCTGTGAGCGGATAGTTCCTATTATATAAATTATCATCTAGATCTGTCTCAAACTATGCCGTGTTGGGCCCTTGAATTTGAGGGAATTGAGTCTTGAAAGTCCTTGAAAGGTGCTTGAATTTTATGTTTCAGAAGGTGTGGAAACCCTGACTGATGTGGGTGAACTATTCAGACTCTGTTTGATATACAAGTGCATGTTAACTGTGTTAGACAAGTGTGTTGCTGGATGCTGATGCGTCTCCTCACCGCCACAGGTTGACTATTCACATGCTTTAGTCTTCTACTTTATGTCAGATACTTTGTAACCCTTCACAGCCCCCCTGAGTGTTGTCTCAAAATGTTTTGCAAGGAAAGATATGTGGTTTGATTATGGCTGGAATTGGCTTAGATGGCAGTAGCACAGTTGGTTGGAGAACGTTGCTTGCAGGTGTCAACGTTAAGGCTGTGGATACAATTTCCACACGGTCAGTGTTTGTGTTAACTGGACTGGATTGCCTCCGAGCAGATCTTCCTTTAACATAATCTGTTTACATGTGACTCTAGGGAGAGGAGCTGTGTGGTGATGTAATTATGTGCAGCAAGACAAGCCCTTTGGGAAAGGTTGGAGATTTGGCTTGATGGTTGTGCACTTAGGCTCACTAAAGCCTATTATTACAAACTATGGGGTGCAGCAGCGTGGTATAGAACTTGGATGAATAAAAAAATATTAAATTCCCACCACTGAGTGGACAGGTGTGGTTGGGCTGAGCACTGAGCTGAAAAACACAATAGTCGACAGGTCACTGTTGATTGCTGAAGTCATAGATGATGATTGACTGAGTTGATATTGACTGTAACCCTACTTGGTGCAGTAAATTGTGACAATTATTCAGGGTTCCCACGGGTCCTTGAAATCCTTGAAAGTGTGAATTTGAGAAAAAGAAATCAAGATCTTAAAAGTTTTTGAAAATAGACATGGGTCATTGAAAGAGCTTGAATTCCCCTCTCTCTCTCTCTCTCCTTTTAATTGTTGTCTGTGAGCGGATAGTTCTTATTATATAAATTCTCATCTAGATCTGTCTCAAATTATGCCGTGTCGGGTCCTTGAATTTGAGGGAATTGAGTCTTGAAAGTCCTTGAAAAGTGCTTGAATTTGATGTTTCAGAAGGTGTGGGAACCCTGACTATTGTATTTGTTGTTTCTCTGCCCGCCCCCAGGTATGTGACCCACCTGATGAAGCGTATCCAGAGGGGCCCAGTCAGAGGCATCTCCATCAAGCTGCAGGAGGAGGAGAGGGAGAGGAGGGACAACTACGTTCCTGAGGTCAGTTGGCTGGACGCTCTCGGAGGATTTTATTATTTTTTTTTTATCATAACCAACAAAATAATAAGTTATTATACTGTATTATTTGTTTTTGTTGACACATGGGATGTGTTCAGCTAGGCTCAAATCATATTCTCCAAAGGTATTGCTGCTGATATGTAGTTCCTTAAGCACAGCTGAAGACAGGTCATAGAAATGATCTATTTGCATGTTAAAACACATTTCCACCTTAGTTTACATTTTGATGATGAATCACTTCTTCAACTGCATTCCCAATGTCAATGTAGCTTGCTACAGCATTGCAAGACGAGTGCGATACAATCTATTGTTACAGCTACAGCAATAACAGTTTAACCTTAAAGCCCAACAACATGGATTTTCTACATGATTTTCACTCCAAGTTTAATCTGCAATCAAGTGTCACGGGCTCCAACACTAAAAATGTAGCTCTGCATGTTTTAAATTGCACAACATTATTAGCTACAAGTTAGGAACACAGCGGCTGCTGTGGAGCCTCAGTGGCTGCAACCCGCCTCATCTGACGCAGCAAACCTTCAATCTGACCCGGGGTACACCAAACCACTTGGGTGGCCAAGTTTAACGTGTAGACAAAACACAATAATATGGTGCTATTATGTGTTTCTAGCCCGGCCTCTCTCACTGCAACGTCCATATTCCTCGCATTGTCGGAAACAAATATTGCGATAATTATTTCATCTCACAGATTTAAATCATCACATCCCTAGTTTCCAAAGGTTGTTTAGACTTCTCTAAGTGCACCTGTATCGAAAGTGGCTTTGGTATGCTTGTTGCCAAGGTCATTGATAGTACAGGAAGACAAACATGAAAGCTTTTCCCTGTGTTTGGTGGGCTGCCTATCCCTCTCGAACCCTGTAGCTTTCAGACAATTGTCTCTGGAACTCACTGCATTAGTCTTAACTAGAGATACTAGAGGGGTTTAAGCATGTTTCTACAGATCTGTTGTGTTTCTGTGTCTGTAGGTTTCTGCCCTGGACCACGAGCTGATCGAGGTGGACCCTGACACCAAGGAGATGCTGAAGCTTCTGGTGAGATTACACGTTGGTTTCACATCCTCCAAATACACTGTCACCAAGCTGTCTAATGATTAATAGTTTTTATTATTTTCGATAAACAAACAATGAACAGACATCCATCACAAATAACAGTTGACTTTAGACAATAAATTTAAAAAACAGCAAATAGACACAACGAAACAGATTGGTGATATACAGAAATGAAAAACGACAGCGTTGTTTACTTTTCTCTTTCCACGTTTTACATAGTGGAATATTGCTATTTGCATGGGCTGGAAATGCCATTATTTCTCAATATACGAGTGATACTGCCCCCAGTCACCAAGATTTCTATCTCACTGCACATTGCTAAGCAGAGCTGGCAACTCTACACACAACTGCTGTACAAAGCCTTAGCCTTCAATTTGACTGGAATACATTTTAAGTTATTATAGTACTGGTAGATTCTAGAAAGGCTTCTCGGTCAAACCCTGTTGCCTTCCTGCATTGTTGTTCTGGAAGCACCCTGGGGCTGGTTGCATAAAGATAGATTAAGACTGGTCTAAGTCTTAGACTAGTCTTATATTCTCAGGTTAGACCAGTCTAATTAAGACTGCCTGTTATTTTGAGTTTAGAAAGTTAGCCTCCTTCCCCCCTAGCTAAGCTTGATTTAAGAGCTGTGTTGCTATGGGAACAAGTCAGGGCTAGTAGCTAGCTAACACTAACTCCAGCGCAGTAAACTACTTCACTGGTTAAAACTGCTAAGTAAAAATAATAATAATAATTGTGTTTATCTCTCATAAACTAGGTGTAGCTGTTTCGGCCGCCATGTTTTTCTTCTGTCAAGTGTCTTATTTTACCTCGAATGCATTGTGTGACAGGCTATCTAAGTCAGCCTTACCTTAGTCACTCATAGGCTAGCTTTATGCAACAGGAACATTTTAGAGTCTATAGCAAGTCTGACTTAAAGTGAGATCTAAGTCTAAATGGCTCTGCACACAGCGTGCGATTTCTGTTGCGTGTCAACATTCCATTTTGAAGTTTGAATGGAAGTCTATGAGAACATCGCATTTCAACACACACG
This sequence comes from Nansenia antarctica, assembly GCF_963989245.1. Lineage (NCBI taxonomy): Eukaryota > Metazoa > Chordata > Actinopteri > Argentiniformes > Microstomatidae > Nansenia > Nansenia antarctica. The sequence goes on from NC_137690.1 coordinate 69,180,373, forward strand.
GCCCCGATTTTAATCGCACGGCGAAAATTCGATTCCATTCATTTTGAATGGGACAAAGCACACGGCGTGCGAGTTTTGTCGCACTGTCAAATTTGTGCTTTTTCCCATTCAAAATGAATGGAATCGAATGTTCGCCGTGCGATTAAAATCGGGGCCGTGTGTGTTGAAATGCGATGTTCTCATAGACTTCCATTCAAACTTCAAAATGGAATGTTGACGCGCAACAGAAATCGCACGCTGTGTGCAGAGCCCTTAAGACTGGGTCTATCTTTATGCAACCGGCCCCTGGTCCTGTCTCAATAGTTACTCATGTTGAACATGTGGGTAACTAATTCTCTCCATTCATCTTGTAGGACTTTGGTGGATTGTCCAACCTACAGGTCACTCAGCCCACTATCGGAATGAACTTCAAAACACCCAGAGGAGTCTAGACACATGCAACATGAACCTCTCAATAAAGAAAAGAGAAGAAATGAACCCAATTGGTGTCTCCCTTTGGTTTTTGCCAGATCATATACACAATACACAAGCATTCTTATTTCTTATAGTAATTCAAAAATAAACCTGGTAAAATTAAGTTAGGTTAAAGGGAAACCTAGGATATCAAAAGAAACTATATGCTAGGTTTTTAACCTCTTTATATCCTAGGTTTCTCTTTATATCCTAGGTTTCTCTTTATATCCTAGGTTTCCCTTTATATCCTAGGTTTCTCTATATATCTAGGTTTCCCTTTATATCCTCTGTCATACTATACTACTGTATATCATACTACACTATATCATACTATACTACATCATACTATACTACATCATACGATAGTAGTGTAGTATAGTATGATATAGTATAGTACTTATAGGACTTTTATTCAGAAATTTAATTTTTCGGACTTTAATTCAGAAATAATAAAGGATATTCCCTTTATATCCTAGGTTTCTCTCTAGCCTAGGATATAAAGGGAAACCTAGATATATAGAGAAACCTAGGATATAAAGGGAAACCTAGGATATAAAGGGAAACCTATGATATATTTGTTTAACACTTCCTCACCTTCTTAAAATAATGGTTTACATCTGAATTAACCAAATCTAGAATATATGATATTTAGGCAAAAACATAATTTCGCAAAAGTGACTTAAGACATTATTTTAAAGGTGACTTCTTGTTACTAATCTCAAACTAAACTCCAAAAAAGTTTGGACGATTATTCCTCCTTAAATAATAAATTGGTATTGTATTTTATATTGTTGGAAAGCCTGTTCTGTTAGATGTTTTTGAACTTCAACAACATGTGAACCTCCCTACTCATAATCGAGGTCACACTCTGGACCTTATCATCACCAAAGGCCCAGATATTTCAAATGTTGTTGTAACTGACATTGCCCTGTCTGACCACTGTTGCATATTCTTTGACGTATCTATCTTTCCTGTTATTCAAACTATGTCTAAAACTATTTCCAAACGATATATCAATGAAAAGACCAGTGCACTGTTCACACAGGCCTTTTCCCTAGCCCCCCCCCCCCCAAACTTCTATTCCAACCTCAGTAAATGACCTTCTACACGACTTCAACTTAAAAATCACAAAAACCATTGATGATATTGCACCCATTAGATCCAAATGCATCTCTGGTAAGCAAAAAGCTCCCTGGGGAACTGCCCCATCCGTAAAGACCCAAAAAAGAGAATGTCGTAAAGCAGAGCGCAGATGGAGAAAAACAAACCTTCAAGTCCACTATGATATCTATAAAGAGAATCTTCAAAACTATAACTTAGAAATAAGAAGTGCCAGGCAATCATTTTTCTCTAAGATCATAAACAATAACATCAATAATGCCCGCATCCTTTTCAGAACTGTTGACAGACTAACAAATCCCCCAACACCCATTGCTCAGGAATTTCACTCAACTAGTAAATGCAATGAGCTTGCATCCTTTTTTAACAATAAAATAGAAACCATTAGACAAGGCATTAGGTCTTCTGTGTCAGGCATGAAAAACATGTCCCCATTAACAACCCCAAATAGGGCGGACATAACAACCATGTCACAATTTAACACCATTGATTACAAGACCCTAGATAAAATCATGTCACGTCTTAAACCATCCACCTGTGCCCTTGATGTCCTGCCAACAAGCTTTTTAAAAAACATATTTAGCTGCATGGCAGGCGAAGTAATACAAATAATTAACACCTCCCTTTCATCAGGAATCTTCCCTGAAGCCCTGAAAACTGCAGTTATTAAGCCTCTACTAAAAAAGAACGGCCTAGACCCATTTGTACTAAACAACTACAGACCCATATCAAACCTTCCCTGTACAGGAAAGATTATTGAAATGGTTGCCCACAAACAACTTAGCAATTATTTGACCCTAAATGATCTCTTTGATTACTTTCAATCAGGCTTTCGCCCCCTACATAGCACTGAAACGGCCCTTATTAAGGTCCTTAATGACATTCGCGTAAACACAGACTCCGGAAAAATCTCAGTTTTGATACTACTAGATCTTAGTGCCGCCTTTGACACTGTAGACCATGACATTCTAATAGATAGACTAAAAACCTGGGTAGGACTTTCGGGCACTGCCCTAAACTGGTTTAGATCCTACCTACAGGACAGAAGCTACTATGTCTCCATTGGCAACTTTGTATCTGACCAAATTAAAATGACATGTGGGGTTCCCCAAGGGTCAATCCTTGGCCCCCTTCTATTCAATCTCTACATGCTTCCATTGGGACACATCATAAAAAAGAATAAATTGCCTACCACAACTATGCGGATGACACTCAAATCTACATAGCCCTCTCACCGAACGACTATAGTCCCATTGACAATCTCTGTAATTGCATTGAGCAAATAAACGCCAGGATGACACAAAACTTCCTCCAACTAAATAAACAAGGACAAAACAGAGATAATTGTATTCGGTGCACCTGACAAAAGATCGAAAGTCAGTGCAAAACTTGATTCTCTCTCTCTTCACACAACAGGTCAGAAATCTTGGTGTAATTCTAGACTCCGATCTAAACTTCAACAGCCACATAAACTCGATAACTAAATCAGCCTACTATCACCTGAAAAACATAACAAGAATGAGAGGTTTCATGTCCAAGCAAGACCTTGAAAAACTCATCCATGCATTTGTTTCGAGTAGACTTGATTATTGTAATGGTCTACTAACAGGCCTATCTAAAGGAGCTGTTCGTAAATTGCAGCTCATCCAAAACGCAGCTGCTAGGGTCCTAACAAAAACGAAGAAATTTGAACACATTACACCAATCCTGAGATCCCTGCACTGGCTACCAGTCTCTCAGAGAATTGAATTCAAAATCCTCCTAATTACATACAAATCACAAAATGGTCTTGGACCAAAATACATATCAGATCTCCTCCCACCCTATATTCCCGCAAGGTCCCTAAGGTCAGCTGAGACAAATCAGCTAATAATTCCAAGAGTAAAAACAAAACACGGTGCAGCAGCTTTCAGTCACGCAGCTGCATGCTCCTGGAACAAACTCCCTGAAGAAATCAAACAGGCCCAAACCCTTAAAATATTTAAATCTAAGCTAAAAACCTTCATGTTTTGCACCAGTTATGATTAAACACAAACACTTCTATCAATGTCTTTTTTCCATTAACTATTGTCTTTAAATGTTTTATCTATTTACTTCTTATATTTGCTTTTATTCATTGTAATTTTTATTTTCCTATGCTCCTCTTGCTGTATTTTTTAATAATGCATGTAAAGCACTTTGAATTGCCCCTGTTGTATGAAATGTGCTATACAAATAAACTTGCCTTGCCTTGATTAGTCACCTTTACAACGAGGTACAACTTGTAAGGATCACAGCAGTGGGTGACCATGCTGGTGACCAGCATGAGGTGCCAAGCTGTTGACTGCATATGGATCTACCACACGCTACTGAGGTCCCTGACAGTATAAAATGAATAGTGTAAAAATTGCCAATATGTGTTGTTTTTTCCTTATTACTGTGGGAGCGTGCAATCACCCAATCCACCAAGCAACTCAAAACGAGAGTGAATACCAACAGAAGAATATTGCAGGGGACTTTGGCAATTCTTTTTGGGCCACTACTCACACGTTTAGCTGTGTTGCTCATTCCACGAATGCATGATCCTTACAAGTTGTACCTCGTTGTAAAGGTGACTAATCAGGCTTTCCAACAATATAAAATACATTTATTAAAGGGGTGGAATAATCGACCGAAATAACGTTTCCAAACTTTTTGGGAGGAGTTTAGTTTGAGATATTAGTAACAAGTAGTCACCTTCTTAAAAATAATGGCTTGTCACTTTTGAGAAATTATGTTTTTGCCTATATTCTATATTTGGTTGTTTATTCAGACGTAAGCCATTATTTTAAGAAGGTGAGGAAGTGTTAAACAAAGTTACTATTTCCAATCTGTCAAGGAGTTTACTTGACAGATTTTCCAGTGCCACCAAGACATTTTCAAAAAGAAAAAAAATCAACACAATGTAATAATGCTTAAACACCTTTATTGTGCCCAATCTGAACATCCTCCACATGTGTAAGTACAGTAGCAGCAAACTTGGCAGACCACAATGAGGTAGACTTTCAAAACTCTAAAAAGCAGCTGAGGCAAAGACAAACAAGCTCAGCATGAGAAAGTAGATGGAGAAAAAAGACGCTTGTCTTTGGCACAGCTCGATATGATGCATATTAATGTGTCAGACTGGAACGAGGAAGGCAATGGGGGGGGGGGGGCGGGGGGTAAGAAGGCAGAGGGAATGCTGTGTTAGGTCTACTCAAGCTCTTGGCTTTTGTTTTTTAGCAAAGTGGAAGTTCTACATTCAACAGGAAACAAGCAGCTGTTGGTGTCTGGGCTCGGAGGCCCCAGACTCTTGGTAGATCTCAATATTCTAGATTGGCTTCCTGTCCTCCACTTGCACTGATTTGAAATAACAGGACAGGCGGAAAGCCTGGTGGTAGGTAACCACCATATCGCTCTCATCCTATCCTGAGGTTTCTAATTAGTGTAAACAGAGGCAAGGAAACAAGGGAAGATGGCCACAAAACTATTGAGATGGACACAATACCTGCCCCTCTGCTGATGTACAAAAGTAGTGATTAAAAACCACTGCCAACCACTCCTAAAGTGCAAATTAAAAAGTGCAACAGTAAAACTATGTACAATCAAAATGTCAATGTCCAGTCTCAGTCAGTAAAAATTATCCATCCTATTGATTGTAAATGTGATGGAAACCCTGTTGAAGCAGTGTCCAGAAATGTTATTATTACACTTAATCTATAAACTGGACAGACAGTACAAGCAAAGTAATGCTTCAACACCTTGTGTGCCCGTTCAGTAGAACATTGGGAAGGGGGGGAACAAAGATTACCAACAGCCCCAGAGAAATACACAGGGATGAAGGAAAAAAATTATAAAAAAGCCGCCAGGTAGAATTCTTTTCAAAATGTCCATGTCATGACTAAAAACTGTTTGTGTACAAATTAGTAAAAAACTGCGTAAAAATGTCAATTGCGACTGGTTAAATGAAGCCCAACTCATCTTCCAAAGTAAAAAACACCAGTTGGCTTGCACAGGAAAAAACAGTTGGCCAACTGGGGGTGGGAGTAGGGAAAACAATTTAAAGGCACTGTATGGCATTTGCCAGTGTACGGCAATGAGACTTGCATGATAGCTCTTCAATATGCAATGCATGTAAAACAAAACCCAAAAACAAATTTCTAAGAAAAAATATAAATGAAAAATCAAGGCATTTTCATCTACTTCAGTACCCTGGCCATTGAAACCATCAATCTCTCCATCTGGCCAAACTTCTGGGAAACTTGCATAAGGAAGTGTGTGTGGGGGGGAGGGGGCCCAACAAGGTCACGTCACTGGTGCATAGTGCCATCATCGTGATGAAGTAAACAGCAAAAAAGTAGCAAGTGCAATAGTGAACTTTTCTACAGTGTTTTTCCCCAGGTCCTGGTGGTGAGGGCCGTGGTGCCTCCCCAACGTGTGTGGTGGGGGGCGGCTGGCCCTCGTGCACTCTGCCTCACCCTGAGGTGAGGGACTCTCTGGCCTGCTGCGGGGCGCGCCTCAGCTTCTAGCTGGAATCCCGGTTCTTCTGGTTGCGCATCAGGGGCCGGTGGTTGCTCAGGATGTCCATAGAGTGTTGCCAGTGCCAGCAGGAGCGGCAGTAGTACTTGAAGCAGGCCTGGGGTTGGGACAGAAACAAAAATCAATCAAATAAAAATGTATTTATATAGCACATTTAAACATGACACTTGCATCTCAAGCGATGCATCTCAAGCATATCCATTTATCGATTTACCTTTGATTTTTCTGGTGTAATAGACTCTTGTTGGGTCTGTTACTTCAAATGGCCAACATGCAAAGTCAAGATCACGCCTACAGTCATATTATGACCGCCACCATGATTCCTCCACACATTAACCAGTGCATCCATGGTTGATTTGAGTAGTCGTGTATGTGAATGAATGAATGGTTTAATGACCACACTATGTGCAGCATAGGACGCCCTCCGTTTCTTCATTTTTGTGTCAGCACAAGTAGGTCGCAGTACATTACCATTTCTTTTCGTCATGAATACAGAATGATGCACTGACAATGTTGGAGAGGAAAGTGTGTGGAGGAACAATTGCAGCAGTCGTGGTGCTGAATAACGTCAAGCTGTAGGCATGACATCTTTATGCACGCTGGCCACTGAATGAAAGTACTCTCCCTGGATGAAAGCTTTGTTATCCCTCACAATCGGGGGGGGGGGGGGGGCAGACATTGGATCAGTCTCTGTCCATCTCATTCACTTGGGTGAATGATGCATCTTTACAAAATTACACTGCTATAAGCAAACTGGAATTCCAAAAGGGCACTGATTGTTCCAAAGGGATGCTTCTAACCATAATGTTACGATCAATACGTCCCTTGTCCACCTATAAACATTTATTCCTTTTTTATATCAATGCATCTCCCCTGTCAAACAGTCCATTATCTGATATACCATCCATAGACAACTATTACATTTACAACGGAAATTCCAAAGGATTCCAATCTTTTTATTCTCCCCTGATCCAGAAAACATGAATAATTGTCACCAATTAACAAAAAAAAGGGGTGTCCATTCTTGGGGGACAGCATGTTCACTGTAGACTTGTTTCTGAGATGTAGTTATTGGAATCTATCAAGGTTCTTACCCCCCCCCCCCAAAATAAATGGTGATCGATCCCAATAAGGTGATAAAGGTAAGCTAGACATTCAATAGACCCATCTCTAAGCCACGCCCCAAAATAGAAATTGTCCAATCATATCTCAGCAAAAATCACTACATGCAGAAAACTCAGACAAACAACTCTAACTCTAATATCTGATGGTGAAAAGCTTCTAAACAAAATATTCTTGTCATCTTTAAAAAACATGTCTATTACTTATTTGTAAATCAGAAATTTGAACTCCGTCTTACGCCATTGTAAGTCATTGAAAGTCATTCAGTCACGGTCAGTCAGTCACTGTCAGTGAAGCGTTGTTTGTTTGTCCGAGTTTTCAAAGGGGGCGTGGCTTAGCGATAGGTCTCCTCTCTCATGCCTCTAGCTTCACTACATGAAAACCACTGGCATGCGTCTTCCACGCCTCCTCACCTGGTCCCTGCAGAAGAAAGGCCCAGGCTGGCGGCTGCACACTTGGCACATGGAGTCCTCCAGGTAGGGGTCGATCTGGACCTGAGGGAGGGACCGGAGAACCAGACAACTCATTTAGCCCAACGACAGGAAGCAGAACCAAAACGGCTCACGATTTAACCCAAAGAGAAAGTGATGGATACATAATTATTCAACCCAATAAAAAAACAAGTCACCGTGGGCCCTTACCTTCTTTGTAAACTTGGGAGTTTTAATCTCAACAAAAGCAGCACACACAGCCTTCAGGTAACTGCGCTGGTTGTTGAAGGTGACACGCCCTGACCCTGTAGGAAAAGGGGAGGGGGGGGGCACAGGCAAGTGAGTGAATTTGATACCACCCCCTCTTCTGGACAAACAGATGTACTGCAACTGTATTAGCACTCAATAGCCACTATCAAGCAAGGCAATATTTATCTGTACGGATCTCGGCCTTGCAATGGAGAGAAAAGAAAAAACAGACGCAATGCACCTTATGTTCATCTGGATTCTTTAACCGTGCAGAATCACAGACCAATCGAGAGCAAACTGAAGACGCCATTAAAGCCCAAGATTCCCCACACGATAGCGACCGCATCCTAACCTCAATGGACATACCGCTAAGCCACGCCCCAAAATAGAAATTGTCCAATCATATCACAGCAAAAGTCACTACAGAGAGAAAATTCAGACAAACAACTCGCTAATATCTGATGGTGAAAAGCTTCTAGACTAAATATTCTTGTCATCTTTAAAAAACATGTCTATTACTTGCTGTGGTAAATCAGACATTTGCCAACTCCCGCCATTGTAAGTCATTGAATGTCATTCAGTCACGGTCGGTCAGTCAGTCACTCAGTGAAGCGTTGTTTGTTTGTCCGAGTTTTTAAAGGGGGCGTGGTTTAGCGATAGGTCTATTCTTCTAGCCGTTCAGTCAACGTTAGTCAGGAATCTCTCACCTATGGGGTACTTGTGCTTGTCGGTGTCGATCCCAGCGTACATGACGCCCCCGAACAGGTCGTTCATGATGCTGGCCAGAGCCTCGGCGTTCAGCATGCCGTGCAGCGCGCCCACGAACACCGTCTTACTGGGGTCCAGCCGCTGGGAGGGGCAGCGCACGTAGTTACTGTCAGAGATCACCCAGGGAATCACCTGCACCTGAGGGACAGAGACAAAAGGAGACGGGTCATCTGACAATGTTTCGGGGCGCTTAGGTGGCGTAGCGGGTTAAGCGTCGACCATGTAACCGCAGGGTTCCCGGTTCGATTCCGGCCGTGGACATATCCTGCATGTCATCCCTTCTCTCTCTCTCACCCATCCTTCCTGTCAAAATCTCTACTGTCTCAATCAATAAAAAGAAAAATATGAGTGGGACTGCCCCACTCAGAAAAAATAACATTACCGTAACATTTTAAATCTAACATTGTTTCTTCTCTCAATGATTGAGACTCAATCTGTGCTGGTGTTAAAAAACAGACCGGATGGAAGTAGGGAGGCGGGGGGGAGAGAAGCCCATCTAGGCAATTGGGACGCACCAAGTGTGACCACCAGAGAGGAGGACATTTTGTAATTTCATTGTTAGTCAGGCGGTTTCTTACACTTTACCAGCTCATCTCTGACTGAGCCCTAGAAACAAATCTAGGTTGAAAAAAATGTGATGCCTGTCAAATACCCTTGGCTGTGGTGGTAACTCACATCCTTGCAGCGCATCCTGCGGCTGGACATCTTGAAGTAGTACTCCCCGTTGTCCTCTGGGTGGAGCAGGTCCTGGGTGCAGGCCTGGAGGAGCCCTCGCACAGACCTCTCGTTCTCAAACACCAGGTACACATAGCCTACGGCGCACGACACAACCACGCTTCAGAGAAGGCAGGGGAGCGAACATGACAGTGGGGAATTTGCTATGAAGCACAGAGCTCATCCTCTGTGACTTGCATTCTACTTACTAGACTAGTAGTAGCACTTAAACACCAACCCAACAAACAATCTTAAACCCTGAACATGACATTTGTTGTCAAGTTAATGTCTCAAATGCATGCGTGAGTGTGGGTGTGTGTATCGTGTGTGATGCAGTGTGGCAGGTGTTGGTGTCCATTGAGCCTACAAGTGAAATGTTTTTTAATCTAAACTCACCCTCGTACAGTGCGCCCAGCCCACCCACCACAGTGCCACCGTAGAACCATGAGGAGAATGTAGAGTTATCCTACCAGCCTGTCATTACCTTTGGGCATATTACCTTTAGGAGGGCAGCGTGGGTGCTTGCCATCCTTACCCGGCCACTCCACACTCAGAGGGCCGTAGCCGCTGAACGTGTTGATGAGGCCAGCTGGAGGCAGACGGAGGGGAGAGAGGCGTCAACGCACAGCTCTATAAAAACACACTGAAATCTACACAGAGTTCAATTTTGAGATTGTTGTAATGCACTCCGAAATGACCGTTAATACAAAGTAGCTAGCCTGCAGATGTTTGTGTTTAGGTTACTAGGCAACAGTCCAGTTGCGGAACAATTTTTTCTTGACAGCCTGCGGCCTCATACCTACGACCGAATCACAGCCGTGCTGATATTCAGTATAACACACTCCCTCTCGTGTGATATTGCTTAATTATACAACAGTTAGTTCCGACCAAGTAATTTGATTGGACAAGAGGCATTCCATGAGTGCCGATATAGAGTATAACAGCACTGGGACTTTTAACTATATGCATCACTCCACCGCACAGGTGTTCTATTGTTTGTGTTCAGGTTACTAGGCAACCGTCCAGTTGAAGTTCAGTTGCGGAACAATTTTTTGTTGGCGGAGCCAAAATAAATGATTAAATAAACAAACAAATCATAATCTGTTGTCGCTTATTACTGTTAACTAATAAATGACGCTGTAGAACTGTTTTATAAAAGCAATATCACACGAGAGGGAGTGCTGTTATACTGAATATCAGCACGGCTGTGATTCGGTCGTAGGTACGAGGCCGTACACCTTAATTCTTCCAGCCATTTGAAATTGTAGCGGCGCATGCAAACATAAATAGCCCATGCAAATAGCTCATGCAAACATAACAGATGAGGCGATAGTTTAAAAGCACCAAGCAGCAGCAGCTGTACCTTCAGTGATGTCCCAAGGCACCCCTCCCAGGAACACCTTGCAGGAGTACAGAGGGTTCTTGTTGTTCCTGGGGGGCAGCTGGCCACTCCAGGTGAAGGTCGCCTCATTCACAGCTGTAAGGGCACACAGAGCTGCTTAACAACATGGCTTTAAACAACCGTTAAAAACAGCAATGACATCTGTTTAATGGAAAAATTAATCAGATTGAGATTAACAGTAAAATATGTTTAACTTGTTAAATACACTAGTTTAAGGCTTCCATTGTTTTTTATTGCTAAGGCTTTGTTAGCCTATAATATAGCTTGAAGCTGTTTGTTGACGCATCACTTGATTCCCTGAGAGCAAAATGACGCTTATGACTAGTAAATATGTTTAATTCTCCTTCAAACAATGTCTTGATACCCCATACAGGGTTCCCACACCTTCTGAAACATCAAATTCAAGCACATTTCAAGCACCTTTCAAGGACTTTCAAGGCTCAATTCCCTCAGATTCAAGGACCCAACACGGCAGAGTTTGAGACGAAACTAGTTGACGAGCTAAGTAAAACGTTTCTGAATATTATTATTTTTTTGAGAGAGAGAGGGAATTCAAGCACTTTCAATGACCCATGTCTATTTTCAAAAACTTTTAAGACCTTGATTTCTTCCAAGGATTTCAAGGACCCGCGGGAACCCTGCCATAGTACACAACATTCAACTGTAGAGAAGAACGTTAAGACCGCCAGGTTTCCAATCTAAGCGGTCTCCCTTTACCAGCGGCCTGTCTGTGCAGACGGGCCTCCCTCTCGATGCTGAAGGGGTCGTCGGGCGACTTCAGCAGGTCCAGGCCCGGCCACATGGACGGGCTCGTCCAGCGGCGGGACAGAGCCGAGATCGAGCCGGCGCTGGGAGGGGGGGTCAGCAGGGAGGAGGGGAAGTCGTGGTGGTCCAGGCCCCGTGAGCCCAGACCCCCCAGCCTCAGGGTGTCCTTCTGCAGGCTGGACATGAGGAAGGGCAGGGGAGGAGAGATCCTCAGAGAGGACTGGGGGGGAGGGGGAGGGGGGGGGGAGGGGGAGAAATGCCCTCAGATGGATTTCAAAGTCACTTCATTAGTATGCACCACGTCTACACACAGGAAGACCACATTCTATGCAATTCAAAACTTGGCACTTGACTGACAGAAGCTCTCCCATGACTTGTCCTTTACACCGACTGACTACAGTTCAACCCGAGTGGAAATCTGACGCCTACCCGAAGATTCTCCCCAGGATTTGGGGATATTTTTGAAATCATAACACTTTCCGCAGCAATGTCGTTGGCAATCCAAAGACAGTTACTCATCACTAAACACATAGTTTAAGTGGCCTTGTAATGTTTACATAGTGGTGCCAAACAGTACGTAGCATGGCACGGCGCCACTCCTACATTCTTTAGGAGAACCCCTGTACCCCCCCACGCCACACAAACACGCACACACTCTACAGACTCACCAGCAGGTCACAGAGGTGTTCTGACCCGGAGCTGAAGCCGCTGGTCTCAGAGTCCACGGGACTGCTGGTGCTGGAGCGGGAGTCGAGGAAGGAGCAGGAATCCAGGAAAGATCGAGAGTCGAGGAAGGAGCGTGAGTCCAGCCGGGTGCCCATGCGGGCCATGCCAGGGAACTTGTCCAGGAAGTCTGCTGCCGAGCCCATGGGCTCGCTGGGCTGGTAACCCAGGGGCTTGCTCAGGATGTTGCCCAGGGGACTTCCCAGCATGTTCAACACTGGGAGGAGAAGACAATGACACAGCATTCAGTTCACTGCTGTTAGAAGAAACCCGGCAGAATCAACGGTTATAGAACTACTAGTGTGACTGGTACAGGAGGTGTGGCTCCATCTGAGGGGGTTGGATGAGTTTAAGCAATATAAACACACACTCATCAGTGTTACCAAACAGTTGCAGCAGAGCTCAGATTACTGATAAAACTGAGTTTCGAGCCAAATCTGTCTCCAGCGTTTAGAGTTGATTAGCTTAGCAGCAGTCATGCACAGCTGAATAAAATGTTCCATTCACTAGCTTACCTACGGCACAAATGGTTTGGCTATAACAAAACTGAGAAAATGGCACCAACAAAAGACCATTTGGTCTATTAAGTATTAGTCATTCAATCATTGGTCAGTCTATCACAGTCCCAAATGTTTACATAAGGCCCAAGTAGTTGGAGGGAGCTGGTCACTAACTCACTCCTCTTCAGAAGGGGCTGAACACATTATGTCAAGTGTATTGGGCTAGGGCCTGGTAATACAGTTTTGGGTCAGCTGAGCCAGACAGCCATGCCAAATATCTACAGTGGTTCTGCAACTGCCACAGGACAGGTGAAGTGGCGAACAGGAGGCTCTTGGGGAATGTCATCTGTCCCCCAGCAGCACTGAGGTCTGTCTGGCCCACTTCACAGACCCAGTTTAGAGCAGTGCTCTTAATGAATTTGTGTCTCCGCCGGACAGGATGGACATGTTGTGATGCAATCTCAGGCAGCACTGGAACTGGGTCAGTCCAAAATGGGGTGGGAGGCCGGAGGGGTTATTTTTAGAGACGGCTTGACAGTTTGACAGAATATCAAATTATCATTATGAGAGTTTGTGGTACACAAAAGGAACTTTCAAGTTAATAGCCTTTTCTTTCAGAAAATATCCACCAAGTTAATTAAGTAGGGATGCTCGTCAACATATCTGAAACTTAAAGATTTATATTTTTGGGTCCATATCTTGAACACATTAAAAACAATACTCGACAAAAAGACCACAGCAGCCAAAGATGCAGCAAAGCAAAAGTGCCACATCATCCTCTTCAACGACGACACAGCAGGCTGTTCACTCACAGCTCTAAATCCGGGGATGAGGAGAACTGATAACTGTTTCACATAGTTCACATACTCCAACACTGACCACACCAACAGAGACCACCGATCCAAGCGGACATATGTATAGCACAATAATTTAAAAAAAGCTTAACTGGAACAAACTTCCGCACAGGCAAATCACTTTATCCGATCTAAAAGTAACAGATTTACCATCCTACTCCTCCTAGTCTGATTGAACATGTGATCGCAGAACAGGAAGTCTTTCCAGTTTCGCCGTCCCTTCCTGTCTTCATTGTTGACAACAGTAGTCATTCTAAAAATAGTTACAAACCACCCTCCGGTTAACCCTACTGTACCATCGCCTCATTTGTCAAGGGGGAACACACACACAACACAGGCCGTCTAGGCGACCACATAACAATAGGGAAGCATTAAAGCACCGTGTCAAGCTACTCACTGGAGGGGGAGCTGGCCTGGGCCTGGGAGGAGGCGGTGGTGTTTGTGTCGGTGTCCTGGCTGCTCCAGGGGCGCTCCCAGCCGGACATGCTGAGCGACTGGAGGCCCAGGCCCAGGTCGTTGATGTCGGGCAGGCCTCGGGGGGACACCTCCTGGGGGCCGACGCCACCGCCGCCGCTACCGCCGACGCCACTGGGGAAAAGCATCCTGCTTCCCACTGCTGCAGCCAGCCCCGATTCTTGCTGGTCTGTGGAGATTCGAGGTGGGGGAGAGACAGAGAGGAAGAGGGAGAGGGAGAGGGGGGGAGAGAGAGTATAAGAGTTGTTAAGCACTCTGCATTCGCCCTGGAGTGAGATGTGCAGGGAGGGGTGTAGGAGAGAGAGATGTTTTTGGGTTTTTTGTCCTTCAAAAACAAAGAAAAGAAAACGACGAATCCGGCTAAAAATGAACAGACAGTCCCCTCAGACAGTAGCGCCCCTTCCCCGTCTTCCTCCCCTGGTGATGGGGGCTAACTAACCTGCTGCGACTGAGCCCGGTGCGACTGCCATGCATCTCCATCCGCATCACTGACCCACCTAGCATGTGACCTGGCTGCTGCTGCTGATGCATTCACACCCCCCTGCTAATGACATCAGCTACTCCAACACACGCGCACACACACACACACACACCTCTTCCGGCTCCTCTCCCCTCCTAACAACTGTGTAATGAAAAAATTCCTGTTGAGAGATATTCGCCAGCTGATAGAGAGAGAGCTCTCCCTCTCTCTCCCTCCCTCTCTCTCCCTCCCTCCCTTCCCAGACACGCCACGTCTCAGTTGGGTGTCGGTGGCAGACAGGCGCTGCTGCTGTTGCTGCTGCTAACAGTGGGTCCAGCCTAGTTTCCTGGGTGAGCTGGCAAAGAGAGAGGGAGGGGGGGAGTGAGAAAGAGGCAGGGAGAGCAGCTTAAGGAGGAAGGAACAGAGCAAAAGAAACAGAGCGGAGAGAGAAGGGGAATGTGATAGACCGACAGAGGGGTGGCAGTAGGTTTACTGCAGGGTGGATGTAGGTGAGGTGTTTTTGGGGGTACTGTCATCTCTGACATCCCTCGTGCATTGAGCTGGCACAGACACGCAGACAGGCAGGCAGGCAGGCAGAGTGTAGCTATAGCAATGTGCAGCTGACTGATCAGAAGTTGGAGGACAGGGTGATTTGCACTGCCAGCTCCTCCCATAGCTCTTCAGGGCTGGACAGCCTCCAACTGCTAGCTACAGCCCTGATTCAGCAACTCCAGGCAGGCCAGAGGAGAGGTGGGGTGAAGGCGGGGGAGGGGGGGAGAGGGGGAGGGGGGTAGAGGCCATTATTGGAGCTTTGTTTTTAGCTGGATTACATTTCCAGACTGACTCTGCATCATTCACAATGCATCATTTAGACTAAATTATTTCATGGGGTCAAACAGGAGTTATGGGGCATTTTGTTTGCTTATATGGGGTGGTATAATGACTTGTACTTTTGGGATGGAAAAACAGCACAATACACAAACACATTAGAGCATTTTTAAATTGAAATTTCAAATCGTTGAATGTTCATGGAAATATATGGTCAAATTAAATAGGTCAGGTCTCAGGTCAGTCGATACATGCCTCATAGGCCAACAGTAAGAACATTGAGAGCAACATGTGGCGGGCCACCCTAAAATAACAATCATTCTATTACATAAAGCTACGTTAGAATGAATCTGGGTATGCCAGCATGAAGCCAGAGCCATAAATCAGGGTGATGGACTGGGGAGAACTGATTTCAGAATAAAAAAGCCAATTCATCAGGTGAACAAACCAAGGCTAGTTGGGGGTGTTGGCAAAAAAGCTCTCTGAATAGCTTTGAAATGCTGCTGCAATGATGCAGCAACCAAGGCAGTGCAGCAGGCAGGCAGCATGAATCAGCTGTTGGCACTTGAATTAAAATGACAAACACCTAAAAGCCTGGTGGTAGCCATTTTTCTGTCCAAAAGGGGAAAATGTAGAACATCTCAAACGTATTCCCGCATTGCCATAGAACATTCTATAGGCCTAACCTGTGACGGTAACAGTTAACCCTCCGGTTGTGTTCATGTTTGCCCCCCCATCCTTGGTGTTCCCGGTCTAATTAGACCGGTCTGATTAACTGCTTCATATCTTAAAAACGACATGGTCAAATTTGCTAAATTTGGTACCTGGTGAAAGCTGAGACCTGTGAGATGTTAAAGAGTGTTACCTGTCAGCTTGCCCTTGGTGTTGGGGGTGGTGCACACGCCTGTGAGGTCCAGCGCGTTGCCCAGCATGGTGTTCATACGGCGGAAGATGTCCGCGTTGGTGCAGCTGGCCAGGGCTGGGGACTCCGGCTCCCAACGCTCATGGGCTCGGAGGTCATCTCTCTGCAAATGGCAACACTATTGTTAGAGACAAACTTGTTCATACGAACTTATTTACGCCCATGCAAAGTTTACTGGCTGCTACAGTGTCCATTCATATATGAAGCGCCGGTCAATATGACCTAATTAAACGGGACTTTTTGCAGTTTGAGTTAAACGAGGCCTACTTGGGATAACATGGTCCCGTCTTAATTTCCAGTCTCAAAGTCACCATATTGAATTTAATATAAAATGTTTACCGAAAAACTGAGAACAAACAAACACCGTTTTTGATGAACGAAAGCCACTAAGCGGAAATACTTGAATTCATTGGCATTTTCACTTACCAGAGAAAACGCCATCGTAGGCCTAGGGATACTGTAGTATAAATGTTTCAGACGGTCTTTGGGATAGGTCCTATTTATGAACTTTTGCCGGTCAAAAAGAATCAGCCTTCGTAGGCCTAATCGGAAAAACCTGTGCTCATTTGGGCGGTACCAAGTTAAAAAAGAGGCACAGGTGGTTGTGATTGACATTCAGTTTCACTATCTCCAGTCCCCTCTACCCCATGTCCATCTAAGGCTCTGAGCAGGTTGTGGTACATTGTATCCACCCCTACTGGAATGATAGAATGTATCATGCATCAGTGACCCTCACCTGTGGTCACCGCTGGACTGGCCATACAATCTACCTGGTGGGCTGCGCTAGTTTTGGGCCGGTCGGCCCCCCCGCCCCCCCCCAAAAAATAAAATAAAATAAATAAATAAATATATATATATATAGTTAGTTAAATATATATATATATATATAGTTAGCGCTAGTTTTATATATATATATATATATATATATATATATATAAAACTAGCGCGGCCGACCCCAAACTAGCCAAAATAGCGCGGCATCAACTAGCGCTGAATCAAGCGGTGGCCCCCGTTTATACTAACACATGGGCTGGCCCAATCACATGCTTAGGCCCTGCTGTCCATTGGCCCCCTCCCCCACTCTGATCCCTCAGCCGACAACCCAAGTGCAGTGTCATGTTCGTAGATAAGATAGTGAAAGGGGGTGCCCAGAAAATTAGGGAGAAAAAAAGTAAGAAGCTAGCAGAGGATGCCTCAAAATGTCAGAAACTGACAGATATGTTCTCTGCATCGACTGTGGGGGCTAGGCCTACGCTGCGGCTGCCACAGCAACATCTTTACCGCTAACTAACTGGTACACTGGTTCACACTTGCATTGGTATACTTGCTGTCCATGTCACTTTACTCCGCTCTATAGGGGGTTTTACAAATGGTCTATTCAACAGACTGCCAGCATGTTGATCGGCGGTGTCGGACCGATTGTGTTGGGCCGGTCTGAGCCACATGGCAGGGCCTAATTTTTGTCCCAGTCCAGCCCTGGCTGTGGTTCTCCAATAGCTTCCTCGGGTTAGTCAACTTCATAGCCGGATAGCATCCTCCTCTATTCAGGATTTGATAATAAACTCTTGTCTTGGCCGGTATTTTTTATTTCAATACTATCTATCCAAAGATATGGGGGTGGAAAAAGTACCCTATATGTGATACAGGTGATACAGATGTTCATTATGAAATAGACAGTGTAATTATCCCATTTGAATAAACACATGGACAAGAGAGTTTGAGGTAAGTGAATATTCAGATTCAATAGGCAGTCAGTGAGGCCTAATTCTTACATTTAAAAAAAAAAAACGAATACAAATGTATTGATAGAATAAATATAGTACACAACATGGACCCCGAAGGTAAACAGGAGTAATGCCCTTGATAGGAGAGTAATGGACATTATGTCACACTTGAAAGAAGTCCAGGGCTTGAGGGGTTTCTATAGAACAGATGCTTGAATACTTTCTGCTGTCTTCCAGATGTCAGAGGCCAACAGTGATGGCCTTATCCTCACTGACCGGGGAGCAGATGAATGAAGCTAGCTGTTGGTGGTCATGTCCCAGTCGTGGGTGTACAGGGAGTAGAGGAGGGAGCTTAGTACACAGCCATACAGTCTGTCAAATATGATACTGATACACAAGCTGCTGTTGTTATAGTTTATAACTGGCAATCATCATTTCATCAGGTGAACATTTGTTTTTTATTATGACATTTTACACTTTAATCATTCAACACTCTTTTCTAGAGCTACTTATGCACAATAAGTAGAGTTGTCTAAAGTCAGTGAAACAATAATCACAATCTTTGCAAGTAGGCTAATCATTGTGCATAGTACATGCAGGTATTTATCAAGTGCAGGTCCATCACAAGTGTTGGGAAGTGCAATGGTGCCTCTCTACTCCCACTCTACCTCGATCTGAATTCATTTATTACGACTATTAAGACTCTTGTTTGACACTGCAATTAGCAGGCTGAGTTTACTCAAAATGATTGCACAAAGTGCTTTCTGCACTTAGCAATTTGCTCGTCCTTTGCTCGTCACATGATTCATGAAGTGATCTTGCACTGACTGTAGGTACTGTATTGTATTGTTGTCTCCGTGTCCTGTTGTGTTTCATGTTGTATTTATGATGGATTGAATGTGTTTTGAATACCGGGTTGCAACCACATTTCGCCTAGTGGTTTAATAAAGTTGGTCTTGACTTGACTGTAGGTGTAATTGCGCAGATGTCTTTTTTACGCGACCGCGGGAGCGAAGCGAATAAACGCATGCCCTAATATCGGGACGGATTCGTCATTATTTGAGTTGAGTAGATTCTGCGATTACTAAAGAGTTATTTGGTTAGGATAGCAGTTTGTTGTGGTCCAGTGGTCTAGCATAGCGGTCTACAGTACACACATTTGCCCACGTCCGCATGGGCAAAAAAATAATAATAGGCTAGTTTGCAGGCTATCTTGGTCAGTGTTGTAGCTAACATTATCTATGAAACCTTGATTACTAGATTCCAATCAAGGCCAGAGAGGCAGAACAGAGGAAGATGGAGGAGAGAAATCACATGACCACCCTCCAACAAACCCTGGTGTCTCTACAGAGTCAACTAGATAACATGTCCAAGTCCAACGTGGACCTCCAGACCCGAGGAACAGAGAATGGACAGCACAGAGAAGGATAGAGAGAATGATACTCTCAGTGAGGCCCTCTACTCTGTTCAATTGGGAAAATCCACTAGCTGTCTCCTCCGTGTGAAAGAAGGATGCAGAAGATGGAGAGCAGGATGAATCTGTCCAAGGAGAAAGAGGTGGAGACCTTGATAGAAGACAGGAAGGTCAGCTTGCCATGATGGCCATAGAGCTGGAGAAATGCCCTCCTCCAGAGCACTCCTCCATAACCTTCAAATAAAACACAAGACAACTTAACACTCTCTACGTCACAATCTCCCTGTTGTTTCTGATCAATATTATCTTGAATGTCTATGGCAGAATGTGTATGTGTATGTGTACATGAGGCCACACGCTGTACTCACTTCTCCCTCAAGGTTTTCTTCCCTTGAACGACCAGCCAGTCACTCATGTCCTCTGGGGTGATATGGGCCGGGACATTGCCCTCTGTCTGGAGTTGAACCATGAAAATGAACCATGCCCCTCTCCTGCAAGACAAGGGTTACACATGAGACAACAGGGTTGGGAGTACCAGAGTAAACTAACATTTCAGTCATTGTCATGACATTTTAATTACACATATCACATGCTATAGTGTGTAGTGCGCTATTCATTTATTTAGATCTGTCTTTAGATATGTTTCTTTTGTGATATGGTCACCATAAATATCAATAATATTGTCATACTATATGTGGTGTTCTTCATTCTGTATGGGTGAGTCTTAGCCTACCTGTGATTCATGGTACTTGGGCTGCCAGCAGGTCTGCAAGGTCTGCAGATACCGACGCTTTGGCAGAAGCTCTTTAGATGGGATAGATTAATCAGATTGACATACCGTATCACACAGACACTTTGGAATTGTATATGAAAATATGATCAGCATGAATTAAATACCTCTATGGGTCCATAAACCCTTGGGATGCTACTTGTCTCACGCAGGCTGTATGTCTGTGCACCCTGGGTCTGTTAACATGGGCGCCAAAATGAAACGCACTTCATATATTCTGAAAAGTTAAGTATAGCATGGTAAGCCTCATTCGATTCAAGGGACAATTAATTCACTTTTTATCTGTTTACTGTATCTGTCTCACTGCTAATTGATTAAATCTGTCAAATATTTTCCTGTATAATATGTTTTATCTGTTCATTTATTCAATCTAGCTATCGTCTTCATTTCAGTGTAGCTAGCTAGCTACCATAACGGACGTATTGCTGGTTACCATAGCAGCGAGACTATTCTATTAGCTACCTTTAGCTAGTTCGTAAAATGTTCAATAACGGAATCTAGTGTGATCCTTAACCAATCATAAGATACGTTACAACCAACACACTTGAATGAAACCCTACGTTCATATTTGTCAGTATGTCTTATTCAAAGCATCAATAACCGTTTTTATCGAGTAACGTCGTGGTAGCTAGCAAACTAGTCCATACAACCAGCTAGCATAGCACAACCCATTACCAAATTTAGAATAATCATTTCTAGATAAGTTATACGTTTTCTGCTATAAGTGTACCAATATGCTACTATACAGGTGCTGGTCATATAATTAAAAATGATTAGAAATCATCAAAAAGTTGATTTATTTCAGTAATTCCATTCAAAAAGTGAAACTTGTATAATGTATACATTCATTCCACATAGACTGATATATTTCAAGTGTTTATTGCTTTTAATTTTGATGATTATTACTGACAACTAATGAAAACCCCAAATTTAGTATCTCAGAAAATTAGAATATTGTGAAAAGGTTCAATATTGAAGACCCCTGGT
This sequence comes from Nansenia antarctica, assembly GCF_963989245.1. NCBI lineage: Eukaryota > Metazoa > Chordata > Actinopteri > Argentiniformes > Microstomatidae > Nansenia > Nansenia antarctica. Next base: position 69,201,608 of record NC_137690.1, read on the forward strand.
GCCACACTCTAATCAGCTAATTAACTAAAAACACCTGCAAACGCCTTTAAATGGTCCCTCAGTCCAGTTCTGTAGGCTACACAATCATGGGGAAGACTGCTGACCTGACAGTTGTCCAAAAGACGACCATTGACACCTTGCACAAGGAGGGCAAGACACAAAAGGTCATTGCTAAAGAGGCTGGCTGTTCACAGAGCTCTGTGTCCGAGCAAATTAATAGAGAGACGAAGGGAAGGAAAAGATGTGGTAGAAAACAGTGTACAAGCAAAAGGGATAACCGCACCCTGGAGGGGATTGTGAAACAAAGCCGATTCAAAAATGTGGGGGAGATTCACAAAGAGTGGACTGCAGCTGGAGTCAGTGCTTCAAGAACCACCACACACAGATGTATGCAAGACATGGGTTTCAGCTGTCGCATTCCTTGTGTCAAGCCACTCTTGAACAAGAGACAGCGTCAGAAGCGTCTCGCCTGGGCTAAAGACAAAAAGGACTGGACTGCTGCTGAGTGGTCCAAAGTTATGTTCTCTGATGAAAGTACATTTTGCATTTCCTTCGGAAATCAAGGTCCCAGAGTCTGGAGGAAGAGAGGAGAGGCACAGAATCCACGTTGCTTGAAATCCAGTGTAAAGTTTCCACCGTCAGTGATGGTTTGGGGTGCCATGTCATCTGCTGGTGTTGGTCCACTGTGTTTTCTGAGGTCCAGGGTCAACGCAGCCGTCTACCAGGAAGTTTTAGAGCACTTCATGCTTCCTGCTGCTGACCAACTTTATGGAGATGCAGATTTCATTTTCCAACAGGACTTGGCACCTGCACACAGTGCCAAAGATACCAGTACCTGGTTTAAGGACCATGGCAACTGTCATAACACAAGAGTAACACAAGAGTTTATCTGATAACCTGCCAACTGTCATAACAGAAGAGTTTATCTGGTAACCCTGCCAACTGTCCTAAGAGTTTATCGTTGCTCTCCAGTGGGCGGATTTCTGAACTACACGTTCAATAGGTGGTACCTGATCAAAAGAAACCTCAGTATGTGCCACACTTCACACATCAACAAAAAGAGCTGGGTTCAAATCTCTGGGGGGTGGAACTCACAGAAATTATTGAATCAAAGACAATTAGTAACAAGCAACTAATTAAACAACCGTTATATCAAACTTCAAATTGTAGTTCAGTCCTTGAATGAAACACACATTTGATGAACCCCTTGATTTAAACTACCTGTAATGTTCATCTGACCTTAATGAAATAATAGTATTTCCTTGTATTTGGTAGGATACTACTCTAGACTGAAATAAGCCTAATTAACAGTCATTTGTGAATGGTTGACACGACAACCACTGATTATTGCTTGTATTACGACACACAGTGTAATGCCATTCTTTCTGGGGTAGGGAATGGGCATGATAGTGTGTGGAGGTTAGAGTTGTGTGGACCATAATATGGTTGTATTGTGATAGGCTACTACTGCATAGATTAATTACGATGTTGCATTGTAAGCCACCCATTTGACACTAGTGCACTTGTTATCTGTTTTAATATCTTACAACATAAACTTATCAACCTTTATAAGCCCACAACAGAGCAATGAAGCTGACACATGACATGATGAATGCCTTTAACGCCCGCCTGTGTATTCTCCTCTTACAGCTGTTGCAATTCATGGCTTCTGTGGTCATCATTGGTGAAATCATCTGTTCCCTAACAACCACATACTTACAAGAGTTTAAATAACATGTTGCTATTTATAAAATCATCATCCGGTGGAAGAGGTCAACCTACTGTATTAAGTAACATGACATCATAATTAATGAATTGGTGTTAAGGCTCTCTCTCTCTCCCTCTCGTCACCAGTAGATGGCGCCATGCCCCTAATAGACATTGAAGAAGATGACGACCACCACACGTTGACGACCACATGCTCACAAAGTAATGATAGTCAACGGGTTTGGTTTGGTGGAGACAGACATTTAGTCATGTGCCTGTGTGTTGCATGTGACAGAGATTACAATGACAGTGCTGCTGTTTAATCTCCTATTGTGAATAATAGGTAGACTGTACCCAGGGCTGGACTTAGGGGGGTGGGGGCCCCTGGGCTTGAGTCATTGTTCGGGCCCCTACCTACACTAAAAATGATAAGCTACAACTACACCAACCAGAACCTATGACCAGAAACACACATATCCCAATGGAGTATGTTATTGGCATAAAGCACATGAAGAAAAAGCAAGTGTTAGGCCTGAACCAAGCGGTCAAATGTGGCAGAACCCCAGAACAGACGGACACAGAGACAAGGGTGACAATAATAACATGTTTATTTAATAAAGACAGACAAAATAACAAACCTACACTAACAGGGCCTACGTGGGGGGAGTGTGTGGGTGCCTGAGACGAAATGTAAGTGAGGTGTGTATTGGACAGCTACAGTATGTGTCTGGGCGCGAGTGTCTGAACTCATGAAGCATCTACGACTGGTTTGAAAAACCCAGTAAGTTTTGGAGTTTTTCTCAGTGTCTCCCTTTCGCGTTCCACTTTTTCATTTTTCATTTTTCTTTTTTGCGCTCCACTCTCGTAATTCCTCCTGTCCGCCATGATCATGACATTGACAATCGCTCCACCAAAGATGATGCCCCTGCCCTGCGCGTGACGCGTCGATGTAAACCTCTCCATTGGCCTAAATATACAGTATAATTAAACAAATTAAAACACGTCATTCATCAGAGCGTCCAGTAGGAATAGTGATAGGGGCTGTATTTCCATGCCCGCGGGGGAGGGGGGGGGGCTGTATTTCCGTGCCCTGCGACAAAACAATTTTTTCCAATTTGAACGTAATTTATGAATTCAAAATCAAAGAGCAAATATTTATTCATACATTTGGATTTATTTTGGGGCCCCTTGTAGCCCGGGGCCCCTGGGCTCAAGCCCAGGGTAGCCCATGTATAAGTCCGGCCCTGCTCACCTGGGATTCTTGTTGTTGACCAGTGAGGTACCAATACGAATCTCAGCACCTTTAAGCCTGTCAGCACAGCAGTCTCCTCTATTGGTGATGGTCACAGTAGCGACGTTGTACACATCCAGCAGGTCCACTCTCCACCAGGGGTTGGCCTCCTCCAGAGAGTGGGTGCAGGATCCTTTGTGAAAGTCTTTGTTTTTGTTCCCATCAATGGCCTTGGCAGCAGCACCATTATGACGAGATGATGACTGAACAGCCAATCCTTTCAAAGCTACGTTTTCTGGAGTGAAACACAGAAGAGAAGTCATGAATTGTGATCTCTATGTGCCCTGAGAGTCCACATTAAGTCCTAGAGGGGCTCTAGCATGATATCATTCACAATGTTCTTGAGTCAGTTGTAGGGGTGTAACGGATCACGGATAATCCGTGATCCGTTCGGATCGCCCTCCACGGTTCGGAACGCATGTGTACCGCGGATCAATAGCAAAATCGTTTTTTTTTTTTTTTTTTTTTTCTAACACCAGGGGAGCCACCCCTCCTAAATTTCGTTGTTTGGTACCTGTGCTGTAGCAATGACAATAAAGACCATTCATTCATTCATTCAAATGTAACCGGTAGAAAAACAATCATGTGCGCTTTATTCTCACTCTCTGCATGTGTACTGAGTTGACAACAACATTCATTCACTCATCTCTGTCCCACTTATATCACGTCATATCACCCGCTAAGCAGCCTGGGTGATTGTGTAAACACACAAAAAAAGTACTCTGTTACGTACTCACTCCACGTGAAGCTGGGAATCCACAGCAACAAGTATCATGGCGAGTGCTAGCAACGTTGGCGAACTGGAAAGGCCTCCCTCGTCATTGAAATCACATGTATGGGAGCACTTTGGCTTCCCTGTTACTTATAATAATGATGGAAGGAGGGAAAGTTACGGTGTGTAGGCATTGTGCCACACGGAAATCTTATGAGGCAGGCAATACGTCAAGCATGGCCACACATTTAACGCGACATCACCCTGGTGTGTTGATGACGGGGGGCAAGAAAAAAGTAGCTCAACAACAACTTCTCCAAACGTCATTTAAACAGACGATTCCTGCAGACTCAGAACGGGCTAAAGCCATTACCAATTCAATTGGGAAGTTTATCGCGGCAGACATGAGGCCATACTCCGTTGTGGAGAACGGAGGGTTTCAAAATATGATCAATGTGCTTGAGCCACGTTACAAAATCCCCTCGCGCCCCCACTTCAGTGAGAAGGTTGTGCCCGACCTCTATGAAAAGGAGAGGATCCTAATTGTCGGCGAATTAGCAAATGCATCCTCTTTTTACAGAATTCAAGGAAAATGTTGTTTTTATTTAAAAAAAAAAATGTTTTGTGTTGATCCGAAAAATGATCCGATCCGTGACTCAAAATCCGTGACACGATCCGATCCGTGAGTTAGGTGATCCGTTACACCCCTAGTCAGTTGACAATTCAAAAAAAGACACATCTCAGAAGGTTACAATAGTCAGACATGCTTTATGTAATGTACAATCTAACTGAACATGCCAGTAACAGTCTTTAATGTTGTATTCTTACCCAGTTCCAGTGGGAGGCCTTGTGGTAGCACAACTCCTGTGGAAATGTCCATATCATGATGCTTTACAAGATGTTTGTCACTCCAGTTATACAAGTACAACCGTGAGAGTTACTTTCACACGGGGGGTCTCCATTTAGGGTGCGTATAAGACAGAATATAATATCAAAATATAAATAGAATTAACAAATTACACATTTAAGGCAATTATACATCCAGCAGGATTTATTTGCAGAGGCAGTGAAAGCATACAGAACATAACCACGGTGGTGGGGGACTGACTGGTGCAGCAGTAGTGGTGGAGGGGCGATAGATGGAAGACATGTACAGCAACATTTTATTAGGATCAAATGCAGTTACTAGACACTTACCTGCTAAAGTGTAGAGAAGTAGACCCCATTGCATGGCTTGTTGTGGCATCATTGAATCACCTGTTTTCAATCTCCGCTGTAAAAATGAGATAATAAGTTCAACAACGCTGCCTCCCATGCGCTTCAAACACACATTTGCTAAAACTATTGGATAAATGTCAATTTGACATCACATCCAAGAGTCATGGATAGCCACAGTAGTTTAGAGATTGCTACATGTGGATTCTTTTTGGTTCCATGTGGAAGCCTTTCCACAGAAGTTTCTTCATGTAGCCCATTTTGGAACCTTTTTTGTAAGTGTAGGTCAACAGCAGTTCACTACTACAGAAGTAGCAAGAAATAAACAATCCTCAGTACTCACAACTCTAGTAGACCTTATTGTGCTCCTGGTTATTCAGTGTTGCACTTCTCAACATACAGCAAACAGACTCCTTCAAGTGGCAAGATAATACCCCTCTCTACTCAGCTGCTCCTTATATACAATCATGTCTAGTCACATGACCAGGAATTGAGGGAACTGAGATTGATTTGGGTACTGTGTCTGATAATAGGTTGTGTTTTCAGGCTAATGCAGATGCCGTTTCTGAGAAGGTAAAACAACGTCTTTTCTTACTGAGTTATTGAATTCTGAATTATTTTAATGTGTGCACCAAAATGATGACTCTGTTCTATTGGCCAATAAGAATAGGCTTGGTCGGCTTGTCAGAGTGGCCTTTCTTTGTTTTATTATTTTGAAACTGTAAAAATCAAAAAATCAAATATCTAGCTGTAAAAGGTTACAAATAAAAATGAATCTTGCTTTAAAAAAGACTTGAATATTATTTAAAATCTGTGGAGAGATCTCAAACATGGCTTCGTACCTTCATCCACAGTCTCCGGGGGGGGGGGGGGCTCTATACTACTACCTTATCGGATTTACACAAGGCGGAGTTGAATACATAGATAAATTGTATTGTAATCCAAAGTGTCTGATATTAGTTCTCTTTTCAAAAGCCAAAAGTGTCATGATGGGGGGTGATATGAATTTGATTTGACATGTAATCTTTGTAGAACTTACCAGTATTTATCGTCCACGACTCCTTGAAGCACTAAACTGGGCCATCCTTTCCTATTAGCGAAGTCTCTGTAGGCATCGCTGGGGGGCAACACGGGGACAGAGGTACAGTCGTTGGTGTACAGGGAGTAGAGCAGGGGGGAGAGCACACAGCCCTGAGGAGCACCGGTGTTAACTGTGCGGGGCTGAGACAGGTGAGGGCCCATCCTGACATCCTGCCTTCTGTTGCTGAGGAAGTCAGTGATCCACTGACAGATGAAGGGGTGGATATTCAGCTGTATTATGTACACTATTTCATTTTTCTAACAAGCATATTCATTAAATATCATCTGTTCTATAAATTAACATAATTAATGACCAATATTTTTTAAAAAACGTACATGTTCCAATCATATCACTATATTATGTACAAAAAGGTAGAAAGTATAAATACAACTTTAACATCTTAAACTTTAACAACTTTAACATCCCAGGCCACCATCCCACCCTGCCTGAAAACCTAAACTATCATCCCAGTCCCGAAGAAAAGCACGGTGAGCTGCCTAAACGACTACCGCCCGGTGGCACTCACACCAATCATCATGAAGTGCTTCGAGAAACTAGTCCGGGCCCACATAGTCACACGCCTCCCGCCCAACCTGGATCCATACCAGTTCGCCTACAGAGCCCACAGGTCCACAGAGGACGCCATCGCGACGACTCTCCACTCCACTCTATCCCACCTGGAGAGGGGAAACAGCTACGCGAGACTGCTCTTTGTGGACTTCAGCTCTGCCTTCAACACCATCCTTCCAGACAGGCTAGTGACCAAACTACTAGACCTGGGACTATCACACTCTATATGTGCATGGATCAAGGACTTCCTGTCTGACCGCCCCCAGAGAGTGCGGGTGGGCTCCCACACCTCCACAGCCCTCAGACTCAGCACTGGGTCCCCCCAGGGCTGCGTGCTAAGCCCCATCCTCTACAACCTCTACACCTACGACTTCACCCCCGTCCACCCCAGCAACTCCATCGTAAAGTTTGCAGACGACACCACCGTGGTGGGCTGCATCTCGGGGGGGGACGAGGCGGCGTACAGGGATGAGGTAGAGCAGCTGAGCAAGCTGTGCAAGGTTAACAACCTGCTGCTGAACCAGTCAAAGACCCAGGAAATCATCGTGGACTTCAGGAGGAAAAAATCTGAGATCCAGCCCCTGCTCGTCGATGGGGGGAGCGTGGAGAGAGTCTCAACCCTCCGATTTCTGGGGGTGCACATACAGGATGACCTGTCCTGGAAGAACAACACAGCAGCCATCATCAAGAAGGCACAACAGCGGCTCTTCTTCCTGAGAGTCCTCAGGAAAGACCACATCGGACAGGAGATGCTGGTGGCCTTCTACCGCTGCGCAGTGGAGAGCATCCTCACCTACTGCATCTGCATCTGGTTCTCCAGCTGCACAGCCGCAGAGAGGAATGCGCTACAGAGAGCCGTGAGATCGGCCCAGAAGATCACCGGCGCCCCCCTCCCCTCTCTGGAAGAGCTGTACAACACACGCTGCCTCAGGAAGGCCTCCAAGATCTCCAGAGACCCATCCCACCCTGGGTACGAACACTTTGCTCGGCTGCCCTCGAACAGGCGGTTCAGGACCATGTTCGCAAGGACAAACAGACTGAAGCTCAGCTTCTACCCCATAGCCATTCAGGCCCTGAACACAGCAAAGACCTAGGTTCTAGGCCCTGGACAATCTAGACAAATTGATGGCAGCTACTAGATTGAAATCAAGTGTAATACTGAAACACAACTGTGTACATTTCAAACCTGCAAACTGCGACACTTTAAATGAATGTGCAATAACACTATGTGCAATATGACAACCCTCTGGTACATAAGGTTCAGAGATAGGAAATGTTAGAATAGGTATAGCATAGCATAGAGTACAGCACAGTGTTTTATTTGTATAGTATAGTATAGTGGATAGTGTACATAGCCTTTATTTATGTAAACCAGCTCTTTTCCCTTCTTGTTTTTAGTTGTTTTTTTTCCTAGCACCAGGGGAGCCCCCCCTCCCAAATGTCGTTGTTTGGTACCTGTACTATATCAATGACAATAAAGACCATTCAATTCAATTCAATTAAATCAATTCATTAAATTAGGACATGCCAGCTTGTATTGATATTCATTGTATTTTCTCTGCAATATGTGCAGCTGTTGTGCTATGGTGGAAGAAAGACACAACATTTATGACCGCCTAGCACCCTGGACACCTGGTTGATTCCTGTTGCTTTTTGTGCTGCTAAATTTATTTTGTGTGCAAACATCCAATTTGGGGGCCCAGTCCAGCTTCACTGATTTCATTGACAATATTTCTAGCATTATCTGTTGTGTCTGGAATTGTGCTTCCTGGCCTCTCCAACTTCCATTCTGACACTACCTCCTTCAGTACCTCTGCCAGATGTGTGTGTGCTGTTCATAAATGGCTCTTATAGTAGGATCCAGTGGCGCCGGCAGGATTAGATTTCATAGTACGCACGGAAACGTAGCAAAACTTTGCAGACTAGCCTACAATATAGGTTGGATGGTTGTATCACCTATAACGCGCTCTACACAGAGCGCAGCAACACAAACATTAACTATAATACATATGGGACATGTATGTTGACACATGTAAGACAAAATCTTCCCAAAATGTATTTTTAAATGGTGATTAAGTCGAGCAACCCTGGCAGAAGCCCGTTTTCGCACGTTCTATTACCAGTGGGTGGGCAGGCACCCTACATTATGGTGACGGCGCACCCGAAAATCCATTGCTTGTAAATGTCTTTAGTGAGCCACACATCCTGAAATGTACATTTGCCAGGCATAGCTCCAACTGCTTGCTGCCGCTTAACCTGCACCGGAATTTTCTTGAGGCAAGTGCGTGCTGCGACTCAGATAGCGGGAGAAACATGCAGACAGCGTAACGTAGCATATTTACTAACATTTCAAATGACACTTTAAATGAATGTGCAATAATACTGTGTGTGACAACCCTCGTGCACATAAGGTTCAGAGATAGGAAATGTTAGGATATTTATAGCATAGCATAGAGTACAGCACAGTGTTTTATTTGTATAGTATAGTATAGTGGATAGTGTATATAGCCTTTATTTATGTAAACCAGCTCTTTTCCCTTCTTGTTTTTAGTAGGCCTATATTATTTTTTTCCTAGCACCAGGGGAGCCCCCCCCCCCTCCCAAATGTCGTTGTATGGTACCTGTACTGTATTAATGACAATAAAGACCATTCATTCATTCATTCATATGTACTTTTTTTATAATAAAAAATGTTTTGTTGGAAAATAATGTTTATCTGGCAGTGATTTTAGAGTAAGACTCGGTGCTTACTGGGTAATGTGAAAGTTGTGACAACAAAGTAATGACATTCTCTTCAGCTAGGACCAGAAATGGTGCATGGGTAGGCTGATTGGTGATTTGGTGACACATGAATTATAGGCACTTCCTACTCCTGTATATTGCTCTTGAATGGCTGGAAATTCACCATGACTTTCAACTTATCAACTAAATTGGTGCGCGTGACTCATTATTACGCACGGCATCAGCACGGCGGCTCCATGGAAACAGTTGATCTATGACGTTTTTTGACAGAACGTTAAAACAACAATAGAATAATTGTACAAATCCTCAGTTACTTTACTGCTGGAAAGCGGTGAGACCTATGGTTAAGACGGTCAACTAAAACGGAACAGTGAGATTTGGTGAAAGTCCCCTGTGATATCAAGTAATTACAGCCGGACAATGGCAATCTGGACATCTGGCTCGCAGACAGAGTCGTCTTCATTCGGTAAGTTAAAAAAAGATAGTCTGGCGACTCCGTCCAGTTTAAAACATTTGTAGCCAAACTCAAGACCATGAATTGCAGCTATTTCCATTATTCTGAGTAATAAACATTATTTAATTAGGCAAATTATCAATGTGGTACTTTTTTTTTTACATGTTTTACAACATATCCTAATCAATGTTGTCATTATTCTATTGGTTTGAATGTTTAATTATCTATTTGTTTTTCTATTATATTCATTTTATCCTGTAAAATTACAATTTTGAGCTATGGAGCACTGTATGAAAGGGCATTATTCCTCACTGGTCTGCACCAGAATGGCATTTAATACATTTTCTTCCACATGTTTTTAGCCGGAGAAGCAGAGACAGTAATCTGCTGAATGAATAAGAAGGGAGAATCTTCACAGATCTTCTCAACTGAACTGATTGAGGTAGAGGTATAGAACACTGCACTGATTTAGCCGATCCCTGTGATCAGGTAAGAACTTGGTTAGTACCAAGAACAGTACAGTAAGTGCCAGTAATGTAATGTGATGCCAGTCTGGTGAACAGGATGGTCAGGTAGCATACTGTACTCATGGTTAAATAGCATGTTGGGTAGGCCTATATGTGGGGTGTTTTTCTGTTGTTTATTTGTTATATTTGTAAATTGTTTATTTACCGCATTATAACATGTACGTACAGTGTAACAAATACTGTTATTAATAGGCTAGTTGTTGCTACCCTGCTGTAAGTAAAGTGTAACAAATGAGTAATGACAATAGTATTATTTCTCACTGTTAAACTGTTGTAAGTATAGTGTAGTAAAAGAGTAATAATAATGTGTTACATTGCACTTACAATAAATTGATTTTGCGAGACTTGTCAAAAATAAGTCTGGATTTTTCTTTAGTGACATTGATGGAATGAGTCGAAAGCGAGGTCTAATTTTGAATCTAAAGCAGCGTCTTAGCCAATGTTGCTTGCTCTTTACTGGCACCATACAACGTGCACTATCTGAACTCCATAGGACACATATAATTAAACCAACAGAAATATTTTATATTAAATTAAAATGTGACATTTTGAGTCGCATGATGTCGCCGCCACTAATTAGCATATACTTACAGATTTCACTTAAATAATGTTTTCTATCCATTTCCACAAGGCTTTAAAGACTACATCATAATGTATATATACTTTATGAGCCTTAAATGACAAGGTGGATTGAGCTTTCAGTTGTATCACCAACTGTGAACTCAATGGCTGTAACTGTAACACTGTAACTGTAAACTCACTAGCTGTAACTGTAACACTGTAAATGTAAACTCACTGACTGTAACAGTTACACTGTAACTGTAAACTCAGTGTCTGTAACTGTAACTAACTGTAAACTCACTGGCTGTAGCTGTAACACTGCAACTGTAAACTCACTGGCTGTAACTGTAAACTCACTGGCTGTAACTGTAACACAGTAACTGTAAACTCACTGGCTGTAACTGTAAACTCACTGGCTGTAACTGTAAACTCACTGGCTGTAACTGTAAACTCACTGGCTGTAACTGTAAAACTGTAACTGTTATTACTCATTGTTACACTGTTGTAAGTATAGTGTAGTAAAAGAGTAATGATAACGTGTTACATTGCACTTACAATAGTAATTACAGTACACAGTCATTCAAACACTGTAATATAGTGTTACCCCAACTTAGAAAGGTCACGAGTCAAAAGTTGAAAAGAGTTCAAAAACAGCAGTTTGGTTTGACATGTGTTTATTTACCGCGTTATAACATCTAAGTACAGTGTAACAAATACCGTTATTACTTGTTGCTACACTGCTGTAAGTACAGTGTAGCAAAGGAGTAATGACAATAGTATTATTACTCATGGTTACACCGTTGTAAGTATAGTGTAAAGAGTAATGATAACATGTTACATTGCACTTACAATAGTTATTACACAGTCATTCAAACTCTGTAATATAGTGTTACCCAAAGGTCACGGTTCAAATTCTGACTTTGGGATTTAGTTCAAAAACAACAGTTTGTTTTGACATGTGTTTATTTACCACGTTATAACATCTAAGTACAGTGTAACAAATACTGTTATTACTTGTTGTTACACTGCTGTAATTACAATGTGGCAAAGGAGTAATGACAATATGTTTTACATTGTACTTACAACCGTAATAAAACAGTCAAACACATTAATATAGTGTTTAACCATAGTTAGAAAGGTCATAGTCATGTCGGAGGAAAAGAGGTCTGAACCATTTGGTTTTTCGTCTGGATCTCACTAAGCTGTTGGATCTTTTTAGACTATGTCAAAGTCACTACTGAACCATCTCATGTTGAAGACCAGGACAACTGGATGTGCAGACCTACAAAACCTTTCTGGAACTGTCTAAGATAAAGAGTACAATTAATGGCGCCACAACTATGCCTTTCCATCTGGACTGTTGACACAATGGAGAAATAACCATGTGTAATACCAACGAATCATTGCTTGACAGCCAACCCATCTGCATCAAAAGCATATTGTGAGAAGGCTATTATGTGAGTGGAAACAAAATGTTGATTTGTGTCAAACCTCTTCAAGTTTGCCCTCAAGACCAAGAACAAGAGCAAGACCCTATGACTAGTCCAAGCAAATTACTTGGTCGCTCTATGACGTTGAACCACTGTGAGCAAATTTACGAACACAGCATTCTTTACTTCAAAATAAAAATAAAACGCACCTAGAATTGTCTTATTTGAAGTATTGAGTTGGGAGTGAACAATTTTGGTCGTCTCTTGGTGCAAAATTCTGCTTGACTACATGGAAGGGGCAAGCCATCAAGTCACACTTGATGTAGAGGCATTAGCAAGGTATGCAAATCCTTGTGTACTAATGTTCTCTGTCCCCCCATCCACTCTCTCTCTCTCTCTCTCTCTCTCTCTCTCTCTCTCTCTTTAGATACAATAAGAGGAGAACAGGTGCGCATAAGGCAGCTTCCCCAGCACCTGCTACTGTTCTGGCCCCCGCCCCGGCCGTGCCCCCCAGGGTGAGTCTGGCCCCAGCCGTGCCCCCCAGGGTGAGTATTCCTCCCCCAAGCCTGCACACGTCCAGTGAGGGCCTCTCCAGTCAGGTAAGCCAGAGTAGCACTGACACCTCTGGGGACTCTTCCTCTGATGGCTCCCAGAGTGCCAGGACTACCACTGCCAGCTGTGGTAAGTACAGTGACACATTGAATTTAGTTTAAATTAGTTTAGACTGAATTGTGCATACTTTCAGAACTTTCTTATTCCTGCATACACAAAATGCCTACTTAATGGTAGGCAGTATGAGTATTCGTACACAGGACATTGGCCCACAGTTTTTTGTACTTCCTTATCTCAGGCAGCAACACAGAGGGGCACAATGGATGTGATCTGCTCTTATGGTAAATGATGGATGGATGGATGGATGGATGGATGGATAGATGGATGGATCTTTTTTCATTTGTATGCCTCTTTCTGACCTGAACATGCCATTGCTGAATACACCCAAAATATATTTTAAAAATTTATAATAATTAAACAAATGTACAATGTCTGTTTTTACCAACAATCTTACAATTAGCACAAAATCTTGCTTCCGCAAACCATTTCACAAACACTTCCGCAAACGTTGATCCCATTGTTTGTGTGTGCGTGTGTGTGTGTACGTGTGTGTGTGTGTGTGTGTACGTGCGTGTTTATTGCAGTGTGCATGTGCATGTTGTGGTGTGTATGCAGATGTGTTGCGTTGCGGTGTGTATGCGCACGTTGGTCGTGTGTGTGTATGTGTGTCTGTGCATGTGTGTGTGTGTGTGTTTGCGTGCGTGCGTGCATGTGTTTAATCAAGTAATGTATACTTAACAATTCGCATTATCTCTCTCCTGTAGATCATTTGTTAGCATTACTTGTTTGTTTGTTGACATTAGCCTTTTTCTCTCTCCCTGTAGCTGGTGCATTGTTCAACATTGATGTGAGGAAGGCCATCCTGCTTCTTCTCCTCTTGACTTTCGGTGAGTGTCACTTCACATCCATTTCATTCTAGATTCATAAGTCCTACTTGTGTGGTGTTACTAGCCCACCAGCAAGCTATTCACAGTGATATATATGATGTGACCTCTTTGGCCCTATTAGTACATTTTCCACAAAAGATTTTTAGTGCCTTTTGAAGTACATATGTTCTGACCACCTGACCTACCACATCATTAACATGTAGGGTTAGGTTATCCTAAAGACATTTCCAAGACATAAATAGACTTGACAAACAAATGAATAAAAAATGTGTTTAAACTACAGACCCGCGATTGTGCTGCTAGCAACAGATTTCCACGTTGTTTAATTTCAATTTGCATATCTGATTGCCCTCTTTCCATGGACGTTATTAAAAGAGAAGTTTCTATAAATCACGGTTATAGTATTGTGATTATTACAGAGTTTGACGTCATGACTCATTAGTTTTTGCAACGCAAAACTGTAAGAAAAATATGGCAGCATCAATAAAAGGAATCGATATCCTTGGAGGCGTACGATTCCGATTGATCGAACAATTTGAAACCGGTTCTCAACTGGAACCAGTTCTCGATTCCCATCCCTACCAATAATTTATTTCACCAGTTAACATGGCAAGCTAATATCATGAATTTCAGAGACAGACATTGTAGCTTTGTCACTAGCAGCTTGGGTGTTGTTTCAATCAACCGACAGCATGGAGCATGTTGCAGATTTGTTGAGGATAGTGGAGCATACCACTTGATAACGTATTCAGTCCTATTTTCGATTCTCTGATTCTCCCTTCTCCCTCTGGCTCTCAGGCGTTTGGTACTTGTACCCCAGCACGTTTGTCGTCACCCTGCCTTCCAAGGAAACGGTAAGGCAAACTTCATTCATTGTTTAACAGATTTAATTGTCAGAAAAGTGAGGCGAGCGAGGGAAGAAAAAAATAAAGAAAAAACTATCAGAATGTAGAGTGTACGAAGATCCAGCTTAGATGGAAAAGTATGAGAAATATTATGCTACACGATTATTAAACACATTAACATTAATTAATTTGGTGTCTGTAGGCTTGATCTTATCTTAAGTTATTGGTGTTTTGGTTATAGAAAGGTGAAACAGTTGTAATTAAGTCAAGTAATATTTATCCAAATCCAGGGGGAGGGGTATACAGTATACATTATTTGTAATGTTTGAGCTTTATTGAGAATGTTGTGATTATTGGCCATGTTTGACCTAAAACCTATAAAGCATATTCAATTGTAGCCTAATGAATGAATGATGAAATAACAGCTGTTTTAAGACCTCAGTCAGACCTCAGCCAGCCAGTGTGTCTATCTTGCATTGAATAGCACTAAACACAGCTGTAATATGAAATCTGTAGTAGAAATCTTCTCGTTTTGTTAATCAGGTCTTGCCTAAAGCCTGGTACACACATAAAGATTTTCTAAATCTTAACAGATTTTTTATCTGAGAGAGACCCCACACATGAAGATAAAAAATCATGGATTGAACAGTTTTGATCGTATTGTGTGTGGTGTGTTCCGATATTCTCAATACAGCACACAACATACATAAAGATCTGTCCTACGACAGTAGAGTCTCGTCACTCTAGCCAGAAATCTCGAAAATCTCGAAAGAAGTCAGCTCGCTTCTTGATTGGCTACATTCCATCCACGTCACAATCGGACTCGGGAGCAGGGTTGCCAGATGGGATTGACACTTTCCAGCCTAACCACAGTCTAAAAACCGCTAATTCCACCAAAAAAACTGCCCATCTGGCAACCCTGCTCGAGAGTTGTTGGGACTCGGGAGTTGCCCACACACAAGAGGACTTTTGATCGTAAATATTGAACACGTTTGTGTTCCATGGGGCGCAGGGTTCCTTGGTGATCGCCCTGTCCCACCCCGTCCTGATCAGTCACGTCACCCTGGACCACCTGCCTCGCTTCACCTCCCCCACAGGACGCATCGACAGCACCCCCAAGGACATCCAAGTCTATGTGAGTCACCTTTAACCTCTTACACCCCAACCTGAGTAATACACATTTCTAGGAGTAATATTAGACAGTAAATTCTGTTAGAAATCTCATAAGATACGTTAGATCCAAAGTATCAAGGAGTGTATTGTGTAGGGCAAAACATATTCTGGAACAGAGGATGTTGTATACTCTTTATTGTTGTCTTGTCTTACCAAAATATTATTTGAGTTACTGTGTGGAGATATGGGGGAATGCATACAAAAGCACTCTAAAACCATTGATTACACTACAGAAAAAAGCTATGAGTAAAATAACTGTAAAATAGCTTATAGACATAGCCTACCTATAGTCATGTATAATACTGTATAATATTGCTGTATAATACTGCTGTTCATATCCTATACACATATTTACCCTATACATATATTTATATTCACCATTCCTCTTATTTACAGGGATTAAAGCAAAAAAAAATCTCCTGACGGAAAAAAGAAATCAGGCCAAATCGGGGCTGGTGGCTTTCCGTGCGCAAAGCGCGCGTGCGATTTTCCGTTCTACGTTCTAATGCTTTGACCAGAGCTGCCAAGTCTCATGCAATCACCGTGAGACTCACGCATTTCAACCAGTTCTCACGCTCTCACGCCGCATCTCTATTTCTCACGGCGAGAAATAACAATTGTTTTACGGGACTTTTATTTTTGAAATTCCTTGAAAGAAAGCTACCGGACATGAGTTTCGTGGCATCTTTCTGCACGCGCGTTAACTTGAGTCTGCAATCGAAGCGGCAGGCGAGCGCTGATGGAAGAACCGGTGTTCACGCGAGCTGCAAGAACGTAGCAAGCAGTGTTGCCAGATTGGGCTACTTTTGGTCACACTAGACGGGTGGATTCGGCAGCTTTTAGACCGGTTGGGCTGGACATTGTCAATTCCGTCTGGCAACCGTGGTAGCAAAATATGTGCATACATTACAACATCGTATCTGGTAGCCTACTGGACTGGGTTGCACCAATATGGCGTAAGTCATTACTACTGCATTTAGTAGTTACTAAACCCCTAGTTGTTACTAGTTAGTTTCAAACTAGTTGTTTACTAATTTCGGTTGCACCACGCCAATCTTTTGCCAATCTTAGCTAGTAAATACTCAGTTTTGGTAACTGTTTTTTGTTTCTCTACTGTAACATAACCAGGTACATTAATAATAATAATTATTATTAATAATTACAATTTACAATACAAATACAACAAAAAAAAAGGGCGCGTAGTGCGCGCACAAAATCACCCACCAAGCCCTCATTCTGACCCAGGAAAAACCCTGGTATGTACTGTATAACATGATAGCCATCTATGAGCAATGCACTGTATATAAGATGATGACCACGGGTCTTTCTGCTGCTGACCAAGGGGCTGAGTCCTGTTGATGGGGCCAATTTTTCTTTTAGAGTCTGTAGGCTACTGTATTTGTTTATTAAGATTTCATAAATATGATATATTGTCTGAATTTTTTTCTTGTTTTATAAATTGTTATTATTTATTAGTTATTATTTTCAATACAATTATTTTCAAGCAAATATTTATTATGACCTGTTCACTTGACATGTCGGGATCTTATCTCAGTGGTCTGGGTACTTGATTTCGAGATGCAAGTTATACTTGAAGTTATCTCGAAGTTATACAAGTTAGTACTACTATTGTAGTACTCGAAGACTTGTACACAAACCACTCATGTGTAGTCTCAAAACCACACAAACCACTCCTTTAAATCTCCAATCTCTTTCTACAGGATGTTACTGCTGTCATAAATGCAGCTCTGGAAGACAACACCAATAACATACTGAGAGAGATTGACATTCTGAAGGATAAGCAGATACCTGTCTCAGAGGTGAGAAGTCTGACCCTTCCCACTTCCTGTCACTGCTTGAAACGCAAAATGTGGCTGAATCTCAAAAGTCGATTCCTATACACTCTCTCTACTAACCTCTACACAGTAGTTGAAATGTGTCTCTCAAAACTTTATGTGTAGTTGAAATGTGTCTCTCAAGCCTAAGCTCCTAGGTCTGTTACAACAGCACCCAATAGGTCTGCTACAACAGCTCCTCGGTCTGCTACAACAGCTCCTAGGTCTGTTACAACAGCTCCTAGGTCTGCTACAACAGCTCCTCGGTCTGCTACAACAGCTCCTCGGTCTGCTACAACAGCGCCTACAACAGCTCCTAGGTCTGCTACAACAGCTCCGAGGTCTGCTACAACAGCTCCTAGGTCTGCTACAACAGCTCCTAGGTCTGCTACAACAGCTCCTAGGTCTGCTACAACAGCTCCGAGGTCTGCTACAACAGCTCCTAGGTCTGCTACAACAGCTCCTAGGTCTGCTACAACAGCTCCTAGGTCTGCTACAACAGCTCCTAGGTCTGTTACAACAGCACCTAGGTCTGCTACAACAGCTCCTAGGTCTGCTACAACAGCTCCTAGGTCTGCTACAACAGCTCCTAGGTCTGCTACAACAGCTCCTAGGTCTGCTACAACAGCTCCTAGGTCTGTTACAACAGCTCCTAGGTCTGCTACAACAGCTCCTAGGTCTGTTACAACAACTCCTAGGTCTGCTACAACCGACCTACGTATGAAGTACAACAGACCTACGTATGAAGTACAACAGACCTACGTATGAAGTACAACCGACCTACGTATGAAGTACAACAGACCTACGTATGAAGTACAACAAAGATGTACTTTTCACTCAAAGCAATAAATGGTTTTCTTTCAAAGAAGTAGCTGTGTGACAGTGTGATTGATTCTATCACTTCCACCCAGGATACTGTGACACATGAACATCAGATAGATAGATTTTATTAACCCCGGTACAAAATCCAACCTTTTGGATAAAATGTTAATGATTATGTTAGAGAAATACCCCACTGAATGATTCACAACATGAAGGATCATACTGTTTAGGTAAAATGTATTTTATAACAGTTAGGAAGTGAATTGTTATCACATTCTCTCACTGCTATCTGCCTCCTCTGGCTCCCTCTCCCTCTCTTTTTGTCTCTCTCTCTCTCTCTCTCTCTCTCTCTCTGCGTGGGTGTGTGTAAAGGGTGATTCTGGGGATGCCACCCAGAATCACCCTTTAGAACCTCCCGTGTCCCTCCCCACCCATGCTGCTGCCCCCGCAGTTAAACTTCTGCAGAACAGGAAACACACACACACACACACACACACACACACACACACGTGAGGATGCACACGTGCAAACAACATAGAGAGAGAATAACATGAGACCTCTGTGGAGCTAACAGAAGTACAGATACAGACAGACAGACAGACAGACAGAGAGACAAACAGACAGACAGACAAACAGACAAACAGATAGACAGACACACACCTCAACATATGAATATTAATAAATGCAGTTTCTTATTCCATTCTGAGGAGGTATATAATACATAATGTTACAATTGACGTTCAGAGGCTTTTAACACAGATTTAGAAACAGAATGGAGTTGCATTTGTTCCACAGTATCAACATTGGCATAATTGATGTAGGGAACTGTACTGTACCTGTGGCTGTAACGCACTGCAATGATGAGGCCCAACTGTAGTAGGGAAACGTGCACACGCACACGTGCACACGCACACGCGCACAGACACAGACACAGACACAGACACACACACAGACACAGACACAGACACAGACACAGACACAGACACAGACACACACACACACACACACACACACAGACACAGACACAGACACAGACACAGACACAGACACAGACACAGACACAGACACAGACACACAGACACAGACACAGACACAGACACAGACACAGACACAGACACAGACACAGACACAGACACAGACACAGACACAGACACAGACACAGACACAGACACACACACACACACACACACACACAGACACAGACACAGACACAGACACAGACACAGACACAGACACAGACACAGACACAGACACACACACACACACACACACACACACACACACACACACACACACAGACACAGACACAGACACAGACACACAGACACACAGACACACAGACACACACACACACACACACACACACAGTTACTACTCACTGTGTTACTACAAGGCAGTACATATTCCATCAATTGAACATAAAGTACAGTATGCAGGTGCTGTCTAATTACAAAAAGAATATCAACATATATTGTCAGGATAGTTAAGTTGTTGATGTAAATGTATTTAGTTTAATGAATGTTTTTAATGAGGTTTTTTTACATAATCTGATCCATTAGGTGTTTATTAATGCCTGTGTGGTGTTATTTATTTTAATTTTAATTTTAAATGTTGACATTTTTGAGTTAGTAATTCATAAAATACAAAGGTTCCATCTCACAAAACATAATGGAATGTAAAAACTTTGACGCTCAATATCTCTGAACTACCCTAAACGGAGATAGAACTTTATAATTTTAAGCTCACGATACCACTTCGACTGCATGGCTAGCTAGTGCGGATATTGGAACATAACCGCTGGATAGAGATCAGGGGAGGCTGGTAGAGGTAAGAATCGGGAGGACATCATTCCTCATTCCATTACATGCATTACATTGGGCCCATCCTCTGATTTCCGCCTCCACCAGCCTCCCCTGATACAGGGTGATCTACCAAGACACTTGTTTTATCCTGTACAGTGAAGGGATTCACGTGTGACGTCTTTACTTATGCTCATGCCACCATGGGACTTCAAACAGTCCATAACAGAGCAATCTTTGCCTAGGCCTTTGTTCCAAAAATGATAAGGATCAGAATTTCAATAATCAACCTTGTTACATTTGAGAGGTCAACATTCTCACAGTTGATAATGTCAGATCCAATTTTTTGGAAAGCAGCAAAATTAGCAGGTAAATGTCAGAGCATCACACAAACACGTGCAGCAGTGTGTGTGTGTGTGTGTGTGTGTGTGTGTGTGTGTGTGAGTGTGTGTGTGTGTGTGTGTGTGTGTGTGTGTGTGTGTGTGTGTGTGTAAGATGAGATGTATAGGAAATGTGTTCTTCATCTTGTTAGAGGTGCAGAGTTGTGGTTTCACAGGGACGCGCTAACACACAGATACACAGATACACACACACACACAGATACACACACACACACACACACACACACACACACAGATACACACACACAGATACACACACAGCTGGTACAATGCAGTACATTACAAAATCACATGGGACAGATACTCTTATGTAACATCAGTACTGTTATCACACTCACAGGCAGGCACGCACGCCTGCCCGCGTGCTCACACACACACACGCACACGCACACGCACACGCTCACGCTCACGCTCACGCACACGCACACGCACACGCACACACACACACACACACTCATACGCACGCGCACACACACAAACACACACCATGCCCCCGGTGCATTCGCGGCAGTCCTGCAGACAGGCCAGGTTCTGCCAGGTGCTGTAGGCAGGGCTGGACTTAGGGGGGTGGGGGCCCCTGGGCTTGAGTCATTGTTCGGGCCCCTACCTACACTAAAAATGATACGCTACAACTACACCAACCAGAACCTATGACCAGAAACACACGTATCCCAATGGAGTATGTTATTGGCATAAAGCACATGAAGAAAAAGCAAGTGTTAGGCCTGAACCAAGCGGTCAAATGTGGCCCAGAACAGACGGACACAGAGACAAGGGTGACAATAATAACATGTTTATTTAATAAAGACAGACAAAATAACAAACCTACACTAACAGGGCCTACGTGGGGGGAGTGTGTGGGTGCCTGAGACGAAATGTAAGTGAGGTGTGTATTGGACAGCTACAGTATGTGTCTGGGCGCGAGTGTCTGAACTCATGAAGCATCTACGACTGGTTTGAAAAACCCAGTAAGTTTTGGAGTTTTATAATTAAACAAATTAAAACACGTCATTCATCAGAGCGTCCAGTAGGAATAGTGATAGGGGCTGTATTTCCATGCCCGCGGGGGAGGGGGGGGGGGCTGTATTTCCGTGCCCTGCGCTGCGACAAAACAATTTTTTCCAATTTGAACGTAATTTATGAATTCAAAATCAAAGAGCAAATATTTATTCATACATTTGGATTTATTTTGGGGCCCCTTGTAGCCCGGGGCCCCTTGAGCCCAGGGTAGCCCATGTATAAGTCCGGCCCTGACTGTACCCTCTCGAGGCACCACGAACAGGTGCTTGTTTTTGCCTTTAGTCAATTAATTGGAATGTTTATAGTTGCAGACTAGTAGCCTAATGTGATGTTTCTATGGATATTCAACATCTCTGACAAAAAACTTGAACTTGTAACTGGGTTTGACAATTATAACTCCCGTTCCGTAGTCAGAGTTAAGTTACAAACAACTCACAAACTGTGCGGACTGCGGAATGAGTTTGACTTAAGTAAGGGGAGGATTTCACACTGTTTCAGGGACATGCTTTAACATGACCTAAAACATTCTGCATTTACTTCATTTTGCCACAAGAGGGCGTGCTTATTCTATTCAGTGACAAAGTGAGTGTGGTCGCTGTGGACACTATTGTAAGCCTGTAGGAGGCGCTCTTGCTCTTCTCACGAGGACTGTGCTTTGAAATCATGATGCCCTACTACGACTACGTGATTGATTGTTCTTCGTATTCACTTGAAGCAGACTATTAGCCATTGAATGGCAACCACCATGCCAGAGCATTCTCTGTGTGTCAGGAATATGTTCTCTCTAGCCGTTTGAATTTCACTGAAATACCATAGGCCAGAAAGTGGATTTAAACATTATACAATTACAATTATATAGCCTACACAAATCATATTTACAAAACCAACTCAGATACTGTACTAATCATGTACAAAAGATCAGTTGTACAATCTGATAGCAATTTAGTGATTTAAATCTCCTCCCATCATACATCATTACTTTGTTAGTGGTATATGATAGACGTGCATTGTTGTGCTCTAGCTTTATTAGTGATGCATTTGAAGACAGGAAAATCACCTCCGGTCCTCAATCCATAGTGTGCTTGCTCCAGCACCTCTCATCGATTACCTGTCCATTCAACTCTCTGGCATATCATGATGTTGTCTGACCCAATTATTTTCTGAAGGGCAGAATACTATTACTTGTAAGGATCTTTGCTTCTTTTACTCAAATGTGGTTTCATTAGGATTTTTATTTGGATGACACTTTACTCACACAACATGTTTATTCCTGAAATTGTTGGTGATGCATATTACTGTTTATAATGTTTGTGAATGCAGGTTCTACTTCTTGGTTTGAAGGGACAGCAATGTGTTCAGCTGTGGTTGAACCACATCTAGCCAAGCCTTGTAACTGACTCTCGTGGACACGAAAAGAAGAAGGTTTGAACCCAGTCATTATATTATTATTTTTTAAGTAATTCTTTCTGAGTGTGGCAGTCCCACTCATATTTTTCATTTTATCGTACAGATATAGTGAAGACAGACAGGAAAGTAAGGAGGAGATGGGAAAGAGAGAGGGCATGGGCCTCATTTGAGCCCATGCCGACATGGGCATGTGTGCAATGTGGACCGTGGTGCTAGACCACTGGACCTCCCCAGGCCACCAGTCATTATATTTAATTTAATTAATGTGTTGAGTTGCCTTTAACTCGTTTTTCTGGCAGAAAGGACTGGTATGGGCCTTTCTCTACAGCTTGTGTTTATTACCACAGTTGTGTGGAAATAAAAGGATCTTGTCTGCATCTTACCTTTGATCTACCTTGATCAAGTGCATTCACATGATTTCCTAGTTTAACACAAGTGTAAATCAAGACATTACAATTAATCAAGGTTAAAGGCATTGGTTTAAGAAGTAATCATTCATTAAACAATTACCACAATGAATGATTTAGGGGACTACAGCAAGTTCACAGACCACCATCACAGCCACAGTGTTGACCTCCATACTTAACCAGCTGGTCCCAATGGAAGTGGTCACTTAAAGGGTTCTCCTGAGAGGCCATTGTGGTTGACTGAGCACAACTGCTTATCAAAGGGACACTAATGCAATGGTGCATTTAAAATTAATAGTTGTGATGCATAATTGATATGCAAACATCTGATGTGCAGACGTGCAAACCGAGAGTCTACTATGTCTGAATACTCTGATTGAAATCAAGTAAAAGGTACACTATATAGCCGTTTCCACAAGTAAAGAGCCTTGAACATAGCTTATAAAAAATTGAAGTGAGTTTGCAGCTAAACAGTTGCTTGTTCACTGGTGGGTGGTCATTCCGAACATAGTCAGACTCAGACTATACAAACCGTGTCTTCCTGATTCAAATCAAGAAGAAGAAAAAAGAGGAGAAAACGGTTGCATTCACTTGCTTGTTTATTTCATAAGATGGGGATATTTGTACATCCTATGCTCAGCAGATACAGAGACAAACATGTTCTAAACTGCAAACTTAAATTCCTCCTCCATCACCCCAATCCTGCTGTCCACTTCAATACAAAATGCCCCACAAAAGCAACTCTTCATGTTTGTAGTACAGTTTCACATTCTGAAATATCAGCATTTTGACAGCAATCTCGTTTTCGCAGTCAGACTGGCTCATCAGCCACTTTCTGAACACTTCAGTATTGTAACCGAGACCCCCCCCATACCCTTCCCTAAATAAACAAATAACTTACAATTGCACTTTTTTAACTACATAAACAGGATTATAGCTCAAAATAACACCAAATGACGACTAAAGACCAACGTATACAGGTTCATTATTAAGTTGCACAAAAAAAATGCATAAATATACATTACGCAAAAGTACAAAAATACTTGTACTTGTTTTTGTTGCTCAAATATACTCTTAACAGACATTGATATTTTGGGCAAGACAGATTGTCAGAACATAGGGATGCATTCACAAGGTCCATGCAAGAGGAGCCATTTACACAACAGCCCAACTTTCACAGAAGCCAGACCCGGTATACACAGGAGAACAAAGGGATTAGTTGTCTAGGCTCAGGTAAAGAGGCAACACAAGCACTACTAAATAAAAAGATACACAGAACTCTGCATTCTATTTCATGCCAAAATACTTCAACATGCAATGACTCTTGACACTCTCCTGACCCTTCTGACTCATAGCTTAACGATGTCTAACTTCAGCAGTCCCACATCAAACAAATGGCACTAAGGCCATATAAAGCCTTCATAAAACCTTTATAAACACCACATTTACAAGCAAATGTCATGCTATAAACAGGTGGCAAAAGTGGTATTCTTGATAAAGCACGAATTTGGTAATGACTTGTTGGCATCTTACATTGGCCTTCTAAAGGATTTCTGAAGGCTTTAAGGGCTTTAACAGTGGTATCGTGTTTAAAGTGGGACCGATACTTCTTCACGACGTCCTCTTCAGCTAATTATGATCCATGGGAGTTGACGTGGCCTGGGTGTGTTTTTTTTTTAAGTGCTAAGACTGTACCGCAATAGCCAAAGAGGGACCGCCGGGCTGGTCTGTCCACAACTAGGTGTTCTCAGATCAGACTCCTCCGGAGAGCGTCCAGAGGAGATAAATATGTCCATAATGCACATTTGTCCGTTAAATAAACCTGATTTAAATTAATGAAGCGCTCAGCAAACCTTGCTTCTACTGGACAGAGAAGGCCTGGTTTCCATGGAGGTCTGAGGGGAGGGAAACGGGACAATTATTAAATTATTCAGGTGACGTTTTTTTTTTCCTCAATTCAACGCAATCCATTTTGCACAGTATGTTCTACAAACCCGTGACGCACTCGTTCTATCTAATATGACAAAGCTACATGACTGTCTTGAACATAGCACATCAGTCATGTCATAATACTTAATATAATCATAATCCATAATCTTTCACTTGTGAAACCTGTCTGCATAAAGTAGAAAGTAAAGTAGTTATTTTACACTTTCAGTGTTAATACTCATGTCTGATTCGATTCGTTGCTATAGAACAGTCAGGCCAGCAACAGCAGTCAGCAAGCCCTCCCAATACACATCTCACACACCATAGGTACTCACTAGATGTCTAACAAAACTGCCGGGACTTCCATCCAGGTTGGGAGGTTTCAGAAGGAGTAGGGTACCAGCGCATCTAAGAAAGAAAATGAGAATGAAGTAATGTACACCAGACTACCCTAAATGCCCAAAAGTTTCAGAGATGTCTCAAGTCAAAAGTTATTTAAATAGGAAGAGAGATGAGACAAAACAGAAAACCCTCAGAATGTGTTCAGATCCAAATTGTGGTTTGACTATCAGAGTATGTAACATTTTGTATCGACTGTAACTCCTTGGTCACCCTGAACAACCATGGAAATGTGGGTCACAGTTGCTATGAAGACAATACGTTTAGAACACTCAAAACAGAAATGAGGTAATAGTTTCAGAACACTCCACCATAATGGAAATTAGGAAAAACAGCCCTCCATGTGCATAACATTTCCATCATACGGTACCCACTGAGTGTAATGAATCACTGCCTTTCCGTGCCACACCTCTGATGAAACAAGCTTGGTTGCAGAACATGGTCATACCATACAAGTAGAACTTGTAATTGTCCTGCTTTGTTTACTTGTTGTTTTGGGTCATACACAAGAACCCACATTGACGACAGCAAATGACAGGTCAACTCTTCATTAAGGTTTTCCAGCTTCTTCACAAATGATTGGTCGTGCAGAAGCTGGAATACTCCGTACTCCTAGGGGAAGGGGGAATTCAGAGTATTTTAGGGATCCTTCACCATCTTGCAATTAGCAAACTTTTCCTCCTTTGTATTCTAACACAGAAAGCTTATGTTCCAGCCAGGGACGAGGACAGTAAGTTGGCACCTCCATAGACGGCTGTCATGACCGACAGTCTCTCCCAGTAAATACCTTGAATTCCTTCGCCTGTTGCGCCCCGTGAAAATGGTCCATAACGGCTGCCCATTTTCACAATGTAACACTCCCCTGTTTTCATACAGGGAAGTTAACTCGGCAGTGAACTTCACATGACCCATCACAGAAACAGTTTCCATTGTTGTTCTTGCCGAAGCTCGGACCACTGCTGTGTAACCTACAGTACCGTTATGACAGCACTCGCAGCAATTAGCCAACAATGGAAAGATTTAAACTATCCTTTTCCCTGCGTGCTGGACCAATGTGCTCATTTATCAACTGAAAATAGGTCACAGAAAGCTAACTTCGCTAACTTGGCTTGTGAATGGCTCCCTTTTAAATCTTTTTATGAAAAAGATGGTTGTTGTTCAGTCCTACACTTGCAACTCTTGCTTGGTTAGGGTATTATAGACCATAATTAAATCACAGACTCGGAGGTTAAGTGCAACGTCTTGTCCGTGACCGTCAGTGCATCACGCATCACATACAACAGTGTCCTCCTACTGACATCTCACCAACTCCGTAGATGACAGTTGGTAGTGACTGGATGATGCAAGCAGCAGCATTCCCAAGTGGATAAAGTATTCTATTATACTCTCCATTGACCCTGGTGTGTGAGGTTACATATCGACGCAAGATAGAGGAGCTCTGGGCCGTGTGTGTTCCACTTGAGCCTTCAATCACACCTCTAGCACTCAGGCCGAGACACCTATGGAGCACTGGGGCCAGGACGCGGCTGGGTGACAACCAATGGGGGAAGACGTGAGAAGGTCTAAGTGTGTGGTGTGATCGACGCCGTTACTGTGTGAAGGAATAAACGCATGACGGAAAGTACCGGTATCCTGTCCGACTACAGAATGATACGATTACATTTAGATTTCATTCATTCATAAAGGCAATAGTAATCAACGACAGTTATCAACTGTCAACAGACAGCTGGCAGAGCAGGCCCTATGGACTTGGGATAGTTACTGTACTTTCAATATCTGCTTGAAAGTGCAGTCGCTCCACCCAAACCAATCCTTTGTCCCCCATCCTTATGTCGTTGTTTAGTTCCGTCATATATGAATCATCGAACAGTCATTCTGTAATAGATCCAGTTACATGTTATAATAGTCGATTACCAGTCAACTTAGCAATACCTCAGTTCCCATCTTGAAAGTCAACAGGTATGGCAGCGAGGCATTGACTTGGAGTTCAGCCTCTAGGTTTGTGAGGTAGACTATGAGTGAGAATTGTGGCCTCGATGGGAGCTGCACTGCAGTGGGTGGACCAGGTTCGGTGTCAAGGAGGAATTGAAAACATTTTGAAACAGAGTGAAACTGAAGGGACCTGACTTGTCCCAAGTACAGACATATTACGTTTCCGTCAGAAATTTTTTTCCCTACACTCTGCCCCTACTGAACATGACCCTGGGAGGGGACTGAGCCAGGAGACCCTCCTCAGAAAGCGTCGCTGTAGTGAGGAAGGTGTCCCCGGGCTAGACTGGGCGGGACAAAGGAAACAAGAAGGAAGACACACCGGTTGGTCCCTCACCTGGGCGTGGAGGGCTGCGGCGGCGGCGGCAGCGGCCGCCGGGTAGGTGAAGGCGGCGTGGGGCAGACCCGGGGCCAGCTCCGTGGTGTACAGAGGGTAAGGGGTCCAGGCGTCTGGTGACGCTGGGATCAGTGCCGCGCCCGACAGGTCATCTGGCCACAAGTACATTGATAGGGAGAATTAGGGAGAGGGGACTGTGTCGGGTTAAAAACCACTTCTCATTGACCATCATAAGCGATTAGACTAGAGAATTGGAGTGATTGGGTGTTGACTGAATTGCTTTTGGATTTTCCGTCAAGAAAAGGCTCATTGTTAAATTGCATGAGGTTAACCAATTGATTGATAAGGCAGCTTAATGGTACAAATACCCTACAACTTAATCTGATTTGATCTGTTCTGACTTAATCTGTTACCCCATTCATATAAAAAATGTAGCCCCTACAGAAACAAGCAGGTGAGTGCACAGAGAGAGCGGGGCGCTTGCTGACTAGACCAGTGAGATTGTGGGTAATTCTTTGATTGGAATACAGCAGAATGTCTTTATTGCAGTCAGGATGACGCATGCATGTGGCAGGTGAGTTAGTCTTAACTAACATGAACTCTACTCATTCTAGTTCCAGGTTGTTTGTTAACTGTACCCCCAACACGCCCAGAGAGAGACTCTGTGACCCCAACGCTCTACCCTTCTCCTGAAGTGTGCAGTCATGCACTAGCCTCCACATTGGTTATTTAAAAGTAATGGTTTTAAATCTATGTGGGGGGGAAGTGCATAAGTGCACACTTCAGGAAGAAGGTTGGGGAATTGGGACAGAGAGAGAGAGGGGGGGGGGGGGGAGGAGGGGGGGGGGGCCAACCAAGGACCGACACTGCCGCAGTGAGTGGGTGAGAGCTTACGCCTAGTGGGTGCAGCCGTACACTTACATGGGTCCCGTGCAATGAAGTGTGCTCCTAGAGCGGGGTGGATATTTGTGGGGTTCGGTGTGGCCATCAGCTTACTCTTTGCCATCTTCGTGTTGGCTTTAGCAAACTCTAACCGCAGGGTCTGAGGGCTTTCGGGGTCAAAACGGATGCCCTAAGGGGAGAGATCGGAGGGGGAAGGGGAGGACACAGTATTGTAAGGTAGGTGGGCTGAGTAGGTGGGGTGAGTCTGGGGCCTGTTTCTCAATAGTCCCATCATGGCCTCCTCTCCTGGGCCTTGTTCCAATACCTTTGATGCATCCTTCCTTCCTGCCTGCCTTGAGCAGCAACCTCTGATCTGAATGCCATTGGACGAAAAGGGGTTCCACCCAACTATGTCAGATCGTTGATTGGTTCAATAGAGCAGGACGGACGGAAGGATACGATTCCTAAAGTGTTTGAACAGAGCCCAAAGTCGTCTCCTTCTCCTTCATGACCACTTATGGGCACAGGGGCATCAATGGGTATTCATTCACACCACTGCTTTGACCTGTCGAGTCCTATTGTAGGAGTGACCCAGAGGGGAAGGGGGACTAGGAGAGGGAGCCATTTGGGACATCATGATCTTGGACGTGGTCGACCCTGGTTGTGTGTTTGGTGCCCTAAGCGTTGTGGTGCCCACATGCAGGTGAGTATCTTGGTGTGTGTGTGTGTGTGTGTGACTGCTGGTGTGTCTAAAAAGGTGATGCTCATATAAGGAAGGCTATGCTATGAGAGAAGTGTTAGATACTGCCAATGGTGGCTACATAGTGACACAATAAGAGGTTACACTACCAGAGGACGATGTGGTCTATGTACAGTATAGGACTAAGCAGTGATATGCAAAAATAGGAAGGCTATACCAACACTACAAAAGATGTGTACCAAGGTTGAAATAAACTACCGTAATTCTACAGGATTCTGGTCTCTGTTTCCAAAAATGGCCCTGCCCTTGAATTGTAAAAGACAAAAAATCACTCAAATGTTTGGTTTTGAGTGATCAGACAAGATCACTTTGTTCACCCCCCCATCCTCCCCATCCTCGCCTCGTAAGTTAAGAACAAAGGACCAAGGCAGACGGGAAGGAAGGTAAAACAAAATGAAAAAGACAACACAAACATGTCAACACATTTAGGGGGGGGGGGGGACATACAGCAATGTACTCCCTGTTTCTAGGGAGGACGAGGACCAAAGACATGTCTCGAAGGACTATGAAGAGGATGTTTCAACAATGGCTAACGTTTACATCGTGGGCCGTTAGGCGCTTGCTTACATTTAGTGCGTTTTTAGCAGCTTCGGCTCCGGAGCGGCTGTCGAAAGTTACAAACCCGACGGGCTGTAAGAGAGAAGAAAACTAAGACAAAAGGCACCCCTTAGAGACTTTTCACTGCGAAATCAAAGCTTGTCAGATCATTTCACATCTCAAAAGTGGTGTAATGGATGATACAAGTCCAATCTTCACACACATCAAATCCAGCTAGGTGCCTCAATCCCAAATGAATGAGAAATATAGGCAATTCTGTTACAATTATGACAGGGTCATGTGTTCCCCAATCTTTTCCCTTCATTTGTGATTGAGGCATATCTGGATAATACAAACTGTCATTTCAGTTATAATTTAGAGTTATAAGTCAGAGTAATTTCACTTATATGGCCATTAATGCCCCAGAAAGTGCTGGAAAACAGTGTCATGTTAACGTATAAGCAATACTGACATTAAATATAATCGTTTTGAGAGCAGACCACAAAACAACATGTTTGTGGTCCAGACGATAAATAAATAAATTACAGTTGTCCGGTCCAATTTAATTTCGAAGCACTAATCTTCAAAGACATGGAGGTCTCTCGGGGACCCAACATAGTCAAATGTTGACACGTTTGAAAGGCAATCCTAACCAACATAGCTTTTTTTTTTGCCTTATGGCCTACCCCTCCTGGACAGTTGGTTAGACAGTTGCATGCAGGTATGCGTGTGTTCGAAAAACACAGAATTTGGAGACATTCCCAGTGACAACAGAAAAGACTTCTCACCTGTTTTGATGTTAACTTAATCAGTGACCCTTCGTAACCCTGTAGAAAGAAAAGACATCCAATTAACCACCGAGAGGTCACATGCAGGAAGTGAGGCGTGAACACTCCATATGAAGAGAAAAACTGAACATGGAGGCTCATGGTTAGAGTCCTGCCAATAACACGGGGGTGTATTCAGTGAGGAGCACTCACTCACAACATGGCAGATAGTATAATGTATGACCCCCTAATTCTACACGGACACAGACACTCATACCGGTGCTATGAAATACATTTTTATCTGAGCGTTCTGTAGCGTTCCACCCTCCTTCACAGGCCCCAGATACTCTACCCTCTCGCTCTCTGTGCGTGCCCTCCTTTACTCCCCTGCATATATTTTAAAGCCTTGTATCATAACCTCGTGTAGGCTAGATGGAGTTTCCACCATGTCTTACACCAACCTTTTAAAATCTCAGGAGAGGAAAGTGAACGGGTGCACCCACGCTAAGCTGGGGAGAGGGGCTGTCATGCAGATGATTAAACACAGTGAAGGCCTACATTATGCTTAACTGTTTAGGGGAGCTGAGACGGGGCAGAAGAGAGAAATCCAATGACCAGCAACAGTAAGGTAGCCCCCCCCCCCCCCTTCTCCTTACAGAAAACTTTTCACAAACAGTGACTTCTCTATCATTAGGTCAGTGCTTCACTCCACAGCATTAAATTATTTCTTGTTGATAACCCGCTAAACAATATGAAATGAATAGCACTGGTGTTGACAAGTGTAGGGGATTATGCTCGCTGCTGTTTATGCTTGCAAAATAAATGTATTCATACAATGTTCCGGTTTACAAAAGCCTGTGTCATCTGTGGATTTTATTGCAGCGCGAGAGATAAACCAGTGAATTATAAAATGTGGTTGTTTATACAAAGCCAAGATAGCCCCGGATGGACGCGGCCATAAGCAACATTAAGCTGTCTGACGTATAGGACGGATGGAATATCTACTCATCCTGATTAACTGTTGTGGAAAATGAAACCGCTTTACCTGCTGTGTGGTTTAGTGTGTTTGAATCGTGTTGTGAGGAAACCCAAACCACAATTTAAAGCAACAGTTAACACAACACATGTGTTTACTTTGCTGCATAAATCACAAGACAAATAAATCCCCCCAAACAAACACAATATTACCAGATTATATCCTATACCAGAACTGCCATTTTTGTGTAGGAAAAGCTAAGAAAAACCTAAATTTAATTTTACCTGTATGACCTCCTTCCATTATTTTTATTTTTTTAAAGTTTAGTTGATTAGGTTTCATTAACAACCTGGCAAACAGTTTGGGTTTTAAATCAACATTGCTGGTGAGGTGCAATGTGGGTAATATAGTACAGAAACCAATACGAGGATGGCCGTCTCCTACAAGTTCTACAGTAATGCGCAGAACGACGCAGATAACAGCAGACGTGAATCATGTAGTCGTGTGACAATTGCGTCCAACAACCACAAGTAGATTAACACAGGATAGCCTGGCTTGGAATGCTGCCATTTCACAAGATTGTTAATTCGGCACCAAATCACACAGGAGGACATGGAAGGACCCGAATGTCCCTGACCCACAGGAGAGGGGGGCGAGGTCACTGGGGAGAGTTGGCCAACAGCAGAGCTACTCATTCACACATTCCAGAGGACCATCCATGTGCGAGTAATATACCACTTCCAATTTGGCTGGAGGGAGAGGAAGGAAGGTTCATAGAATAGGACGGGTCTGATGAGAAAAACAGACTGTATAGAGGAACAATGATGTCACCTTATTACGGTTAATTTATTCTTATTATGGAAATATCTATATGATAGAATTCCAAATAGTTAATTATTTTTATATCTAGTAATTTTCCAATTTGCTGAAGTCGTATGACAACTTTGCTATGGGGTGCTACGGAATGTGAGAACATTTGCGTCCATATGAGGGAAACGTTGAGCTCCACATCGAAAGTAAAGTATGCATTTTTCCATCACCTCAGTACAGCGAGCCTAATCCAACAGCAGGTCCTGGCTTACCTTAAATGGTCTGAAGAGCAGGTACAGCTCACGAGGTTTGATATCCACTGGGAGGCCACTGACAAACAGTGTCCGTACCTGGAATGGAATCAAAAGACACTCTGTGAAAAACAGACTCCAGAACATGTAAGATACAGGACCAATGATAAACGAGCTGATTTTGGATTGAGGCCAACGCCACATTTCTACGTATTGAATATAGTGATACAGAAAATGCAGTCCCCATAGAAATAAGATAAATACTGTAGGCCTATAGATGGGCCTACAGATGCATATTAATATGAGAGAATAAATTGCATGCATCACAAAAGCTGAAATGATCATGGTCCTTGACCTTGGTCCTTTTATTTGACTACATACATAACCTTTTTTTAACACAGGTATGGCTTTACTCAACACTGATCCTCTTGCATAGAACAGAACCCCTATCCATCAGAATTACAGCTCTGACACAGACACACCAAATGGCTCCAAGTCTCATCTCTATAGCGAGAGAAAATAGCCAGACTTCTTCTGACAGAAGAAGAATTCAACAAACACGGGGCTGGCTGTAACTATAAATGGTCCACGGCAACCCACTGTGTCCGAGGACACAACCAGGCCGTTTAATTCTCCCTGCGCCCCGATTCTCTACCCTTCTTCTCCCCGAGTGTGCTTGTGCTATAGTCTGCTCCCCCACATGGGATGTTAAGCATATAGGATGGGCTTCAGGGAGTTCCCCACATCAACCCACTCCTTTAACATCCATGTGGGAGAGTGCACTAGTCTAGTGCACACTTCAGGGAGAGCACTAGTGCACACTTCAGGGAGAGCACTAGTACACACTTCAGGGAGAAGGGTATAGAGAACTGGGACAGCGCTGTGGGGAGGCCCCACTCACACAATGGGCTGCCAGAGGAACAACGTTGGACAACTGAGCACAGTGTGACGCCATTTCCTTCCTCTGACCCGCCGGCCCGGCCGCGGCGGGGCTCAGCTCCAGCGTTATTCAGGTGCTGCAGCAGGACAGAGGTCTGCGACATGTCCACACACACCGCCCTGGAAGCCTGACCCAGGTTGAGGGGCATTTTGTGATTGTAATTTTTTTTATCACAATATAGAATTGTGATACATTTAACATTATAGGGCCGAGAGTTTTCCCTTACGAGGAAAAAAAACCCTGACAGACATCTACATATGACATACAGAAATTGCTAGGGCCATTTTAAATTAATTAACTATATAAAAAGGTAATTAAACATTAATTTTGCTATGACGTACTATAATCTACCTTACTGAATGACTACCTGCATATATGTTTCTATTAAAAAAAGTACAGAATAAAGAGAGAACTACACTTCACCAAACCATTTGATGTTCAAAGCAGATATGGATGATTGTTCCATTTGTTTTGACAACAAGGTAGGATAGTTTAAATGAACTAATTACACAAAGGCAGGGATAACAACCACATTCACATTTCATTATTTCTAAAAGCCAAATTCAGATCACTCCGTTTCTGCTGGAGGCTGCTAATAGTTACTTGAAGTTAGAAGATATTGGGCGTGGCTACACCTGATAATGTTCATTCTGATAAGAAATAGATTTGTTAAAATAGTAAACTTCTGTTCAGGCCTATGAATCTGAAATCGAATTGCTATTCGGAGTTAAATAATAAAATAAAATAAATCTATTGGCCTGTATTTATTCAAATTATTATTTTTACACATTTAAAAACAATGACAATTAAAGCCAATCGTTCGATGTGGGTGATGTACGCTACCCATGTACATAAAGTTCCTTCCCAAAATTCACACGCTTTGACCATTTCCATGTTGTACCCCCTGAGGCACACCCTTTTTAGAGCTTCCTTGGAATCGAATAACGGCAGCTTATTCCGGTTTCAGAAGTTTATTTCTAAGGGGTGAACTGGGATTGTTTAAATTAATCAAGCCCATCATTCGCGAAAAAGAGAGAACATAATCAAGTAGGAGAAAACAATGTTCATAGCTTTTCATGGGCAGCTTTGCTTGACGTCACGCACACATTTAAATCAGGTCCCCATATGGAAACACAATCTTTAAAGACAATCAAACAGAAAACATGTATTCTTACCTCCTCTTCAATGGATTGCACATTGTTATTAGGTTCGGCATCATTCTTCAGACTCATGGTGAGGCTTGCTTCGGCGATGGTTGTAGTAGAGGTAAATGTGAAGTTTTTCCTTGTTGAATATTTTCCCCAAGTGCGTTTGTAGTTGAAGAGGTCTTGGTGGCGTTTGGACTTCAGGAAAGACGTGCCGAGGTGACTTCGTGCAATAACCGAGGTATCCAAAGATGTATTATAGCGAGAGACAATCATTCATGAAAAGAAAACTAGAAACTAAAAGGTGGAAAAAGTGGAGAAGTGCACAGTGAAGGTGAAAGAGGGGGAAAGAAGGGAACGACCCACTGCTCACATCAATTCCGTCTGCTGAGGGGTTCTGGTGGGAGAACAAGTCAACTTTTTCATTGGAGCGCGGCTCCGTCGTCGCTGTTC
>NC_137690.1:69242280-69412280 GCF_963989245.1 Nansenia antarctica
GGGCTTGGAGGTCAAATTAAGTCTAACAATGAAGGGAAAGGGGTCAAGGAGAGGAAGAATACTAAACTATTGAGATGTTGAGCCATAATCTGTAGATTCTTAGGTCACTCTCTGTCTGTTCATTTGTGAGATTGATTGACAGCACCGGGTCTCCTCAGTGATGGCAGCTCCCAAAGCAGATAACACCCAACAAGGGTTAACTGTCTAACCTTGACCAATGATATCATCTCTTAGCCCACTACAGCCTGCATTTTTTATTATATTTGTAATTATTCCTTCAGTTACGACAAGTGGTTAATATAGACTGAGAACAGTTCAATCCCTTAAACAACCTCTCATTTTAGTTTGGAGCTCTCCCCTGCCAAGATAAGAAGAGGGATGTTCTAAAAGAGTGTTAAATGGTGATTTGCTGTTATGAAATGTCTTACATGCTATCATCTATCACAAGGCTAACATTTGAGATCAAACAATGGTAGTATTGTTTGGCTTCCCCATCGATACCATGGCCAGCCAAGGCAGGTCCACGTCACAGTTGAGTGATTCCAATGATCTTTGACATTTTGTTGTTGCTCACATCTTAGGACACACAAACATCCACTAAGTGAATGTAACTTCAGGTCATTGCCTCCACACCCCTTCTCAAGCTCAGGCTTGTTGTGTTTTCCCCAATGACAACAAAGCCACTGCCACGATAAACAGTGTTTATTGTTTTATACAGAACATTATACAATAACTTTCAGTTGAAATATGGCAAGCGGGTTTTGTCACAATCTAAGCTTTATCCTCAACTCCCCCCTAAGCAACAGTATCAGATTCCGGAAGACCACTGTGAGTGTATCTGAATATGTAGCGTACAAAAAAGAAACTCAAAAAGAAATCCCTCACATATTTCACATAGGATCTATCTATCCTTCCTCTATTCGGTTCGTAGATAATCTGAAACAGACAGCTACAGCCACATAAGTGTATCTAGATCACAGCTGCTACTGTAGAGTACATGTCATGATTTTGATTACAGACACAGTGTTCTGAGAAGCTTGATATAGCAATACTAGGAAACATAATTGACATTATTCTTTGATAATGTGATGGAATATTATTGAACCATCTTTCTCAAGCTTTTATAATCTTTGGAAAATCCCAAGAACACAGGAAATGCCAATGATCTATCCACTGGGATGGCTAAAAATAGGGGGAGTTCTCATGAAAACAGTGGACAAAAATGGGAAAGGATAAGCTAAATAACAAATGATATAATAGTACATTCTGTAAATTAGTATTGGGGATCTGACACTGGACCTTCAGTTTAAACCATTTAGACCAAGCTCGAGGGCGTTTCTCTAGTATCAACAAAACAAATACTTTTTCAGTGAAAACAATTTTCATCATCCATTCTGCAGCTCTCCACTTCCTGTATATGGAACATGGACACAGAGGATTCTGCTAAAAACTAAAGGACAACATATTCCCAGAAAAGAGAGAGAGAAAGGGGGGGGGGGCGGGATTGGGGGCAGAGAAGTTAAGAAAAAAAGCTATTGAGTTATTATTGGTCTCTGGAACATAAACCAGAAATAGCCTATTAACTGGATCTAGCCTGGTTGAAAAATCTGTTTGGTTTATCCAGTTCCATTGTGAAGTTTTCATTGTCGTAGGTACATGTTTGGCAAAGCAACACACACAACAGAGGAGGTGGCTAAAGCACTAACCCACCTGATGACCTGGCAGCACTGGATCTCATTGTGACTGAAGGAGATCAAACACGGGTCTCCTACATGCTTTCAGACTGTGTTAGCCAACCGAGATAAAGCCTTGGTATTGACTTAGGGGAGCAAGACAAAGACGAGATGTCTCATATACAGTCATAATACTGTATGATAATTGATTAGACCATTAGACCAACACTTGACAACAATATAATTTACAATAATACAAAAAAAACGCAAGAGTGGATTATAATCATGTCTCTGTGGCCTCCCTCAAATTCATAGGCATTGAGTTTATCTTCGGTGATCCCTCTCAACTTCCAGTAATCTGCAAAACACAAATAACGCCCCTGATTTACATTAATCTCTCCAGCGTCTAAGGGAGAGAACATCAACGTACACAGTGGAAAACTTTTGATGGGCCTCTGGCTCATTCGGAGCCCCCTAATGAGGGTCCACTGCGGTGTGATGTCATCGTGTTTGTGAAAAAAAGTGAGCATCGGCCCGTGCAACCATCAGGACTGAACTGGAATTTCAAAGACAGGAAGGCCTTTCGATAACAATCACACCAGCCCTGCGATTGAAACTCCCTCAGACCGGGAAAAACATTCCCCAAGGATTCTAAAGGGGCAGAAAGTCCATAGAATTGGATGAAGTCGACTTTACTTGTCTATGAACTTTTACGGCAACAATAACTACTGAACATAGGCTACACAACTGCACAGGACACTGCATAGTGATACCTGGCAAATGAAGGTCCCATTTCTCAAAGGGACCAACCACAGTTCAGTTCAAATCAGTTGTGTTTTGGTAGTAGCCATGACGACCTCCACTTATTCGATTATCAGAGTGTTTGTGCTGGCATCGTTCCTGCCCTGTCGTGTAAAAGAGACAGGAGGTAAATTATCTTATCAATGCGATTGCCATCTATGTGTCCCGGAGGGAGCTGGTTCCCAGACCATGTAGGGCTGTCTCTCTGGGATGTGTTGTCATGTGGCCCATGGGCAAAGATATTTCCCCTTTCCCAAACTAATTTTGTTTTCTCAAGTAAGTCTAATCACTCCCCTGTAGATAATAATAATAATAATAATAATAATAATAATAATAATAATAATAATAATAATAATAATAATAAAATGTATTTCAAAGCGGCTTTCTCAAACTCAAGGACACTGTCGGCCTACAGAAAGAAAAAAAAGAGAAGAAAAAGAAGAAAAGCCGATCAGCCAACAACAAAAAGGAACACACAGATCAGTGTCTTAGGGTTAGATTTATAGCTAATTAAATGTGTTATTTCACAGAACAGTCTACATCTTCACACACTTGTGTTGGCCCTCTCTTTTAGGATCTACTTGTGTAAAGTTTCGCGACAGTATATAACAAGAACTGGGCCAGCTTGAACCGAAACATAATTTCTTGTGAACAAATGTTGAAACAATTCGTCTTTGAAAGGTTGGCATTAACTAATCTGTTTTGTTTGTTAGATTTTAGAGGTCAGTGAGAGGCAGTGCCTCTACTTCACAGACAATATGACAATACACAGGTTAGTCAACCAAGATAACTATCATCATACCTGAACATCTCTGTTCCTCCTCTTCCTTCAATTTGTTTATGCAGTCCTGCAGAGAGGCTTTTTACGAGTAGTGACTAGTGCCATATTACATTTAAAAGCTCTTAAACCCTGCTCTTTTGAAAGTGTAGAGTACTGAGTGTCCTGTGTTAGTGTTGGTGTTGTGTCATAGGACATAAATCAAAAGAACCCAAACCCAAACATCTGATTAACTCTAAACCTCCTGCTCTCTATTTCACAGAAACCAGCCACGCTCTTGACGAATGGAATAACAAGAGAGCCTCATAGTGACCGGACACGGTCCTGTCTCACACTAGAGGGAGTACATCAATCTACTCCAAATAAACATTCTCCTCTTCTGCCACTAAAGTCATCTTGAAATCTGTGTTCACGGCATACAGGATGGGATTTGGTTTTTATCCACTTTGTTACAATGTTACAATTTGACAGCAGCTTACTTAGCTTAGATGTGTTACCAATACGTCAACATGGCAAATCTGACACGATTCAAGGATGGACAAATTATGAAATATGATTTTGTCCTCCAAAATCTGGATGTCATATGAGGAAGTACAAAAC
The DNA here is from genome assembly GCF_963989245.1 of Nansenia antarctica. Classification (NCBI taxonomy): domain Eukaryota; kingdom Metazoa; phylum Chordata; class Actinopteri; order Argentiniformes; family Microstomatidae; genus Nansenia; species Nansenia antarctica. Next base: position 69,246,133 of record NC_137690.1, read on the forward strand.
ATCCTCCACTCCTCGAGCTATAAATGGCTCTCGAACTCTGTTTACTGCTAAGATCAATATTATCTAGGATTGTCACCATGCGGTTACTATTTGGGAAACATAAAGACTTTAAGATGTCATTAAATGGGGATAATGTACTTGAGCTGTTTCCGTCACAAAAGAACCCTGAATTTTTAGTATCTCCATTTAGGGCCCTGAACCACTCAGCAGAACTAACACCACAGAACCCAGTGAGCAGAACTAATCTCATCAAATATTAAACCTGGCTAGGAGACTGGTTCATTGGTGCCGGATTCCTCTGGGATTCTCTTTAGACTGGGAGAATAGGGGAAAGATGTGGGATTATGGGACACGGTGTGCACAGGAAGTGAACCATAGAGGAGCCATTTTGAAAACAGTACATTTGTACAGTAAGAGTCCCAATGTAAAAGGTGTAAAACAATGTGTCCTTTCAATTCCACTGTAGAATGATACAGTACAAACTAGTTTGTGTTGCTGACACAGAGGGTGGGAGGAGGCCTCTTGTCAGGCAGTCAGTGCATTGCCAAGATCCAATTAGAGCGAGGCCATCACAGCGTATTATATTAGTTGGCAGGAAATAAACATAGCTAAATAACGCTGATGCTAGTTTAAAATATGTCTTAGAAGTAAAATAAAAAACAACAACACATGAACGAAACTTGGACGGAACAAGCCCATCCTAACACTCTCCAAAGTAAAACATGGCATTGGTGGTCGGTCGACTGGTATTCCACATAAGTTAACCTGAAGTTTGGAAAGGGAGTTTTATTTACAGAGGGAGTTTCAACAGAGCAGGTGGAGGTTTAAGGGCAGCAGTGGGGGGAGGTAGGGGCGGGGGGGGGGGTAGTTATGGGGAGGGTAAGTAGGAGTAGGGAACATTCCAGAGGCAAAGTGAAGTGCATTACCCAGGGGCGCCCGTTGAATTGGCACATTACACCCCCCTGCCCCCCTCCCCTCTGCCTCCCCACCCCCGCCCCCTCTGTCACCTCCCGTCAGCTCCACTGCAGCTGAGGCTTACTTAGCAGGATGAATATTTCATACCCACCTTCCCCCCTTGCACTGGCCTGTCGTGGCGCGTTCACTCTGACAACTCAACCAAACTCTACTTTTGCCCATAAGAGGATGCTGACCTTTGCATTATTCAGGTGCCACACACTGTGCTAAGCGCGGTGCCCGTTTCTTATCAAAAATGTAACGGAAGAGTTTCTGGGGGGGGGGGTTAATGGGGGGGAGGGGGGGGTGGAAGAGGAGATAGTCCAGACAATGAATATGGGTGTGGTCCAAAGTAGTGTGACTCCGTCAAGAACTTTCCAGACTAGACTTGGATGCTGACATGTCCCAGATACACGGTAACGTGCGTGATGGCTGGCATACTGTACATGCGTGCAGGAGAGAGAGGCCGGTGAACTGGAGCGAGCTAATCTAGCTCCGTTTCAGTCGCTCGAGCGCTGCTCAAGATGCTATTGGATCAACATATTAAATGATCAACAGTACCGTAATAAGGCTAAACTACTTCAAATGACTGCTACTTTACTTGCCGGTGTGTGAATATAGAATATAGATAATATAGATCTGAATGTTTATAAAGAAGACGTGATGAACGGAGAACAAAAGCCCCATTGATAGCCACGGGCCCCTGCCAGACCAGGCAGCTGTAAGTTGGACAGTTCAAGGTGAAAGAGACTGTAAGGAGTCAGAACTGAAGGCTGCCGCAAGGAACACCTGCTGTACAGTAGCATGAAAAGGTGTCTTCATTCAGCGCAGCCCATACTGGTGCAGTGAATTTGGGGCATACATAGCTGTAGACACCAACTCCTTCAGTGTTTGCTTACCATGACATAGGAGCTGCTTATTAATCATATTTGTTGTTGAATGGACCTATCGCTAAGCTACACCCCAAAATAGAAATTGTCCAATCATATCACAGCAAAAGTCAAAACTCTGACAAACAACTCGCTAATCTGATGGTGATTACTTGCTGTCAGAAATTTGCCAACTCCCGCCATTGTAAGTCATTGAATGTCATTCAGTCACGGTCGGTCAGTCAGTAACTGTCAGTGAAGCGTTGTTGGTTTGTCCGAGTTTTCAAAGGGGCCGTGGCTTAGGGATAGGCCCATTGTCACTTCAACCATCAACAAAAACAAGATACAACAACATACAACATTGAAGACAGCATTCATTAGTCATCCACACACCCCGTCACCCAGCTCTTAAGAAATGCACCAGAGTAAATCCACCCAGGCATTATCACACTTTGGTTTGTTCCCTGACAGTCTAGATAACATCTCAGCTTATGAGCTGTGGTTTCTGACCACATGAAATCTGTCCATTCTTTCAGTTTGGGTCTGGTAACCAAAACCCTTAAGCCCAACCCTAAAACTCTCCCAAAAAGGGTTATCTATTTGTCCCTGTGGGCGGGAACCCTTTTTGGTGCTTTGAAGAACACTTTTATGATGGTTTAATCCCCTACAGGAAGAGGAGTGGCTGCACCAACACACAGTAGAATACACTTGGAGGAAACAAAATGGCTGTGTAAACAGTAATGTTTACGTTTGTCCTGTTTAGGCGATGCAATTAAGATGTTTTATGATGAAATGTTTACCTTCTGCAACTCTAGCAGTGGGCGGAGTTGCATCAACCCTGGATTAGCCCTTTAAAGTTTAACACTGAGTCAACACCACCACTGATGCCATATCTAAAACAAAGACAAAGAATAATTTACAACAGAAAAAAGGTTGTGGTATTCAGATCAATGGGGTTCTGTGGAACCCCTTTGGCTTACATCGAAACCTGGAAGAATCATTACTTGCAAAAAGGGTTGTACTACTATAGAACCCTTTTAATCCCCGCAAAAATCAAAAGAGTTCTAAGTAGAACCCTACTCCTCCACCAAGAACCCTTTTAGAACCCTGTTTTATAACAGTGTAACCGTAACTTAATTTTTTTTTTTTTTTAAAGGTTATTTTTTCAGAGTGGGGCAGTCCCACTCATGTTTTATTGGACAGATACAGTGAAGACAGACAGGAAAGTAAGGAGAAGAAGGGAGAGAGAGAGGGCATGTCAGCAGGGCATGGGCCGGATTCGAACCCATGCCGACATGGGCATATGTGTGCACTGTAGACCGCGGTGCTAGACCACTGGACCACCCCAGGCCACTGTAACTTTAACCTTAACCAAATTTGAACTCATTCCGAAATCCTCCATCAGTTAGCTGGTCAGTAGTGTTCTCTGCGTTGTTCTTGAGTAAGGAGAGGGGTGGTTGTGATTCTTCTCAATGGTGTCAAGGGGCCACGTTTGGGAACTGCTTGCTAGAGAGTTGTGAAGTGGGAGTGTTATTCTTGTGTATACAAAGTAACCTTAGCTTAAATTAAATGTTTTCATTAGCCTTTGGACAATAAGCCTTCTATTGAGTTATGTATACCAACTGTGTAATTACTATTTAAAAACTATCTGATAACTATCTCATGATTTGGCAGAAGTTAAAAAGTACAGTGCATTGAACAGCAAAGGAAACTATTCTAGACTTGCTCCAGTAACTGAATTATTAACTGAGTATTCTGCTCCAATGAAGCTACACCATTGTCAGGTTTGCTGGAGCAGAAACAGACAGGTGCCCAAGCAAGAACATTTGATCATGTTAGACAATATAATGAGTGATGAGACGGCAAACATTACAGAGTGACAGACATGACTTTCATTTCTTCTTATTTTCTTGCCTATTTTCAGCCCTTGATTATTGGACGTGCATAGTTTTCCTTTTTCTAATAACATGAGCGAGACCTTAAAATACTTCGACAACTTATAAAGACCCTAACCCTAACCTCTAATGGAAAATAGTAATTAGCAATATTGCCAAAACGATCATAATCGGCGATTGATGTCAAAATAGAAGAATAGCTAGTATTGCTCTACCCTAATAGATGATGATTTACGACTAGCCCATTCTTAAAAACAAACTTAACATTACTCATAGACAGTTCAATAACCATTTGGTCCAATTTCCTGCCCTAGCAAAACAAGACAAGAACAGAGTACCTCTCTTCATCCTCTCATGGTCGTACAAGGGAAACTCTACCATACAATGCAACCTGTCATCCACTGCCAACAGAAACAATAGGGTAATACATCTCCATACTAGGTCATGTTTTGGGGGCTCATAATTACTTTTCACTCCAACGAGAATCATACATCCATTTATGGCGATCCTATGGTGAGTCAAAACATGGATGTCTGTGATGTAAACACCATCGTAATCACATCCCACAGGGTACCTTTAATTCTACCAAAATTACACTCATGAATTTGAGTTTTTTTTTTTTTTTCATAATTCATGACTCTCAGTTAGTTTAGGACCTATAGACAAGACTGCATGCACGAGGGGGGGGCTTTATCTTGTTATCCAATCCATGAAACAGTATAGCTAAATGGCATATATTGTTATTCATTCATTGGAGGATTTAGAAAATAACTTTGTCATCTGATACTGTGTGTCTGTTATTGCGTCCCTGTGTCAACAAGCACTTCCTGTAGACTGGACACATCTTTATTTTTCTGGGACACAGCCTTGTTTCTCTACGTGGGGAGTCGGTAGCATTGTGTTACTGGTCCGGGGAGACCTATAGAAGAAACTGTAGTTGTCATGCTCCTGTAATGGAAGACTGTTTGACGTAATACTGTATGAGAACCGAAACAGACTTTAAAGGTTACTTCAGAGATGTGACGAGTAGTTAGTTAAACAGTTTGTTTAATTTGCTGAAAGCTGCTCTGGCTTACCATACAGCAATTTAAGGTTATTGTTTGCATACCAAATTGCCGCCACAAATGAATGACTCACACAAATATGAGAAACTATGGGCTGATTTCACAGACATGGTTTAAGACTAATCCTAGACTGAAAAGCATCTTCAATGGAGATTTTACATTGAAAGTGTGATTTAGTCCAGGACTAGGCTTAAGCCTTGTCTGTGCAACTGGCCCAATATATATGCTCTGTCCAGTATGTATACATTTTAAGTCTGAAAAAAAGTTGCATTTACCATGACTATTGCATCTTATAAATAACCACTATAATTTCTATATATACAGTAGGACCTTACTCTTGATCTCAGGGTCTCAGTAGAAGGAAATATATAAAGGGAAATGTGTGTAGGTATGTATTGACAAGCGTGCCATGTTCCTCAACCCTTGGCCAGTGTGTGTCTCATGTGGACTCCTACAGAGAGTGAAGCGTCTCTGACCTGCCGTCAGTGATTTGTGGACACAGCTCTCCAGATCAGTGCAGGGATCAGGATCACGGCCTCTGGAATGGCAACAGTCTCCTCTCATGGTTAGCCTCAAAAGCTAACTGTTGTTTTCTCCCTCGAGGATGGGAGGAGGAGGAGAGAAAGATAGAGGGAAGAGACGACAGAGCAGAAAGAAGGACAGGACTCCCCCTGATACGGGCCCTACTCTCCTATCTCCCTCTGCTCTTTTTTTCCCTCTTACTCCTCCTCCTCCTCCTCCTCCTCCTCCTCTCATGCTAGCAGAGCTAGTGTAACGCCTGTGTCTTGTTTGGATAAGTTAGTGCAGGGAGACAGCTCTGGCGCTGATGTATACCACCTGCCTTGGCCTCCCTGTGACCTCGTCCTCCAGCTCCCACAGCAGAGACATTCCAGTGCCTTTCTGGGCCAGTGTTTACACTGTTACAGATTACCCAGCTCTCCTCTCTCTCTCTCTCTCTCTCTGCTTCATCCCCCCTCTCTCTATCCCTTCTTCTCTTTCTGTCTGTCTGTTTCATCATGGTGGTGAAGCAATGCCCACCTTTCTCAACTGTATTTCTTTTGCTTCTAAAGGTTTCACCTTCTCTGGGATTCTTTCGCCACAGTCGATGGGATTCGGTCCCCTTTTGCTATCTCTTTCTTTCTCTCCCTCTGCTCCCCCTTTTCAGGGTGGGAGGCCAAGGGGGCACCTCCTCGACTGCGGCAGCTGCCCAGACCCTCCCACTCTTAGCGAGGCCTGGACCGTGGAGTCAACACAACAACAGCTCATGCTAACAGCAATGACCTTATTTCTGCTACCCTTACAACGAATAAATACTGTTGACATAACCAGGAATACCATAGTGTTTGAATACCACAAGAATACCATAGTGTTTGAATACCACAAAGTAAAGTGTAAAGACAGCTCCCTCTCATTGTATCTCCCTTCAAAAAAATGATTTGAGGGAAATCATGGTTTAGTGAATCAACATCATTGTATGTTATGTGGGAACTTATATATGAATTGGGATATGGTAGGCACAGTCCGACCCCTCATTAGATCCTATTATACAACGGATAGATCCGGTCCGTTGTCTCTATTGGTCAGTTTGCGTTCCAGCCGTGCCGATATCCATGTTATATACGCACGGCTAAATGGAATGTTGACACATCTTTTCATATTACTCCGTGTTTGTATATATGACCGTTATCAAAGTTACATTATTACCGTTGCTTAGCAACCAATAAACAACTAACCATTCAGCGGATGAATACACTTACAATAAAACATAGTTCCATTAAACTACATTAATTAAAAGTTTGTCTTGTCTTTCTTTTGTGAAATATTGATAGATAAATGTGGTAACCGTTGTATAAAAGCGTTATGGAACGAGAAGCCATGCTAACATACGTTAGCATGGTGGTGGCCTTTTGGCCGGTGTCTTCATGTGTCTTCATGTGTGTTAACCACAACAGCTGGTATCAATCCAGACTAAACTGGTAGTCTGCAATCCAGCCTCCATTACTGACCACACACTGATAGCCCCAGTCTTCAGAGGCCTGGTCACTGTCAGAGAGACACCACCTGCTGTCTGACTCATTACTGGGGCACAGAAGTTTGAGACCTACTCAACTAACCATGAACAACTAGGATATGATTGAACCTTAATTACAGCCTATGGAATAGGATACATTACTACACGTTTACACCTACCCTCAGAAGGAATTATAGTATACAGTAGAACATACATGGGGTTAAACTGGGATTTTGTAGATAGGGGTTGCAACTGTCCTTAACATTGTCTACTTTCCCCTTTGTTTATATACAAATCGATCCAACTTTCTCTGACTATGACATTGCCCATCCTATAATATTGGAACCATATCATATAATATACCATTATAATGCCTTAAAGTCCACATATACACCAATGAATAAACTAACCAAGGACATGCACAGACTTATGGAAGGGCAGGTGCTTTTTCTCCCAAAAAGGGCACACGGGTGATGTGCTGAGATGCCAAAAAATTAGATGCCAACTTCCAGGAGGGCAGATCAAAGGGGCAGGTTTCTCACCCCATTTGCGGCACCCTGTGCACATCCCTGAAACAGTCTCAATTCACCTATTCATGTATAATAATAGAGCCATCACAAATCATACCCTAGTTCGTTACGCTGGGTGTGAGAGTCTCAATATGTGCTAATGTAAGAAACAGACACAGCTTAGATAATCATTGTCTTTGTTGCTCCTTATGTTTCAGTTTTTCACCCTTCTCCACGACGAAGTGCAACGGATTGTTCTAAGATGGTTATGATGAGACAGCGCCATCCAGTGGCGAAAGAAGAACTCAAAGGCACTCTCACGTAGACGATATGAATGCCAAGGATAAGGAAAGACTTAATCGAAGGTGTACTAGACTGACCTGTCAGTTTGTTAAGTGGCAGAGCTCTGGGTGGGTATAGATAACATACCATGTGTATAAAAAAACCCTGAGACTGGGATAACACCATTTCCCTCACCACCTACGAATGTGTCCCTTCCACAAATGGAAGACCAATTACATGCCTACCACATTGTATTTAAACACTGGTCTCTTTTGGTGATCTATGGGTGCTTTTTTAACTTGTTTTTATTTTATATTTTATATTTTGTCCTTGTGATATTGTTATCATTTTATACAAAAGTTGTGTGGTTCGAGAAATGTGTTGACCAAATGTGACAATATGAAAAATTCAATAAAATACTGATTATAAACAATAAATTTAAAAAAATATGACAAGAAAGGGCGGCAGTAATATTAATGAATGCTGCTGTCTATATAACACTGAGCTCATTCTAAGAGAGAACTTTAAATCTTGGCAAGAAGAGAGGAAGTGATACAGTATATGAAGACATCAGAGGACCTCTTGAGATGCACAGGAGCCTGTGCCATACATATCATACTCTAATTATACAACAGTTAGTTCCGACTAAGTAATTTGATTGGACAAGAGGCATTCCATGAGTGCCGATATACAGTATAACAGCACTGGGACTTTTAACTATGTGTATCACTCCGCATAGGTGTTCTACTAAATGACCGTTAATTAGACTACATGTTTGTGTTCAGGTTACTAGGCAACAGTCCAGTTGAAGTTCAGTTGCGGAACTATTTTTTGTTGGCAGAGCCAAAATAAATGATTAAATTATTTATACAAATCATTATTTGTTGTCGCTTATTACTGTTAACTAATAAATGGCGCTGTAGAACTGTTGTATAAAAGCAATATCACACTTGAGGTCGTGCTGTTATACTGAATATCAGCACGCTGCACGCGGCCTCGTACCTACGACCGAATCACAGCCGTGCTGATATTCGGTATAACAGCACTCCCCCTCGTGTGATATTGCAAGTATCAGACTCCAAAGAGTGGGCGGGGTGACACTGGTTTCCACACCATCATGTGTTGTTCCCAACAAGTACTGTATAAGGAGTATCTGCCAACTACATTGCAGCCTTATCATTTCTTGATAAGAGCTCATGGCTTGGTGAGGCTTGAGATCAGTTTCAGTAAAGGGGCTTTTTCCTGTAAAAGCAGATTAGAGTGGTGTTTAGTCCAATCATCTGAACTGCTGTACTGGCTCAAACCTATCAAAACATTTTAGGTTGACAATACTGTGCATTACGTAAGCCAATACTCTTGCGTAAGCTTATCTTCCATTCCTTAGTGTTCTTGTTGTTCTCACCTGTCAAGTCTGGTCAGGTTGGTGATTGGTACACAGGAGAGATGAGGAAAGGACCTTAGGACATGGCCTCTCTCTGTCCCTGCTCTTCTCATACTAATTACAAGTATTGTTGTAGTGCTTCATGCTCTCTATCACTGTTGTGATTCTAAATCACAGGACTTTATCCTTTTGGGGGGGGGGGGGGGGGCAGCAAGATTCTAACAATATGAATATATGATCAAATATATTTCCCCATTTTACTAGAACCTAGATGTCTATAGATACAGTACTGTGGCTGTGACTGAGAATGACAACTAGATGGTGTAGCACCCCATAGTGGCGGATGTGTATAATTCCTTGGACGAGACAATTCAAAGTCAGAGCAGTAGGCACATCTAACGACATGGAGAAAGGACAGGAGGGAATATTGTTCAGCCAAGATACAATCACTGGAACATATCATAACATTCAAAGCACACTGGAATTCTGAAACAATGTAAACAAACTGCGAGCCTTTCCACGCCAATTATTTGTGGGTTATAAAATTCTCTGGACACAGCAGAACAGTATGCGCCTTTGAAAGGACGTGGTTGTCACAACATAGTAAAATCTGAAAGAAAGGCCACATATAATAGGGTGGATGTAGATGTGTTCCTAATTATGTGAAGAAACAACATGATCTTCAATATCGAATATTACAGTCATTCTGGGGTGGCTGTGGCGCAGGAGGTAGAGTTGCCGTCTAATGATCACAAGGTTGGCCGATCAGCGGTCCGAGCTCCGGCTGGCCACGTGTCGAAGTGTCCTTGGGCAAGACACTGAACCCCAAAATTGCTCCCAGTGACCGGGCCAGCGCCTTGCATGGCAGCTTGCCGCCATTGGTGTGTGAATGGGTGAATGAGAGGCCGTTGTAAAGCGCTTTGGAGCAGCAAAAAAGGCGCTATATAAGTGCAGTCCATTTACCATTCACTTAACCCAGGAATACACTGAAAGCAGCGACAAAATAAGGACAGATACATTCAGTACATTATTTTTTTAATTAAAAAATCTAATATTCTCAACACATCTGTTGATGAAACTAAAACATTCAAGACTACCTACACGGAGTGTTCATTTATCCTTCTCCTTCTCCTTCTGTTCTTTCTCTTTCTTGTCCTTCTCTGCCTTGGCCTCCTCCGCCTCGTGTCGTTTTATCAGCTCCTCCACCTCCTTCTGTTTCAGAACCTTGATCTTGGTCTTCCCATCTTCCCTGGTCAGGGTGGCGATCTCCACTGGAAAGGTCAAAGGTCATTTGAGGCCTGGACTACACATATATGTATATTTTTCTAAAGGCAATTTTTTTGGGTACAATTGGGCCTCTCAACCATACGAACACAGCGTTTTCACGCACATAAACGGAGATTTCTCTAAACGGATAAAAAAGTGAAGAAATAAAGCACGGGTTTCATCGACGGTCCACACAAAATAATCAGTTTTTGCATTCTTCTTGGTTGCCATAACTTGCTTTTCTGTCTGTTTTGTACTTTTCTTTTCTGTCTGTTTCAAAGAGTTTGGTCTGTTTACATTTTGAGTCACTGCCGCCGTTGTGAAAGTGAAATAGGCACGGCTGTCCTTGTGTTAAAGAAGCACACCTGATACCACTATACACACACACACACACACAGGCCAACTGTCACTTTTCAAAAGGTAGTGTACTGTATTAATCTCACCTTTCTCTGCTGACAGCTTGCTGACGTCCATGGTCTTGTTCAATACTTTTACGGCCAACGCCAGGGCAGACGACAGCGTCATGTCGCCCTCCTTGAAATCCTGCTTCAACATGGACACTGCTGCCTGAGGGGGGGGGGGGGGGGGTTGAGGGGACACAGAGGAAACTCGTGGTCAGCTAGTGTATGAAACATCATATTTTGACAAAAGGAAAAGCATCGGCTTTACAATCTCAGGGTTCCTCATCAACAGCACAGTAGCGCCATCTACAGTTCATTTCTTCCATTTAAAATCACTTATGAAACATTTTATACAATTGACTGTACTAGTCATGTTGCCTGGCGACCCATAGTGAATTTGATTACGCTGAACTAATTCAGTCTGGATCAGCCATCTTGGAGATCTATTGAGACTTAATCACACTTGAGGGACATTATGCAAAATAAACCATAGTATCATTCACAACCATAGCATCAAAGTTTCCACATTTGCAACTAAAGGTCTTTGCACACCAATGCGTGCGTTTACGCACGCGTATTTTTTAATCCGTCATCCGAAAAAAACGTTACGCACCGAGACCTTGCACACCGGTCCGTTGCGGAGTCCGTTGGGTTTTTTTACGTTCCTTGAAATAAGCCAGTGGCTTTCTTGGGTTTTTATCCTGTTAGTTGACCTTGTATGTAATATGTACTTTCATGTACCTACTTCTGCAAATCTTCTAATAAAGTTTTCAATCAATCAATCAAAACTTTTTCAACCTGATGCGGCGCGTCTTCAACCTCCGCCTGTCAAGAGCGCCGCATCTCAGAAAATGCATTCGGCATTCAATCAGGGACGCGGGAAGGGGGGTGCATACCCAGGGTTTCGCAGACAGCAGAAGTAGAATAGAATAGTAGAATAGAAAAAGAAACAGCTATATATAGCCAGCCTATACCTAACCATGCTGAATGATGTACCTGTATCAGTGTGCGAATTACATCACGGTGTGCGGGGGAGCCCAGGGATTAAAGCAAGGGATTAAAGCAAAAAAAAAAAAAAAAAATCTCCTGACGGAAAAAAAAATTCTGGCCAAATCGGGGCCGGTGGCTTTCCGTGTGCAAAGCGCTCGTACGATTTTCCGTTCTACGTTCTAATGCTTTGACTTTTCTTTCGAAAAATGTGAATACATTTCCGCGTTGTCGAAAATCAATGACACATCGCTAGTCAACTAACACGGCTTGTTTTATGAGCCTGCTAACAATGTAAAGTAGTGTTCTAGTTAACTAGGTAGCAGTCCAATCCATTACGTTGCAGTATTTTGGCTTGACTAGCAAGTTTGTGTTGTGATTCTCAACAACGTTGAAACGTAGTTTCACCCTTTTCCATATTTTTGAATAATAAATGTGTGGACTGACGATGTAGCACAGCCTAACTTATTCTAATAATTATTTAACATAGTTTTATTGTGATAATTATTCCCCCCTCCTCCCAGACTTACAAGGTCACATTATTATTGGATTGGTTGTTTGCGTGCCGGGTGAAGTTAGCTAAACATTTAACCTGCTAGCAAGAGAAACATCATGTCACTCTCCAAAGGTCTAAAGAGGAAAGTTGACGGTGGAAACAGGGCATTTAGGAATGGATGGAACTATGCGTTAATCCTACCTGGTTTCATCAATGCAAAGCCGTTGTGAGACTCACATTTTCCGTGCTCACAATGAATGTTCCCTTCCACCTATACATGCGAGTCGTCCTTTTCGTCAATGAATGTGATAAAGACTAGAGGAATGTGATAAGACTAGAGGAATCGATTGGTGCATAAAAACCTTGAGAACTGCCGGATTAAAGTGAAGTCCATAATAATAATACATTAGACTTATAGCGCTTTTCTAGACACTCAAAGACGTCCATATCACCAGATAGCCAACAAATAGTGACCGATGGGAGATGCCAGTTTTTTTTTAGTTGTCAATGTTTTTCATAAAATTAAACTGCATTTGCTTTGTTACTGTTCACATGTGTGGTGCAGTCACATAGCCTATAAGTAAACATTAAGTTTGAATTATTTACTGAGCTGGCGTTACTTTTTTTAAACCACACACCGCATGTCGGCTATTTCAGCAGCACGCACCATGTCCACCTACTTATCACTATGAGGGGTTCAGCGTCAGTGCACCCCGCTCTGTTACCTTCGCATAGTTGTAGCCAATAAAGGCCTATATGTAGGCTATATAGGCTATTATATATCATTTATATACCTAATACCAACATCAAAATAGATTGTATGCCTCTACAAATCATATTACACCAGGTAAAATCCGTCACAATTTGGAATATTTTAGAGCTCCCCCAAAATTTCACAAACCATGTTTCCAGGGGAGCTCATGTCACCACTAGGGGAGCTATAGCTCCCCGAGCTCCCCCTTATTTCGCACCCTGACCTGTATGATGCACTGACAGTCTGTGACAGTGTGTGCACCTGCCCGGACCCTGCCCTTCTGCCTGAGTTTGAGTAGGATGCTGCCCAAATAAATGTTATTGTTTAGTGATCCTGCCCAACTGAATGTTATTGTTTAGTGCCGTACGCTTTCGTGGTATTATATTGTGTGAATTATCATCTGTATGTTGTTTTTCTTTCACTCGACTAACCGCGAGATAATACTTGAGACATGTACTTCTGTAAACATTAATCCAACTGTCCTAAAGTTCTAATTTGACGACGTGTCCCAGTCTATACCATGGCGGAGTGGTCAATAACAACTCTCAAAAGGCTTTTGACGGACGCGAAAAACGCAGAAAATCGAACCTGTTGCGTTTTTTTTTTTGACGGACGAATTATTACGGATTGGTGTGCAAGCGTGGTTGACACAACATGAGTTCTAATTTATTTTTTTAACGGACGTAAAAAACGCGTTGGTGTGCAAGGGCCTTAAGTCACTTAGAATTTTGCAACCCTAGTCATGATATTGTAAAACTCCAGAGTGGAGAAAATGACTTAAGTTGTCAGACAGTCAGTAGTGGTACATTTTGAGAGCAGACTTACTGCGCTGTTGTTGCCGATGCAGGTAGCTTTCCAGCCTCCATAGTTTCCACTGGGGTCACTCTGGTACAACTGGAAGCCATAATGTTTGTCCCAGCCCATGTACAACAAAGAGACTCCAAACGGCCTCTTCCCTGTAGACACACAGACCACATCAAATAAAACCTTATTTGCAATATAATACTGTATGGAATGTGTGAAATTTGTGTGTTGTTTTGGGGGTTTTGTTTTGTGTTTTTTTTCCTCATTTCTGAGAAAAGTAAGACATTGAGTGGTTATTTTCTCCAGGACTATCGACATCTTACCCTGCACATCTTACCCTGCACAAACTGTTTGTACATTCATAACCAGTTTCATGTTTGTAAACAGGGCTCCTCTAAAGAAGAGACCTTAGTCTCAGTAAGACCTCCGATGTCTAAAATAAAATAAAGGTTTCATATAACCAGAGCTGTGGTCAGAGCAGGTTCTACACTCACAGCGCATCTATGGACCTATCGCTAAGCCACGCCCCCTTTGAAAACTCGGACAAACAAACAACGCTTGACTGACTGACCGACCGTGACTGAATGACATTCAATGACATTCAATGACTTACAATGGCGGGAGTAGCCCCGCGGTGGTGTAGCGGTCTACGCACTGGCCACTAGTGCATGCTGCCCACCGGGGCCGGGGTTCGTATCCCGGCTCGCCAGATCCAGATATGGCCGAGGCACACGGGAAGCGGCATATTGGCCGGCCGCTTCCGAGGGCGGTATAGGAGTATTTCTGGACTAGGATCCGTCGCGCAACACCGCCCCCTGGGCGCCGGAATAACGGTACTGGGCTCAAGGAGCCAGTCAGCCTAGTCTGCCTGGCGGCCTCTTCTGGGACTGCCGGCCACGGGGTCGTGCGGCGGATCCTATGCAATAGGCAGGGGATAATTGGATGCTAAGTTGGGTTAAATTGGCTACCAAATTGGGTGAAAAAGGGATAAAATCTGAAAAACTAATTTATTTACAATGGCGGGAGTTGGCAAATTTCTGATTTACCACAGCAAGTAATAGACATGTTTTTTAAAGATGACAAGAATATTTAGTCTAGAAGCTTTTCACCATCAGATATTAGCAAGTTGCTTGTCCGAGTTTTCTGCCTGTAGTGACTTTTGCTGTGATATGATTGGACAATTTCTATTTTGGGGCGTGGCTTAGCGATAGGTCCATTGCTTTAGCGGAATGATGCCATGTGGATACGCACCTCCAAACTGTGTGTAGGCCTGCTTGATGTCACACAGTGCCGTCACCAACTGCTCACAGGGGATTGGCTCCTGGTACTGCAATAGATACCTATGTAAAAGACAAACCACATGCACATCTCAATCAATTGAGCATGGACACTTTTCAGGGACCAGTGCTTTCATTCACGGTCCTCAGAACTACTAGGCTAGGGCTTTGTAATATGCAAATTACTTTAATCTTGTGTAATAGTGATGGGCTAGGACAAATAGCCTGCACACAAATAGCCTGTGGGACTCAGGGACCAGGATGAAACTTACCTCTGTGCTATTAGTCTCAGCTCATTGGTCAGCACATTAGCGTCTGAGGTAATTCCTGCTACACTGCAAGCCATGTCTCTAAGATAAGAGTACATAACAACTTACAGTGCAGTCGCTGAATGTCTCACAGTACTCAAACTTGGAACTTCCATTCCAAACCTAAACTTTATACACCCATATCATCCATTTAGATTTGTCTATACACCGATATCATCCATTTAGATTTGTTTATAAACCGATATCATCCATTTAGATTTGTTTATACACCCATATCATCCATTTAAAAATGTTCCCCCTCGCCTAAGGTAAGGGAAAACTCAGGACCTGTTTGAATACCTTTAAAATGCATTCCTCATTCCTAAATAAATCACTTATCCGACATGATTTTTATTGGTCAAAGCAACCGACTGACACGCTTGCTTCGATTGAACAAATCACTTTTAGTTCAGTGATTACTTTAAGAAAGGGAGGATGCATTGCAAGAGTATGGGACAGGGCGACTCACTCATTGAGCTTGTAGATTTTCTCTGAGAAGAAGACTTCGTCCAGCAGTTTGTGGATGTTCCGCCTCTCTGCTGCCAGCAGCACTCCGTCATTGGCTAGGATCCCAAGACACGTTCCAGCGTGACCAATAGCCTCCATGGCATACTCCACCTGATACAAGCGTCCTGTAATCGTAATCATAACCATGGGATTAGGTATATTGTTGTTGTTTTTTTATCACTTGAGTATTTATTGAATTTCAGCATAGACATGGACAGAAGATCATATCTCCATCTTAAAGAGTAAAACAAAGGGTAAAGAGACGTAGCATAACCCCTAAACAGATGGGTAAAAAAGTGAAAAGGAAAAGAAACAAAGCAAGAAAAAAGGGAGGGGAAAAAAAGAAAAAGATGTCCGGAGGTGTTTCAATAAACATGTTACTGGTAATATATTCTGAATGGGTATTAAATTAGAAGGTGTCACGTTTCATACACATTTTCAAATTTTCCCAGTATTTTTCAAATATATTGATTTTGAGTCTCAAAAGGTATGTCATCTTTTCCATAACAAAAATGTCTTGGACAATTCCAGGAACTGTTAGACACATTGTTTTTAACAACAAATCTCGACCACACTTGCAGAGTTTCAAGATAACAGACATTAACAGACATTTCCAGACAAGTGACGCCTAACAGGTGGTTGTGTTAGGTCGCAGGCTCGGGTGAAGCAATACCACAGCACTCCATCTCATTAATGATGGAGTGACACATCTGAGCTCTTTGGACTTCCAAGACCACTAATAATAATAATAATAATAATAATAATAATAATAATAATAATAATAATAATAATAACAACTTTTTATTTGTATAGCGCTTTTCCTGCAAACGTTGCAGCTCAAAGTGCTCCAATCATTATATAATCATAATGTAATTATTTAGTCATTTAAAGGCAATATTAAAAAGATGGGGTTTTAGTCTGATAATAACAACAATACAATTAAGTAATACGAAGAGCAGTTGTGTTGCTTTGCAAGCAAACTAATGATGGAGTGGGTACAGACAACACTTGCCTTCAGGTGAGAAAATGGTTGTCCGGGAATCATATCGACGAGACTAGAATAAAAAGACAGTTATAGTTGTGTTAGATGTGCCCCCAAAAAGCAGTAACAATAAAAGTTGCCAGCTATGTATTGGTAAACAGCAGTGAAAACAGGTATTTGTATGATGCCTACCATGATTCAGCTTTCCTGAAGCCAAACCTGCAAAACAAATAGATTTTAAAAAAGCAGGTTGCCCATAATAGAATAATACCAGACTGTTGCTGTAACAGTGACAGGTATATGACTACTGGTCAGACCAGACATGAAACATGACTAGAATAAGAGGATCCTCTGGTTAACATGCTAATGCTACACCACACATTATAACCCTTTGTACACCCTTTTAAACCAATCATACAGAGGATTTGACCCAGTTTATGACCATGCGATTTCAGTATTTTATTTTAATAAAACATAAACCACTTACCTTTAGCTAGGAAGCTTGATGATAGGTGTAGTTAGCTAGTTTGTTGCTGACACACTGTCATGTGTTGTAAGTCTAGAAATACAACAGCGCCACCTGTCTTTCAGGGTGGATTAGCACGTCGCATACTGTACTTGGGTCGTAACACTCAGGTCACACATAATAATAATAAGAGTTTGTAGATTGTGTTAGCTGCCGTGGTACTTCTGGTAATCGCTATCTGAAAACACAATTCTGTATTGCTATTTAAGTAGAATATTAGGGTCAGCGGTGTCCATGGTCTGTGTATGGTGGTTTGGGTTTAAACGGGTGCAAGAGTAAAAAGTCATCAGGTCAAAGTAAACAGGTCAGTGTTTAAAAGGTTAAAGTTATTTATTTAGTTTGACAAGTTCTGTACCATCTCTATTTATTCATCCTCCCCATTCAATCCTGCATTGGAATCTCTTCCCCCTTTCATTGCCTCTTTCTCGCTTTCTTTCTTTGCAGTGATCTTCTTCTCCCGCTCCAGCGGTTTCCTTCGATTGTAATAGAGAATAATCTGGAATCTTGACGGGATGTACATTGGCATGCAAATCATCTGGGCAGTGGTTTGATATATTGGGTCATCATCATGTCAATACAATCAACACTAAGTCATTAGCAAAAGAACAATCTAGAATCGTTCTAGTTCTACTAGTTCTACTTGTCCTTCAACTCTGAGGACAGCCTCAACGAGCAGAATACAGTGCAGTATGGTGACATTATCATGATTAATATCACAGAGATGTTCTGTCACTAATAACAACTCAATCATGAGTTATTTCGGTTATGTTGGGTGTTTTGGGGATGGGCAAAGAAAATCAGAGCGACAGGAAATATAATAAATTAGTCAGCATGAAACTTAACACTGGTCAGGTGTCATCAAACCGAACAGCAATACCACCCATGGTTTCCGTACTTAACAACAAAACACAATGTTAACAGTGTAGCCCCGTCGCTAGAATATGTTTATTATAACAGAGCGCTTCTATTCGGACACACGCTGCTTTCGACTCGCGTCCTTGTTGCGTCCTCTTTGAAGGCTGCGTTCGTAAAATCGCTCTAGAAATCTGACCAGCACTCATGGAATGCCTCTCGTCCAATCAAATCACTCGGTCCCTTTATGACGTCGAACCCAGTGTACGCTCCGGCGCTCTCAGAGCAAATTTACGAACGCACCCTCTGAGGCGGATGTAATGCCGACCTTTAACCTGCAGTGTGTGTCAGGCTACTCGGCTGCTGATTGGACGGTTCAGTGTGTGTCAGGTCTACTCGGCTGCTGATTGGTCGGTTCGGCGGCATTACATTTGATGGGGAAGAAAGAGGAACGTTACCGAGCTACCAGCTAACCGACAGAAACTCGAACTTTAACCGGTCAGACTCGGACTGTTACTGACACGACATCGATAACCAGTCTATGAACATGCAATCCGAGTAGCTCGACATCTGTACAAACGCAGTGAGTTAACATCTATTTGTTTAAAAATCTGTTAAATCTATCTGTTCCGCCTAGCTAGCCTTGCTCAGGAGGACATGCATCAGGAAGTCATTAATCGCGATGTGTCGCTAGTTAACTAATAACCTTAGATAATGAATGGCAACTGCAGCAAACACGTGGTTCTGACTTGTTATTACCGTGTCTTGAACGTTATAACGTCATAACATACATTATGTGCATTTGACACTTAGTTTCGGCGCTGGGAACATCGTGTTCTGACTGACCTGGCTGCAGGGTGGGGAGGTTAGGTGGATGGATAGCTACATAATAATGACCGACCTCCACCCAACACACACAGAGATAATAACCTCCACCCAACACACACAGATAATAACCTCCACCCAACACACACACACACCGATAATAACCTCCACCCAACACACACAGAGATAGTAACCTCCACCCAACACGCACAGAGATAATAACCTCCACCCAACACACACAGAGATAGTAACCTCCACCCAACACACACACCGATAATAACCTCCACCCAACACACACAGAGATAATAACCTCCACCCAACACACACAGGCCTGGTTTTCTGACCCTGGTAGCTAGCGACGCGAACTGTTGTCATGATAATAGCATTTTGTAACACAGCGACTGTCATAAATAATTCAAAACAAATACATTGACTTTCAAGGTGACAAATGTTGTGCTACCTAGTAGAGTAAACAACAGTTGTGGACATGATCGTGGTTGTGTTTGGTTCTTCCTTAGGTTGAGGCTAGTCTGATGAGGGGGCGCTCCAGGGAGGCAGGATGCAGCAGAACAGGAACATCCAGATTATTGAATGGGAGGACCTGGACAAGAGGAAGTTCTACTCCTTTGGGGTATTCATGACTATGACAATCCGGGCCACGGTTTACCCAGCCACCCTCATCCGCACACGACTCCAGGTCCAGAAGGGCAAGTCCCTCTACAACGGCACCTTCGATGCCTTCTTTAAGATTCTCCGCACTGAGGGCGTGCGGGGCCTCTACCGGGGCTTCATGGTCAACACGTTCACCTTGATCTCAGGCCAGGCCTACATCACTTCCTACGAGCTGGTGAGGAAGTACGTCTCCAACTATTCCAACAGCAACACCGTCAAGTCCCTGGTGGCGGGAGGCTCGGCCTCCCTGGTGGCCCAGAGCATCACAGTGCCCATAGACGTGGTCTCTCAGCAGCTGATGATGCAGGGGCAAGGGGAACACCTGACACGGTTCAAGTTCAAGCCCAATGTAGTAGAGGGGGGAAAGCCCAAAATGGCGTTTGCGTTTGGCCAAACCAGGGACATTATCACTCAGATCTTTGCAGCGGACGGGTTACGCGGCTTCTACAGGGGCTATGTCGCCTCCCTTCTAACCTACATCCCAAACAGCGCAGTCTGGTGGCCTTTCTATCACTTTTACGCAGGTACGCATGTTTGTTGTCTACTTTATTTAGTCGAGACAAACTTACAGGGGTGTTTTTACTGGGATTACACAGATTTCCTGGAGCTCATATGATGTAATAATGTAGGCTAGCTATCTACAAGAACCTCTGACAAATGGCTTCTGCACTGTGTTCACAGAACAGCTCTCCAATCTGGCCCCTAGTAACTGCCCTCATCTGGTTTTGCAAGCCGTGGCTGGACCACTAGCAGCTGCCACTGCCTCCACGGTCACCAACCCAATGGACGTGGTCAGAGCCAGAGTGCAGGTATGGTTCAACCAGTGTAAGACGCACTAGATAGATGGCCTGTTTTTGCAGCCATGTTATCCCCATCTGTTCCTGTCATATTATCTTCACACAGCAGATAACTGTCTGTCACCACCTTTTGAAATATACAGTGCCCTGCATAACAGCCTTGTTTTTGTGTCTGACGCAGGTTGAAGGCAGGACCTCCATCATCGAGACGTTCAAGCAGCTGTTAGCGGAGGAAGGCTTCTGGGGGATGACCAAGGGGTTGTCTGCACGCATCATCTCCTCCATCCCCACAGCCATCGTCATGGTGGTGGGATACGAGACCTTAAAGAAAATGAGTTTGCGACCTGAACTGGTCGACTCTAGACACTGGTAGAAGGGGACAGCGCGCTGCTAACACACACACACAGGCCTGTGACCGGACGAGTGAAGGCAAGAGAGAAGTTTAGGGACCGACAAGGATCTGAAACCTCTCTGAGCTGCTCTCCTTTTTCCATTATGGCTTCCTTGTACCTCAACCTTTTTAATTTCGTTTGCCTTTTTACTACTACTGCCTTGTAGGTCTGCTACACCATGGGTGTTCAGCTCTCCCTCTAGTTAGCTGAATGGTGAATCTTCTGCTTGCTCCGGCAGTACGGGTGAAATGATGAGATCTGACACAATTCGGTTTGATTTCCTTCTTCCTCTATTAAACAGATTGTAAAACTGACAAAACACAAAACAGTTGTGTTACATATAAAACAGTTACATATAAACCAAACAGTGAACGAACTAACAGAAAGGATTTAACAAACTACACAATCATTCAGAGCTCAACTTACCAACTCCCATCTCTCTCTATAACTGACCTTTCGTTTCCCGTCACCCAGAACACACTCATTAAGCCCGCCCCCATTTCTATCTAACCAATCACTCCACTCATGCATACTTTTAACCAATCACAATCAACAAATAAAATAACCCCCAAATGAACCCTCCCATGGATTAGCCAAACACCTCCCACTTGGTCCATTGGTCCTTTATAACTAAATGGACCACAACTTTCCCTCTCTTCAATACAGTCATTTTTACTGCTCCTCCACGGGAAACAGCACGACCACCCGCCTGACGTCTCGGTCGAGCGTTGGGAAGAGATCGCGGCCTTCGCTCCTTCTTCGTCCTGAAGCCCCCAGGCTGGCTTAGGCAAGCCCTCACTCTTACGTCCCGAACCAACCCCTTTTCGTCTGGCCTCGCTTCCACCACCCGCCCCAGGCGGAATTGCCCCCTTAGGGCATTTTGGTCAGCCAACCAGACCACGTCTCCCACGGCCACATTTCGGGCTTCTCTGTGCCACTTGGTGCGGATGAGAAGTCCGGGCCCAGCTAGTTGACTCCACTGTCGCCAAAACCGTCCCACTTCTTCCTGGACGCCGAGGCTAACTCCGCTTCTTGTCTCCCTCAGGCGAGTAGCCTCCCACTTTGCGTCTTCTGGAGCCCTCCTGCAAAACAACCACTGCCTAACAGCTCGCCGGACCCACCCAACTACCCGAATGAGCCTGCCTATTTCACTGAAGCGTTCTGGCTCAATCAGGTCCATGAGAGCAGCGCCCCAAAGCCTCTCCCTCTCATGCTCGAGGTCCCTGGAACTCCCAACCGGTGTGGATGTCCCCTTCGCATTTGCTTCCTCCTCAATGGCGCATTTCGGGTCCAGCCCCTTCCTCGCCTGAGCGCGTGTTACAGTTGCAGTGAACGCTTTCCGTTGCAGCATGCTCACGCTGTCTCGAGCACTTACAGCCACTCCCCTGGATGTTTCTTCGCTCAGCTGATCAGCCAGCACCAACACCTCTGACTCTGGCTCCACATTGGCCCTTGTTTCTGCAGGCTGGCCCTCTTTGCTCCTCCCACTTTGACCCGACTGGATCCGTGGTTCCGGAGCGAAACCTCCAGCGTTGAGCGTCCTCTCGATTCCCTCCGTGATGCTCCTCAGCTCTCTCCTTTGCCACCAACATCACGACTCTTAGCCCTGAATTTGTTCACTTGGGATTCTGCGATGTCTGCCCTCTCCTCTGCCTCCTCCAACTCATGTTGTACCTTCCTGAATTTAGTCAAATTAATACTGGTCTGTTCCTCCGCCTCCTCACACTGTCGTTTGTAGGCCTTCACTTTCAGCTGCAGCTTGTTGACCAGGTCTTGTAGTCTTAACACATTCTTCTTGTCCTCCTCACCCTGATAAGTGAGCTCTTTGACTTTTCTTTCATATTTTCGCACCCCCTTCATGGCTTCCACGCCACGTTTCTGCTCTGCTTCCAGCTCATTCTCCAGCTCTTTGACCCTATTCTCCAGTTTTTGGAGCTCTTTCTTTCCACCTTTCATGGCTATCTGCTCGGCCTCATCCAGACGCTGCTGCAGGTCCTTGACTGTTACGTCCAGGTTCCTCTTCATCCTCTCCAGGTGAGCGCTGGTGTCCTGCTCCTTCTTTAGCTCCTCAGCCATCATGGCAGCATCCATAATCGCCTTTTTAGCTTTTTCCATCTGCATTTCTTGCTTCTTGCACTGTGTCTTCCCATCTCAGATTGCAGCAGAGTTATGTCAGACTCCATCTTCTTCTTGGTGCTGATGAGACTAGTGTTCCGAGAGTGCAGCAGTTGCATCCTCTGACTCACGTCGACCAGCTCCTGCTCGGCCAGTTTTACGGCACCTCTCAGCCTGCTCCAGTGCTGCCCTCATCTCGTCAATCTCTGCCATTATCAGTGTGTTGCGGCGCTCTACAATGGCCAGCTGCTCCTTTAGGTCCTCCGTCTCATGGAGAGACTCGTCCAAATGGACCCGAGTGTCCTTGAGTTGACCCTGCAGGGTTTCGGAGCTGCTTGCTTGCTTCAGCTGCCTTGGCGGTTGGCATGAAGCAGCTGAATCTCCATCTCATTCAGGTCCCCCTTCCATCTTCTTCTTGATCCTGATGGAATCATTTCGGCTGCGGGTCTCGGAGTCTAGAGCATTCTGCAGGACGGCCACAGTCTCTCTGGTGGTTCCTCTTAAGCAGGTCTATCTCCTCATCTTTCTCTGCTACTTTTCTGTCCACCTCTGACTTGATCTGGTTCAGCTCCAGTTGAATGTGGAGGATTTTGGCCTCCTCCGTGTTCCAAGGAGGACTCTGCTTCTTCAAGAGCTGTGTGGATGTCCATCTTTTCTTGTTCAGCTTGTTTTACTGCCTTCTCCAGTTCATGGAGGGTCTTTGCAGATTGCCCCACATGCTCAGTGACTTCTGTTATCTCCTGCTGAAGGTTCTTATTCTCTCTTTTCATGTTCTCCAGGTGATCCATGGCTTCCTCAAATGAGTTCTTGAGCTTGAATAGCTCTGTGCTCAGACTCCTGGATTCTCTCTGTGAGACCTCCAGCTCAGACTGGCTCTCCTCATACTACTGTTTCCACTCTGCAAGAACCTTATCAAAGTTCCTCTGTTTCTTATCCAGGGTAGCATTGGCTGAATTGGATCGTTCTATCTCAATCATGAGGTCCTCCACCTCTGCTTGCAGCCTCTGCTTGGTCTTCTCAAGTGAGGCACACTTTGAGTTCACAGCCTCTGTTTGCTCTTCAGAATCCTGGAGGCGTTTCTTAGCCTCCTCAAGTTCCTCAGTGCGCTGGATGGCATCAGTCTCATATTTGGTCCTCCACATAGCCACCTCAGTGTTAGCCTTGGACATACTACGTTGCAGTTCTGCCTTGGCCTCCTGCTCCTCCTCATATTGCTCCCGGAGGAGGTCACAGTCATGGCGGGTTGATTGCAAACCATGAGCCAGAGCATTCTTAGCCTTAACTTCCTCCTCCAAAAGTTTCTTCAGCTCTTCAATTTGTTGACTGCACACTAATTTTACTCTGTTCGACTGGGAAACAGCAGTTTCCTTTTCTTCAAGCTGACGTGTGAGCTCACCGTTTTCTGTTTGCAGACGAGAGTTTAAGGCAGTATAATCATTTAGAGCCTTCTGGGCTTCACCTGCCTTGGTCTTGTACTCATGACTTTGGTCTTCCATACTTCTGTACAATTTCTCAATATTAGCCTTGCTTTTTAGAACACTCTCCACGTTGCTTGCCAAGTCATCTATTTCCATCTTGTATTCACTCTTCCCCTTCTCCAGTTTCTGCTTGACTCTTTGAAGGTTGTCAAGTTGTTCCCCCAGCTCAGCCACACTATCGGCTTGCTTCTTGCGGAGAGTGGCAGCGATGGACTCGTGCTGCAGGGTGGACTCTTCAAGATCACGACGCAGTCTCTGGAACTCAGCGTCACGCTTCTTGTTCATCTCAATCTGAGAAGCCTAGAGGCTCCACCAGCCTCCTCCAGCCTCTCACTGATCTCATCAAGTTCCTTGGC
Source organism: Nansenia antarctica (assembly GCF_963989245.1). Classification (NCBI taxonomy): domain Eukaryota; kingdom Metazoa; phylum Chordata; class Actinopteri; order Argentiniformes; family Microstomatidae; genus Nansenia; species Nansenia antarctica. The sequence continues at coordinate 69,270,893 of NC_137690.1, forward strand.
GAGATCAGCCCTCCTCTGTTTCTCTACTTTTGGCCCGAGCAGAGCGGTCAGCCTCGGTTTCTTCCTCGAGTTCCTCAATGCGAGCCCGAAGCTCCTTTATTCTCTTTTGAAGTTGAGCACTTAGTACTTTGTTCATCCTCGATTTTACCTTGCAGGTAACTGAACTCAAAATCCTTCTTTTTCCATTTTTCATCCATTTGTTGTCTTTCATTCTCCAGGTCCATTATGTTTTCCTGGGCCAGCTTGAGATCTCCTTCAAGTTTTCTTTTAGATCTTTCAAAATCCGCACGCACCTTCTTTTCTTGTTCTAGAGACCCCTCAAGATCATCAACCTGTTGCTCAAGCTTGACTTTGATCTTTGTCTGAAGATCATCCAGGGTCTGCTGATGGACCTCATGCAAGGCCTTCATATCCTTTGAAGACTTCAGCCATGTTTCTTCAAGAGAAGACAACTCCTCTGTCAAATTCTTTACCTTATTTTCTGTGGCATGTTTTTCCTTCTCAACCTTGACAATAGTGAGCTCCAAGTCATCGATATCCCTTTTGAGCTCTGAGCATTCATCCTCCAATTTCCTCTTTCTGGCAGTGATGTCAGCATTGATCTCCTCTTCCTCATCAAGCCTCTCAGACAACTCCTTTACTTTTGACTCTAGATGGATCTTACTTCTTGATCGAACCTTCACATCTCTCCTCTGCATCAGAGAGGTTTTCTCTCTCCTGGGCTGTGAGCTCCGGGCTGTGTGTTGCTGCTGCAGGGGCTGTCTCTCTGGCTCTCCCCAGACTCCTCCGGCTGGGGGCTGTAGAGCTGGCCCGTGCATACGCGTGCCTACGCGTGACCAGCATGTGTGTACCTTTCATCGTTTACCTTTCCTTTGATCCAGATGACCGTGACTTGTAGTTGAGTCAGACAGATGTTTAATCTGACAAAACACAAAACAGTTGTGTTACATATAAAACAGTTACATATAAACCAAACAGTGAACGAACTAACAGAAAGGATTTAACAAACTACACAATCATTCAGAGCTCAACTTACCAACTCCCATCTCTCTCTATAACTGACCTTTCGTTTCCCGTCACCCAGAACACACTCATTAAGCCCGCCCCCATTTCTATCTAACCAATCACTCCACTCATGCATACTTTTAACCAATCACAATCAACAAATAAAATAACCCCCAAATGAACCCTCCCATGGATTAGCCAAACAATGGGCGTGACATCCACTTTGATAGACTGCTATGTTACCTGCTACACCACTGTGTGCATAAAGCATAGATGTGGAGGGGATGCACTAGCATCAAATTAGGATTTTTTTTTCCACAGATCCATGTGCATCCACGTAAACCCCATACAGGGTGCCTGAAATGATAGATTTCAATGCTTTTTGTACACTTACAAAACGTATTCACTCAGCTTCACAGTATGATCATGTAATAGAAACATCGATATTAGCAGTACATGCATATAATAGCAGTACTTGTTATAAAGTACAAGCCCCCAATTCGGAAGATATTCAGATTCGACACATTTTAAGTTCCATGCAGAAACAGACTGGGAGGGATAACGACCATTTCTGGTGTAGCAGGTAAAATGACTGCGGATATGCTGCATCCTGGTGTAGCAGCTGTATTAGTGTGAAGTGGGGGGATTTTGATCTTCGTGGGGGGGGGGGTTGGTGAAGGAACAGTAGCCATCTTAATTTGAGTAATTAGAATTTGTGTAACTTGTGACCTGTTGTTTTCATTTGCTTTTTAACTACCATACGCATACGAGTCCATCACCCCTAATGTGTTTGTATTGTCTTGATACATGATACTTGTTATAGAATGGCTCAATCTAGATACATTTAGACCTGCCCTCTGTAGCCTTTCGTCTGTTTTGAACCCCTGTGGTAACTTTAGTGAATTGGATGGCAAATTGCTTCTCAAAGAAACCCCCCCCCCCCCCCAAAAAAGTGCTTTTCACTAATCAGGGTGCCTGCTCCTCCTCCTCTTCAATGTGTTTGTACTCACAAAGACTCTCTCCCTGAGTCCTCCCAACTCAACAAGTTGGTAAGGCTTCACTATTTAAAGGGAATATACTACGCTACAGAGTGGCTTTAATTTACATGATAATTAGAAGTATTAGGCTACATGTGACTGTGGGGTGTTATTATTACGGTACTCATCCTATTTTTAATCTTAAAAAAACAGACAAATGTGAGGTTGTACGAATGTTTTACTGTTGAAACACATTGTTTCCTATCTGTAGTCCAATTCTGTTTCACACACTTCTCTTCAAAGTGAGCACTCGTTCACTAACAGGTTTCAAAGAGGGGCTACAGTGGCTGATTTTTCAGCTAATTACGCTCTGAAAATAATATGTTCATGTCCAAAGTTAGCGTTTTTACATGTTTTTGTCAATTCTCATGCCTGATTTGATGTATATGACTACTACTGGGGAAACCTAGACCGTTTTCAACAGGAAAACTTGCTGCTTTTCCCTTCAGTTCCTCTTTAAAAGGTAAATCATTGGTGTAATGTGGTGGAAACTCCATGTAGCCTTTGCTACACCAATCCAATGCTTTTAAATCCTTGATGGGGAGTGAACTTCAGGAAGCAGATGGAAAAACTCAATTGTGCTCCAAACCGATGTCCAATCCTTTACTAGTGTTTAAACCCTGATATCTAGCATCACGCAATGGCAATGTTTAGGCCTAATACATATTGTACTGAACAATCGGGCTGGTGACCAATTGTGAGATGCTAACTTACTGTGATCGTTTTAAATGTTGTCGATGGATTTCTGGATTTTCTCAGGTCTTGTAATTTGAGAGGGTTTTGTTTGGATTGTGTTGGCATGATGGCCTGGCTGGTCTGTTGGGCATGACGACTGTGACAGTGGGCTGTACGGGAACAGATGTGGGCCGACTAGGCCGGTGAACCCCCAACAGACTATTCCTTGGTTTAGGAAAGCCATGTGAGACTGAAGGACACCAAACAATTACGAGCCATGTCCCTGTTATGTATTGTGGTGGCAGTAAATCTCGAGTGCAAATCAATATGAATTCATGTAATCATTTTCAGCTCAGTGTGGTTGTACATTTCTTAGATTATTTCAAAGTATATTATTATTATTTTATTACATGATTACTTGTTTTCCCAGCTGTACTGATATCTATAATAGCATGGCCACAGTGAGCCAATGAAGTTGAGTAAGGGTGTGTGGCCTGACACTTACGGTATTTCAAATACAAAATGGTTGAGAATTTTCACAACATTTGGTGTGATTATGACATCATATTCGCTTTTATGACCGATGACCTTGCCATTGACCGATGACCGGGTCATCTGCCATTTAGAAAATGGTGTAAAATTGTAAACACTTTCAAGCAATATCTCCTCCTAGACTGCTGAACCATGGCTCAGAGGGTTAGTCTAGTCGCTGTCTAGAAGTACAATAACCTGTGGCAGGCCAGGTCCAAACCTCACCTCTCCCACTTTCTGATTTTCCATAAAACTTAAAACTTTCATAAAACGTATTATATTGCTATATGGATTACATGGAAAGCCAGGAGATCACAACTGGGCCCAATGGCAAAATATTCCTGATGATATTGATATAGGATTATAGGAAGTATATTCAGAAATGTGTACATACCCAGTAAACAAAGAGTCCAACATAGTCCAAAAGACGTCCTCAGGGAAGCCGGAATGTGGGTTCAGATGACGTCTTTCTAGGACGTCCAGATGACGTATTTAGGACGTCATATGGACTACAGAAGACGATTCTGTAGTCCATAAGATTTCCTGAAGACATCATCTGGACGTCCTAGAAAGACGTAATCTGAACCCACATTCCGGCTTCCCTGAGGAGGTCTTTTGGACTATGTTGGACTCTTTGTTTACTGGGTATGTACAGACATGCCAAACCATGGCAGCCTACTTTAGAATCCCGTCACCGGTGCTTTCAAATTGGCATCCAAATTGAATTGATGGCGTGGTGCCTAAACAACCCTGTTATTCAGAAGAAAGACAAAGAGGTGAAAGGCGTGGACCCGGGTCGTTGCTGCTTGCAGCTGTATTTTATATTGTTATTCTTTATGTAACCTAAAGTGACAGTTCAATCGAAAAATCAAAGTCCCCCCCCCACCCTATCCAAAACCATGTTTGAGTTCTGAAAACATCTGGCAAACTTTGATTTTGGAACCTAATGATAATTAGATTTAAGCTCTCATTCATGATTTCCCTGGGAACATACCAAAGCAAACGTTATTATCATTATTAAAACATTGAGCGATACAAAAAAAACACATTGATTCCATCATAGTAGTTTAAAGCTCTTTCAGATTCACATTTACAAAGTACACTATTGCTCTCACTTGAATTCTCTCAAGAAAGAGTAAGAAATGGAGCATCCCTTTTCCTGTTATGAGATTTTATGCTATATTCTTTGAATGCTCTTTTTGTAAACATCCATGTTTTTGGGGGAGTGGATGATTTTACCTCACAAAGGCAATACCTGCATTTAAAATATGAATGTGACTCTGAATTTTAATATCAAACCAAGGAATCCTGCATGGTCTGTCCTCCACCCAAAGTGTGTGTAATGATCTACACAGTGACAGATGTGTATCAGTGGGTAATCTGAGTCATGATTCATGGTCTGCACACAGCACATGTTTAATTTATTGTGTTGTATGATTGTATTTCTTTGTATAACTTAAACAATAAAACATCACAACTTCCTAACAGACACTTGTTTAACTTTCTTCAGCAACCACTTTCCTTATTTCTATTTCTTACACTTTCTTTCCCCCACTTATTACACTGTAGCAACTAGCATGTCACATTTAATGTAAAAGTGTGATGAATGTCAACTACAAGAGAGGAATCCTTTATTATCTCCACTGTCAAGTACTGTAACAGAAGCAACTGCCCCTTAACAGATTTCTTACTCTGGCTTGGATCATTTTGCCCCTGTGTTTTACCCATCCAATGATGGTCCCAATTCCACTGCGTTCCTGTCCATTTTAACACCTAGTTGGGATGTAATGAAGTTCACTAGTCCTGCCATCGTGACTGGAAGGTCAACCTTGAGGAAGGACTTACCAGAGCTATTAAGGGGCCTCTAAACTAGTGGAGTCCAGGCAGGCTGCAGTGTGTTGAGGGAGTAAGGGTTGGGCTAGTCCCTTGGGAAGTCGCTTGGGAAGTCCATTGTCCAATAGAGAAACAGGGTTAAGAGAGGACAATGTGATTTGGTGGTCTGAATAGCGTATATCTTTAGTTGATGTTCCTATAACCAGGGGGCCTCAGCCTGTCTATTGGAGGTGACGTTCTGACAAGTAAGGTCATTTCTCTTTGTGCTAGTTAGTAGTTAGATGGATGGGCTCCATTACTGAGAAGTCAATTTAGTTAAAATCCAATATGCTTACTTCATAGTCCAAAGTGTGGAACATATTGGCAACAATGACGGACCTATAAACAGTGATAACGATTTCAGAGCAAAATTAAGGTCTTAACAAAGATGGTTTTTACCTGGTATTGAAACAAAATGTGTGAAATTATATAGAACATTATATATTACTGAACTGATAGGTACAATTATGTGAGCCTATGCCTCACATATTTGGCTTGAGGGCATACCGTTCTTAAATGACAAATTAACAGAGAATCTAACATAGGTTTTGAATATGCAAAACATAAATCGACCATTAAAGTAATATGTTAGTAATGACCAGTAGACTACAATCCGCAAAACATTTATCAAGGGACATTAAACTGGGGGAACTACTCCTTGGATGTTTCTTTTTTCCCTCACAACACAGTAGGAATAAATTAATTGGAGGATGACAAGATTGTAAATCAACTTACTGAAAACATGACAAAGAAGGCTACTATAGGCACAAACCAAGAGAATGACTCATTCATGTCGTCTTCGTGTTGTATTCTACCTTTACGCTTGACGCAATATCCTAAAACTATTTCTCCATCCTTTTTATGTTTAAAAAGAATGAAAGAAAAACAACATCACCCAGAGACTAAAGACAAATGTATTGATTGATGAGAAAAAACTGAGGCGAAAGAGCAACGCACAGGGAAATAGATGGAGTCTTTTTAACGTGACACTACATGGAGGGATGACAGAGTGCTTGCTGCCCTGCTCTATACATTAATTATCAACTGCTGTCTGGACGGCACTTTGTCATAGTGATGGATGAACAACCATCAGAAAAGAACAAATCAGACTTTGCTGGGGGGTTTGTGTGTGTGTGCGTGTGTGTGTGCGTGTGTGTGTGTGTGTGTGTGTGTGTGCGTGTGTGTGTCCTCTTATTCTCTTGGGGTGCCTGTTTCGGCACCTTTTGCCAGGGGGAGAGAGCTTGTCAAATGGGGAGAATCTCTATATATCGGACCCTCAAAGACCTCTCGAATCTTGAAACTGGATGATTATGGCTATTGATTTTGACGCTGAGTTGCTCGGTTAAATATCCCTATGGCTTCATTTATACAGCGAGCATACAATGAGACCACCTGGACCTCAGTTCATCTTTCATTTAAAATGGTAATTACGGGAAGGGCATTTAACTCACTTTCAAGACTTGCCATTGAGAGAGGGGGTGGGGGGTGGAGAGAGGGGGTGGGGGGTGGAGAGGGAGGCAGGGAGAAAGTGATAGAGAGTGTGGAGAAAGTGAGAGAGAGAGAGAGAGAGAGAGAGAGAGGGAGACATGCTGTGAGGGATCATTACACAGAGAGAGAGAGAGAGAGAGAGAGAAGGGAGGGAGGGAGAGAGCGACAGAGAAAGGGAGCAAAGGATAAAGAGGATACAGAGTAGACCACATCAAGAGGCGCAGAGAGACACAGAGAGGCAGGTACAGGCTCAGCCTTCCTAAGAAAATGCCAAATTTTGCAGGCACTTGGAAAATGAGAAGCAGTGAGAATTTCGATGATCTGCTTAAAGCCCTCGGTAAGACATCTGTTTGTTGACTTCTACCATTTAGAGAGTTTACAGATTACACATACCATTACTGAAAAGCATTCCTTCTGTGTCTCACTTACAAAAACTGAGCCGGTTTTGACGATGATGATGATGATGATGATGATTATTATGATTATGATTATAATTATAATTATTATTAAGAAAGTGAGATAGATTCAAGTGCGACATCCAAAGATTTACATAGACCATTGTATTGTATTTGATCATCTGAGAACTGTACATGATTTGGAACTGGATCATCCAGTGTAGATTACTTTTTGCCTTATACGCTGATAAATGATTTTAGTTTACTTGGGCTGTTTTGGTTGAAAACCTCAATGGTTGCACATTGCAAATACACATACTCAAACTGTATGGGTCGTAAAAGGTTTTTTGTAAGGCTTCTCTCATTCCTATTTTAGTCGACCCTAGCTAGACCAATCTTATTTTCATTAAGATTAATTCGAATGGGCCCATCCATGCTTTGAACTGTTCAGCCCAGCTGGTGACGAAGGGGTGAGATAATTCACTCAGCTTGTTGGGTCAAATATGTCTCTTGTGACTGCTCATGAGATCTCAATCTGAGGTCTACACATCGGACACAACTTTGACTTTTGCTTCCATTGCACGTTTTCATTGTTGAACAAAGAGATGAGAGAGAAAAGGGGGACAGACAGACTGAAACCCTCTCCTCTGAGAAAAGAAGAAAGTCAAGTACACCGATTTTAATTGCAGTGAGAACAATAAGCCTCATAGTACTACTGCCCCAGACATGAGGGGGATGCTGTGTTTGTGTGTGAAAGTCCAGCTCAGAAAACATGCAATAGGGGAATAATTGGGAAATACCCACAGACATTTACAGACATTGTCTCATTCGATTGTTTGCACCGTAACTGTGTGACAGAAGAGGCAGATATTGCCGCTCTGCAGTGGTTTTCCTGGGAGATCTATCATGGTCGACAGAAGAGCTAATCTGTGCTAACGGCGCCAGCATTCCTTTTATTCATCACCTTCTCATTGTGTCCTCCTCATATTTGCAACATCTGCTGATAACAATCTCAATTGTGGTTTGCTCTGTAAGAAAAACTGAAAACCTTCACAGGGAATCTGTATCTTCTCTGATTTCAAGTTATGGAAAAGTAACTGTCAGTCTAGCCATGACGGTACCACAGATAGGTAACACTGAAGCTACGCATGCCTTTGTTTGTTACACTATTTCGCCTTTGGAAGTGGAATAAATATTCTTATTTTTTTGTGACAGCCAAATGTGTAGGCTACTCATCAATATGTGTAGCAGGGGAGGACTGAAGTCATGCACCATGTCATAAACACTTAATAATCAACCATAAAAGTAAAAATAATCTACCTGTGGGAAGTTACAAAATCACACCATGATTCCCTTGATGATTCGCCGATGACGTATTCAATCAAACGTTATAACCTGACATCTACTTCTCTAACTGATTATTGACCCCTTTTGACATGTGATATGTGATATAGTGCTTATGGCAGTGTGAGGTCACATGACAGGTGTTCTGTGCTCTAGGAGTGAACGCCATGCTGAGGAAAGTGGCGGGGGCGGCCGCCTCCAAACCCCACGTGGAGATCAGGCAGAACGGGGAACAGTTCTACATCAAGACCTCCACGACCGTACGCACCACCGAGATCAACTTCCTGATTGGCCAGGAGTTCAATGAGGAGACGGTGGATGGCAGGAAGTGTACGGTAATGGCCGATATAGGGAGGAAATGGCACGCAGGAGACCGACCAATGACCTGCATGTGAAGTAGTACTGCAGGCTGTGTCTCAATGGTCAAAGTGGCCTCCGTTCCTTGAGTAGGCTACATATCCTTTCCTTTATCCACACTAATATTACAGCCCCATCAAGCCCCATGTAGGCTACAGATTAGGTAAACAACACAAAGAGTGGAAGCTATCTACATTTGAGTATTCAAACCGATGTTGAGCTTTCACCATTACGCACCCACTCATCCAGTGTCTTGTAGAGAGGAAGTGAGGATCAGGGCAGGCTGGTGGAGGTAGAGATCATCATTGCAATGCTTGGAATGGAATGAGGAATGGTATGCGTTTGGCGTTTGATACCACATTCCTCATTCCATGCATTTACAAGGAGCCCATTATCCTCTGATTTCTATCTCCGGCCAGCCCCCCCCCCCTGGCTGATGAGGATGATAGGACAAGGGAAACACAATGATGCAATAGCATGTAGCCTACCCTCATGCCTCTGCCCCTCTGCACACAGAGCCTGGCCACGTGGGAGACAGACAGCAAGATGAGCTGCAAACAGACGCTGCTGGACGGGAACGGCCCCAAGACCTTCTGGACCAGGGAGCTGAAGGGCGACCAACTCATACTGGTGAGGAAACATCAAACATACCAAACGTATTAAGTGTGGGAACAGATAGATTGATGATTGAGATTGAGGCCGATTTAGGCTATTATTCTAAACCCAAAAATGCGAAGGCATCGTTCTTGTCACTACTCTCACACAGAGTGCAAGTAGGTACAAACTAACACGTGCTAATGCTTTGGTCCTCATATCGGGATCCATCCGATGTAATGGTCGTAATTTTCTTTCGAAAAATGTGAATACATTTTGTATGTTTTTCGTCGTTGAAAATCAATGACACAATCGCTAGTCAACTAGCACAGCTTGTTTTGTGAGCCTGCTAACAATGTTAAAGTAGTGTTCTAGTTAACTAGGTATAAATGTGGATTACTCACCCAATCCATTGCGTTGCAGTGTTTTGGCTTGACTAGCGAGTTTGTCTTGTGATTGTCAACAACGTTGAAACCTACTTCCGTGTTTCAAAAGAAAAGTCCGGACATTTTTGATTGGTTGCTGATATGCAGATATGACCAAAGCATTAGAACGAGTCACTGACTGGTTTCCAAGACAAGATACGTGTTTTAACCAAGTATTATTATTAATAATAATATTTTATTATTATTATTATTATTATTTTAAAATGTTTGCAAGTATTCCTTGCACACTGCACAGCCAGAACTGAGAAACTGTTGTCATGGTTGTCTGTGCCTGCCATGATGACACCTCTGAAGAAATCCCAAAAGGGATGACAAAGAATGTTCTCTGGTGCTCTGACAGTGGGCTGACAGTGGGCTGACAGTGGCATACATTTGCTGTTAAACCTCACAGACTTTTACACCGCCTAGGAACGAAATGTGCTTTGGATAAACATCTGGCCTGTTTGATTTCATAGGCCAGATGGACAACATTGGGCCAATAAGTGGTGGAGTCCCAGTTTTTAAGTGATGAGGATATTCTCTTTATTGACTTAATCTAAGCCCAGAGGGAAATCAAGTGGAAAGCCTATAATACTGAGGGACTCATCTCTGGATAGAAAACAGGGTCTTTCGGAACAAACAAACTAATTAAATATGTGTGTTTCCACTCAAGATAAGGGTGTGTATTGCAGGCATATTGAGTGGGTAAGTAATCCGTCCCATTGTGAGGTTAGATTGTTGGACAACGGTCAGATAGTTTTGCAATAAGATCATGAACATTCTTCTGCCAGTACTGGTGAGTTTCTGGGAGAGGTCCTATGTCATTCTTGATGTTTGGTAATGTCTTAAAACATATTCTCTTCTTGTCACACACCATCCTGTGAGTTACTGTGGAGCAGTAAAGCAAAGCAATTTTGGCTATAGGGATGATATTGTCAATTGTGTTCTCAAAACCGTTTGAACAGCTACATAGTGGGTGTACAGCACTAGAGAACAACTTAACTCTCAGGAGCTAATAGCAAGTGTGTCCTCCTTTAGAACACAAGCCTGTTCTTCTTCTGTGGACAAAGGAATCTGGACAGGCATGTCATAAGGGACACATGCACATGGCCCACATCAAAGCATTGGAGAGCTAATGGGGGAATAAAGCTTTCGAGGGATGGAGGGGGGGAGAGATTGAGAGGTGGGGGGGGGGCGGTGTGTGCAGTTGAATGGCCTCTCCTAAACTATACCTGTGGGATTTGAATTGCAGCGGGCTTGGGTACTCCCCATAACAAATCAGCCAATATCAATTGTCAAAATCTATCTATGTTGGGCGCCCAGTAGTAATTAGTGTGCGAGTGTGGAATTCGTACCGTGCGTACTAGTACAGCATACTAACTAGTAGTATATTCACTTTGATGCTTTTGCCTCCATAGAATCCCATCCCATTGACCATGTTAATGTTCTACTTTGGTGTATCAAACCCATTACACATTAGTCCTGATGGGCTCATTCCCTTCTCATTAATGCCTGGTGCAGGACTGTACCACCAGCAGAGCCGTCAGGAGGGGGGGGTGAAAAGAGACTGGCTTGGGCCCAAGACTCCCCTACTCCGTCTCGCAATAATGTCTCCCATTGATCATGTTATGTTAGGAAATGCCAATGGTCCCTGACGCACCTCACGTTAATGTCTCCCTGGACACCCGGCAGATGGCTCCATCTTCCTACCATCCTTTAAAGCTGTGTGATAGTTCTCTCTCCTCCCTCTCTCTCTCTCTCTCTCTCTCCCTCCATCCCTCTCTCCCACTCCCTTGATCCCTGTGCCGGGATAATGATGATCTGTGGCGTTGACAGAAGTGCAGTTGCATTCTTGCCATGCTTCTAAGACTCCCATAAATCTTTGGGACTTGAGACACCACCATCACCCACCACCACCCATCCCACAGATCTCTATCTCTCTGCCTCTCTCTGCTTTCTCACTCATTCACAGCGCGCGCTGCCACCCTCCTCATTGAGTGGTGCCTATGGAGAGGAAATCTCTTCCTGTTGTGTCTTACGTGTTTTCCTTTTTCTTTTACAAAATGTAATTGTGTGTTATAGTTATATAGTGGTCGTTCAGTCTGTCTGACAATGGGGAAATGTATTAGAGACACATGCAAAATCTTCTCAATGTGGATATAATACAGATCTACAATAGAAAGAGAGTGCGCATGCATATGAGCTGATGATGATGATGATAACACTATGCTACATTCAAATTCCCTATAGTGTGCATTTGTGCAATCCCCCACATGTATTAATAAAAGTATAAGATCGGAGTAATCATGAGCTCGGGAGTTTCCACCACAGTATCCCCCAAACCAATCCATTCCAGAGCGTTCTGTCCATGTGGGGAAAGGCACAAGGACACATCTCAGGGAGAAATGGCTGGAGAATTGGGATGCAGCGTTTGATTGCGAAATCTTTTGTGTCTGTTCCTTTTGTTTCAGACGTTCGGAGCAGACGACGTGGTGTGCACACGTGTTTATGTACGAGAATAAAGGAGCATCAGACAAGATCATGGACCCTCTTTTATGAGCCCCACCTCCCTGCAGTAAAACACAGCTCCCGAACAAAGCCCTCGATATAGAAACATTACTCATATAACATAGCATCATCATACATAGCTTTTCCCAATTCACAATGCTTCATTTATAGTGTTTAGACAAAGACATACACAATCAATTGCCTCCCTTTTTGTATTTTGATGTGTTTTGACAGTGTTTAGAAATTAAACAGAACAGTCCGAGAACAATGTGTGCCATCTATTATATTTCAACATACTGTATCGACAAGAAATAACAAGAAATACCCTGTTAATGCTATGGGTTGACAACCATCGCATTAATGATATGGGTAGCAACAAGCAAGAGAAATCCCGTGTGTGTAGTAGCAACTAGCAAGAAAGGGGAAAAAAAAGTCAGATGTATTCCATAGGTAGTCCCTAGCAGGAAAAATCCTGTTTATGATATGGGTTGAGAACTATTATATTATATCCCATTTAGGACATGGGTAGCAAGAAACAAAGGCAGCACTTGGCCACAGCAAAAAGGCATGCAAATCACTGCCCGAGGCAAATGGGATCCAATGGCACTTTAAAAATCATTCATGCTAATTTCCTGCGAGCCATTTCGAACATGGTTATGTACATAAAACTGAATTTATGTCGCCCCCCCCCCCCCCCCACCCCCAGGGAAACATTATTAGTGTCCAATGAAAACAGACGAAGGCGATGAGGTGATGCACTCATCCCACCAAACCTGGAGGTAAAGATGAACAGAGAGGAAACTGATGACAGGTTCAGTCTATTCAAATGATAGTTTAATGCCAAACACCATACTAATACACTCAGGTATACAACATTGTAGAAGTCAAAGAGAAAAGGTGGCAAAGAAAGGGACACAGAACAAACAAGGTACAAATGCAGTCTTTGTGTTGTATGTACAATCCAGCTGCCCAGTAGTCTTTCTGTACGCCATATTCAACACAGTAAATATACAAATAAAAATCAGTCCTAGAGATAGAAACAAATGAATTCTAGATTGTCTATAGCTGGTAACAGCGCTGACTGGAATAGCCTTGTGGGGTGAAATCTTCCTTAAATGTGTTGATGGGAAACTTTTTCCTGTTGAGGCTTCTCCTTTGAGAGAGCATAGGTTAGTCCTCACTCCACACCAAACCACTCATAAACAACCAAGAGGCTGGTGTAGCTATTCTACTTCACTCCAGTAGACTGTTGCACAGGACGTTAGGGAACACAGGCTGTCCTGGGAAAGGTCTCCCATGTTGATCAGAGGATGGTTGATGCCTGTTAGCAAAAACATTTATTTTTCCACACCACAATCTTTTCAAATAATGCCCAATTTCTCATGTGAATTGACAAGCGTTTCTGGACAAAAATGAAAGACTTCATGGGAAAGAGTTGGACATGAGATGTACTGCATGTGTTGCAGTACATCTAAACAAAATCACATTTTTTTTAACCACAAAAGTGTAACTGCATTGACCCTCAGCCAAGGCATTTGAATACATTTCAAATTCAAACATTGACGGATTGCTGTGGGGAAAATCTAATTATCACTATAAACCCTCAATACAGGAAACTCAGATAGATTAGCACAGTAATTGGGGGAACAATGTTTGGGGAAATGGGAAATAAAACATTCATTTTTTGGGGGGTGGAATCTGTAAAAATACAAAACAATAGCTTGTCATACTGCAGTGTGTCCTTATTGCTTGGTGTTTTCTCTTCTTGATAAAACTGTGTCGAGGTCACATGGTTACCAACATTCACATGTACTCATTATGTGGGTGTCTACGCTCATCCTACTGTGGACATGGACATGCCTGGGCAGTAGCAGTACAATTTTAATAACAATTGTTTGGGCTACACCGGCACCTGGAATAAAGGTTTGTTCTGTGAGTGGCTCTCAACCTGAAAAACATTAGTCAGCTACAAACGGCCTCCGTCATCTTCCACCATAATAAGAATACTTCATATTCCTCTGTTGGACTGATGCAGAAACATTGATTCCTACTGACAGGTTAGAATTGGATACAGCGGGTCTAAACGGCGTACATTACATTATACTCATGTCATGTACACAGAAAGCATAAATTCTTCCTAGGCTACATTCACTGTTCAGAAATTCTGAATGGGAGCTGATGCCAATGACGACGAGAGTGAAAAAGACCAGCTGTTGTACAACGATTACTGTCTGGAAACATATTGTAGAAAACGGCCAAGAAGAAGAAAAGGTTTCTACTTTGCTACTGAAGGCTTGTATGACAAAAACACAGAACACAAAAAGGAAAAAGGCTCTAATAAATTCATTTTGGTAAAAACCGTAATTAAAACGTTTGCATTTTCAATATACTGTACTTCTCATCAGTAACCTTTGACTAAGGTTCATACTAAGTTTGTTAGGGGTACACTACACATCAATGCACATATCTGTGATAAAAAAAAGAAAAAAGGACAAAGCTATAAACAAGCTATTTACAGAACATCAGCAGTGTATAGGCAGTCAGATCTTACTGTACTTGACTGGCTGGTATACTGGCATGGGTCTTTACCAAATATCTGCACTGTGGTTGCCAGAGACGTTTGTGCATACATAGCGATAGTACACACACCCACACCACTTGAAGAAAAAGTTAAAGTCAACATTCACAGGCTATACAATTTTACAGTTCAAGGCCAAAAAACAACCTCATGACCTGATGCAGATACATTTTCATTATAGTTCATGTATCTGCTGTCTACAGTCACCCTCCCACTCTCAAGACTGATGTGGTTTCTAGAGCAGATGATGGATAGCTGGCCACCCCTGGAATTTGGCATAAAGTCCTGCAAAAGTAGACCCCCCATCTTAAAAGTCCTTATAAAAACAAATATAAAGTTCTCTGTTTAAGTCTCTGGCTGTTTAGCAAATGGCTGCCACATTGATCGCTGCTGATGAGGGTGAGCATCGGGCTGCTATCCTCTGTTCCTTGGACTGACGGCGGCGGGACTAGGGCGGCCCGAGTGAAGCGCCGCCCCCGTACTTGACGCGGTACTTGTTGATGTTCAGGTAGTGGAGGACCTCGGGGTTGCAGGTTGTAGAGCAAGGCAACAGCCCCTCGCGCCGCTCGCCCATCAGCCACTTGCGGTTGGTGGCCTGCATGTCGCTGGTCACATGCTCATCTGCCCAGGTGTCCACCAGCCCTTGAAAGCGCCTGTGCAGGCGGGTGTGCACTCTCTGGTGGGACTAGACAGGGAGACAGAAGGCAGACATAAGATAAGCTTCTTTTTTGTTGTTGTTGTTGCACAAAAACATCCCCAAAAAATTAAACAGGTAAACTTGACATATCACTTGAGAATACATCGACTGATGCTGCTTCCCATCTACCGACCCTTTCTCTGAAGCTTGTGTGATTAAGTACTCCCAGCACAGAGTTAAAAGCATAGGATTGGTGTAAGCATGGAACCATATCTCTAACAACTAGGGGTGTAACGGATCACCTAACTCACGGATCGGATCGTGTCACGGATTTTGAGTCACGGATCGGATCATTTTTCGGAACACAAAACATATATTTTTTCCTTGAATTCTGTAAAAACACCACTTTTAATGTGTGAAACAAAAAAACAACATTCAAGATGTCAAAACTGATATATATATCACATATATATATATAACATCTATATATAACAACATATATATATAACAACATATATATAACATCACTGCTGCGTAGTACTTTTTGTGTGTGTTTACACAATCACCCAGGCTGCTTAGCGGGTGATATGACGTGATATAATTGGGACAGAGATGAGTGAATGAATGTTGTTGTCAACTCAGTACACATGCAGAGAGTGAGAATAAAGCGCACATGATTGTTTTTCTACCGGTTACATTTGAATGAATGAATGGTCTTTATTGTCATTGCTACAGTACAGGTACCAAACAACGAAATTTAGGAGGGGTGGCTCCCCTGGTGTTAGGAAAGAAAAAAAAAAAAAAAAAAAATTTTGCTATTGATCCGCGGTACACATGCGTTCCGAACCGTGGAGGGCGATCCGAACGGATCACGGATTATCCGTGATCCGTTACACCCCTACTAACAACTGTCCATTCCTTGTCCATACCCTTTTTGTTTTCCGATTTTTTAATTATTATTGGAGAATAGAAGCATAAATGTCAGGTATAAGAATATACAAATGTCAAAAACAAGTTATACAATTGACTTCAAAATAAAGTAAATAAACAAAAAAAAAACGTTATCCCCCATTTGGTGTTCGAACAGAGAACTAGAACACCTTTTTTCCCCCCCTTGTCCATACCCATGAGGGAGAGTACACAACTACACACTTCAGGAGAAAAGGTGGAGGAATAGGAGCAGCATTTCAATTGCACGTGGTGGAGCCTACCTGGTGGGCCCGTGTCAGGGCGGTGCGCCTATACATGTAGTCCTCAGACTTGAAGACGTACACCATCTTGTAAGAGTTGAGCTTGAACATGCACTCTCTCTTCTTCAGGTCCTCAGCGTCGTCCTCCTGGGGCTTCTGGGACATTGCCTTGGCCGCTTTCGCCGCCTTCGCCGCTTGCTGTAGCTCCTCCCACCCTCTCTGGCACTTCCTTATCCGTCGGAGGTTCCTGATTGGGATGAGGACAACGTTTGACATTAGAAGTAGAGGTGATATACATTCCTTGCCTCTGTGCCCACAAATAAGAGAATTCAGTCGACATTGAAAGGGATAGTTCACACACATTTCAAAATTGTTCAAACGGTGTGTGTTGTTTTTGCTAGTAGTTTGTGAGTAGATTGAGATTTCAATGTTCACTATTTCCAGTTGTCACATTGGTTGAGGCAGTGTCCGAATGCTCATACTGATTTAGTATGCATTTTCAAGATTAAAAGGTTCCCAAAAATTACAGAAATTGAGCACAGTATGGATAAAATGTCAGGATGCCATACTAGATTTGTCTTACTCTATTCAGGAAGTAATAATAATAATAATCATAATAATAATAGGAAGTCCTTTCCGATTTTAGTCCCACAAATGAATAGAGCAGTAAGGGAGACGTGCAGTAGCAATTGAATCAGTTACCATGAATAACTTGGTTGAGCTACAGGTGACCGTTTCTGAGTATGACTGAGGTGCAGCATGTTTAAATGTGTTGCTTACTGTACATGTTACTGAACGCCAGGCTCTAAATAGTATGTAGTAGATACTTTTAGTAAACAGTATGAGCTTTGGGACAGAGCCGGAGAATCTAATGACAAGCTTTAGCCTAAATGACTCCATGGTCAATGTAGCACAAACAGCGGAACAACACTAAATGATATTTAGAAGAAGTCAACAGTCTTGCTCATTCGGGCCAAAGTGATCCGTTCTTTCCGCCACAAAGCTGTAACACACTGACAATTACTTTCAATGCACCGAAGAATATTTGAAATCTGAGTGGACCGTCCCTCTAAACCAGTGTCTTGATACCCATGCGTAGCGACTCACCCATTAACAAGAGTTTAACAGGGAAACAAAATCATTAGGGGAGGGGAGGCTCTATTGCAGTAGCAGAAGCAATTCTGTACAGTGCACTTCCGTTTTATATGACATTCATATAATGATTCTCTTGTTAAAGTCTTTTATATCCTTGGCAAACAATATTTTGGGTCAACCAAATTGAATCCAGATTTTTTTTTCTTTGCAAGCATTAAAAAATGCAATTACTATTCACCCCGCTTGAATGAAAGTTTTAAATGTGTACTTACCACACAGGGTACAGGTGAGCGAGGACGGAAACCGTGAAGCATATTTTGCATTCAGGGCTCCACTTTAGCGACATAACAGTGAAGTAGCCAAATTCCAATAATAAAATGGGAGAAACGACACACTTTTAACATTGCCGCCAAAGGGGTTGTTGACAAGCCAGGATATGGGTGGGAAAATACTTTGATGTGCACATACTTCCACTTACAATGTACAGAGCGTTTATGACCATGCAATGAAGTTCAAACTTAACTGCAAAAAAAAATGTCTGGTTTCCACTGCTGTTGAAAGTATTTTTGTTGTTGTTGTTGTTGTTGTTGGTGAAAAGGAAGAGAATCATCATGTCTATAAAATTGTTTTGTGCCAAACTTCTCATAATTTCTAATATGAGAAACACAGACAAAATGTGGGTGAGGGCACTGATAAATCATATCAGGTCAAGACAAGTATCGAATTTATGCGATGGGTTAAAAAGGGGGGAGGAAAACAGAGCAAAAAATTGAGGATTTTTTTTTTTTGGAGCGGGTCTTTTGGCAGCCCATTGAAATGTATGACACATCATGGAAAGCCATCTCAAAAACGGCAACAAGCACTGAAAACCAAAGACAGACAGGCTTGATGTGCAACACTCATCTCGGGCATAAAAAAGAGGACCCGACCACCCTTCCATGCAATGCTCTGAGAAGTCTGGAAAGAAATACACGAACATTTGAGCATTTTAACAATTCAGACCATCATTTTATTCACAAGCCCCTCTCTTCTGTACAAGTGTTGCAGATAGCCTAGATATGTGCTTGACCAGGTTTTATCAGGAGTTATCAGCACTTGTCTTGTAAACTCGTATAAAAACCTCACCCACAACAAAAAGATTGCAACGGGAGTGCACTGTATCCTTAAATTGTTTTACACATTATATCGAGTACACTGAACACCCAAATTGTCAAATCGTACAACATTTACAGTTTATCTAAACAGTGATTAAATAAGTCACATACAGAACGTTTCGTATGAATACAATCACATGAACACAGGGCATAGGATGATACGGTATAGATAAAACAAAAGAAAATCCATGATTTCAGGTTAATCCTTTTCTCTGCTATGTTTCAGTCTAGTCCAACCAGATGGCCTTGTTGTCGTTGTTTGCATCTCATACCCAACGCCACAAAACAAAAATGGCCACAGTGACAATGCAATGAATGTAAAGACTGAGAGCGTTGCACAATGTGTACACATAGAATCTCAGCCGAAACCAAATGGCTAGTCTATACTCTAGCAGAGAAAATAATTGTTGTACAGAACACTAGTATGAGTGATGGTATAAAAATACTTTTCCCGTACACACACAGGCTACGGTTAAGCAATGTGAAAAGTACTCATGATTCGGCTGTCGGCCTTATATCAAATCACTACTGTTGCCTTATTTCTCACAATAAAATAATTGAATGAAATACAATTTGAATATTCTAACCCAATAAATTGATGTCTGATGTTGAGCAAGAAAGTTCAAATAAATACTAGCTTACTAATATAATCTAAAAAAAAAAAAAAAAATGCAACATTATAATAAATAGTCCCCTGTATTAAAAAGATGGCAGGATAAAGTGCAATCTTAGTGAGAAAAAGGCAGAGGGGCCGGAAACAGAGACACAACAAGCAGCTCTTGGGAGTCGACAGCCGATGACATTTTTCTCCAAACAGGATGACAGGCACTATGAACATTTTCTACATAACAACTTATATATTTGCGCTTTAACTTTTTCTGGAAAAAACGTTTGAAAAATATGACCCCACAGTCAACATTGCTATGGCATAACTTTTTTTTCTTTTTCTTTCCCAGACAAGTGCTTGACCGGATCAGACTTGGGATCCCCCTCAAGTTTTGAGGCTACGGAGAGCCCCTGAAAGTTGGGTTTGTTGTGCTAAAAAAAACTGACCCAGAACCTTTTGTGTTTCCCCTCCTTTTCTTTCTTTCTTTTTTTTTTTTTTATTCCCTGCTGGGACGGCTTTGTTTGGGCTCATCCTCAAAATGAGCCTTTTCTTTTTTTTGTCATGTCAGAGCTGGTTTGCCTAGTGAAACAGTGCCATGGCTGGCTGGCTAGAGCCATAGGGCAGATGCTTTAGCTGTGTGTAGACAGGAGGAGGAGGAGGAGGAGTGGGGTGGGTGTGGGGGGCGGCACAGCTGGGGCCTCACCTGGGGAGAAACACAGGCTTCTGGGCCAGGTGTTCACGGAGCTCTGGAGACGCTGAGTCAGAGTGCAGGTACCTTCCCACGTAGTCAGACCACCGCTGTTCAAGTGGAGAAACACACCAGTTACACAGCCGCCCGAGTGTGTTGTAATACATTAAGATGGTTTATAGTACTAAAACACTTTATTCAACTGATCATAGTCTTGACTTAAAGGATTAAGCTGAATCAGGATAAAGCCTACACATTGCCAGGTCCCTCTTGGAAAAGAGATTCCTTATCTCAATGAGGTCATCTAGTTAAATAAAGGTTTAAAAAAAATATGTTTTTATAATAAACTCCTTGACCTGCGGGGTATCCACAGACCAGGGGGGTATTGCATCAACGTTGCTAAAGGAAAATCTAGGCTTATTAAGCCTAGATTTTCCTTTAGCGACGTTGATGGGATCTGTGGTAGGGCTGCACGATTAATCGATTTTAAATCGAAATCGCGATTTGAAATGATGCGATTAGCTAATCGCAAAGCCTGCGATTTGCCTTTTTTTTTTTTTTTGCTATTTAGCAGACGCTTTTAATCCAAAGCGATTTACAATTACGAATTACAGGGACATTCCCCCTGGAGTAACTGAGGGCTAAGTGCCTTACTCAAGGGCACACTAGTAGTGGTGTGGTTTCAGGCGGGATTTGAACTCACACAACCTTCCGATCACAAGTCCAACTCACTAGACCACCACTACACGTATGGGATACGTCATACAGCGCGTCGGATTCAACGTCAATGAACGTCAACGTCAATGAACGTCAACAATGAACGTCAACAATGAACGTGAACGTCAATGAACGTCAACGTCAATGAACGCACACCAACAACATCGCATCGTATTTTTTGAAAGTACCTGCCCTTTTCCAAACAGCTTCCAATTAAGCTTTCCTAGATGGTTGTGTGAAACAAACCACCTGAGTCAGTTAGTAATGCTCCATCACATGTTTTAATCTGAAGCTTGATTTTAAAGCAACCCAACTTTAAAGCAACCCAATGTAAGTTTAGTTCTTTCACTCGTAGCTCGGGCTGTGGGGGTGCTAGAGGAGGGAGCCTCTAAGTCCCCTGAAGACGTACAAACAAACTGCACGTTGATACGACCTTCCTAGCCGGAGATATGGCCACACTTTCCAAAAACTTCCTTTTTTTTTTTTTTGCTATTTAAAAAAAAAAAAAACGGAAATTAATCGCAATCGCGATATCTGTCCAAATAATCGCAATTCGATTTTTTTTCCCCAAATCGTGCAGCCCTAATCTGTGGTGGTCTGTGGACCAGTGCTAATGAAAACAATATATTGCAAATGATGATGTGTGAGTGTATTGTGTCGGGTATATATTGTATGGAACTACTGAAGTTAAGGAGAAACTGCAAGTGTGCACGCATGCACACACGTTTGATACTGTATCATTAGAATAAAGTTGTGAAAGAACATTGGTGATCATGTGCAACTGTGACGCACACAACACACACAACACACACAACACACACACACACACACACACACACACCTCTGCCTCTGCCGGTTCATCAGAGTTGTCCTCCTCAGAGTCCAGCAGCTCCACCGCCAGAGACACACTCCCCCGGCTCTTCAGGAACATCAGCTGTACCACAGGAAGTCAAACATCTCAAGTCAACAACATCATCCAGACACAAGTCTTAGAGAGAACAGTTAGTGTGATACTGAGGGGGGGATCCTGGCAGTGGGGTAGCCTTATTTAATGCTATCTTAGTTTCTCTTAGGTCATGTTCTCACATGAAAGTCCGAATCGAGACCCAGAGCAAGTGGATGAGTTCGCAACATTGTTGCATAAATTATTTCTCTGATTTGCGTTCTTACAGCCCTTCATGTAAACGAAGTAACATATGCAATCGAAGCAACAGACGTGGTAGTTGATGGTCAGAAAAAGAGAAAATTGCCCGTTCGTCCCGCTCTTATCCATATCAACACGCCTGCGCTGTTGTTTTCCTATGGACTGCGTCGGGCAGCATTCTCACCAAAAGCGAAGCGAAGCAAAGTGATGGATGCGTTGTTTCTAACCGAAGCGAAACCACCCTTTTCAAGCGGAGCATCCAAGAGTTCTCTGTTTCAAGTGAAGAAAATGTTCTAGTGAGAACACCCCCTTAGTCTTTTTCCACCGCCCTGCGTTTGTTTAGGTTAGTATTATGTTAGGCAGGATTGTATTATGGGTTATGTGTATTTGTAGTGGCCCAATAGCGTTTTTGTAAAAATAAAGAACCTTTTGTATTGGTACCCAGCGACTGTCCTCTCTGAAGTGGCCGCCTTCTTATGTTTATGGCTTTGTGGCAGCACTTTGTTTATGACGTTGAGACGACAACATCAGTCGTAACAATCATAGAGAAGACAGGGAGAGTAAGTCTTAGAGAGAACAGTCAGTGGGATACTGAGGGGAGGGGGTGGGGGGGGGGGGGGTGTGGGCGAGAAGAAAGCAAGCAAAACACAGAGAGAGAGAGAGAGAGAGAGAGAGAGAGAGAGAAGTGAGACAGAGAGAGAGAAGTCAGACAGAGAAAGCATCTCAAGAGGCAGGCGTCATTACCTTGAAACAGTTCTCGTCCGACATGAGCTGCTCTGCCTTGCGCTGGTAGGTCCCCTCGGCCGTGGCTCTGGAGGCCTGGGTGGACAGGGCGCCCCCGGTGGCCTTGTTGGCACTCTCGCTCAGGTAGAGGTCCGTCACCCGCACGCAAACGTCGTCACTCACAATGTGCTGGAGCTGGACACAGGGGAGGCGACAAAAGGCGTATTGGTTATGGAGTTTTACCTCGAAACTGGCCGCCACATTCGCCACATTTGAGTATGTGAGAGAAGAATTTGGGTTCCAGTTCAGCGTCAGATTCAGAAATAACTCTGACTGACTGGATCCTCTGATTGGCCAAACTCTCCTGTTTCCGTGGCCTGTACTGACCTGCCTGACGATGCTCTGGATGAGCTTGTCCATGGTGAAGGCCATGAAGGCGTGGATGGTGAACATCTCCCGAAGGGAGTCCTCGTACTGAGCCGGCTCCATGTTGCCGTCCAGAAGGTTCCGAACCATCTCCAGGAAGGCAGAGTAGTAATCCTCCACTTCAATGTCCACTGTGAGAGGGGGAGGAAGGAAAAGAAGATCTTTCATACGTATCAGGGTTCCCACACCTTCTGAAACATACAATTCAAGCACCTTTCAAACACCTTACAAGCACCTTTCAAGGATTTTCAAGGACTTTCAAGACTCAATTGCCTCAAATTCAAGGACCCAACTCGGCATAGTTTGAGACAGAACTAGTTGACGAACTAAGTAAAACTTTTGGGAATATATTTTATTTTTTGGAGAGAGAGAGAGAGAGAGAGAGAGAGAGAGAGAGAGAGAGAGAGAGAGAGAGAGAGAGAGAGGGGGGAATTCAAGAACTTTCAATGACCCATGTCTATTTTCAAAAACTTTTAAGACCTTAAGACCTTACCTTCTCAAATTCACAAACTTTAAAGGATTTCAAGGACCCATGGGAACCCTGATGAAAAGTGATGATCTCAACCTACGACATCAAAGGGTGCAGCCTGTGTGTCTGCTAAATGTTACTTCTCGACTTACTTGGCTCTTTCAGTCTCAGCTGGATGGCAGGATTGTCGTTCTTCTCCCGTTTGACACCCAGGACCTCCCTCTCCCACTCCCGCTCCCGGCAGTCCTCCTCGATCTGCCGCTCCGCCTGTCCGTAGATGCGCAGCAGCCGCGAGCACAGGATCTGGTGCAGGCGCAGGAAGATGTACCAGTTGTTGTTGACGTAGTACATGTTGTAGGCGTCGTCTAAGCCCCTCAGCTTCTGGGCCCCGGTGTTGCTGAAGAGGAGCTTGGACTTGGCCGATCCGCCACCGCTGCCACCGCCGCCGGGCAACCCGTTGTGCTTCTTCGAGCCGTCTTCGTCCTGCTCGGCCGCCTCCTCTTCCTCCTCCTCCTCCTCCTCTTCCTCCACGTCCGACAGGTCTCCGCGGCGCGCGAACAGCATGTCGGGGACGAAGTGGTGGATGATCTGTTTGATCTTGTACTTGTCGTCTTTCTGGATGCCCGCCTGCCGCTTGACGTGGTGGATGATGAGCGCGGCGGCGTCCTCCAGGATCTGGCTGTCTTCGTAGGGCAGGGTGATGTGGGGGCCGCTGGGAGGGGCGGAGGCCGTGGTGTCCTCGGCCGCCTGCTCCTGACGCTGAAGGGGGAACAACGGAGAAGACGTGAGAAGACGCCTGAGATCTTCGCTACGCCGTAGGGTTTTAGTTTAATTAAGCGGTGTCAGTCAGTCAGTGGGTGGGTTCAGTTTAGGCCTCAAACAGACCATAGCGTGCTGACACCCTATCCCCGTCGTCAGCCCGTTAATAGAAATGTACTAATATTTTAAGATTTACACATTAGAATCTGGCTTCTTTTTATCATGTAGTATCAGTATCATGGCACTAGTTAGTTACCCACTGATATCACTTTTGGTTTCTTCGGGCCTCTGACATGACATGACCTGAAGCTGTTGACAGGGACATTCACTGAGAGACAAAGTGTCTCGTTCCTGTTTCGCCTTCTCTTACCTCATCATATATCGTCTCAATTTCGTTGAGCAAGGTCTTGGAGCGGAACACCTTGGTGTCGTTCTGCTTGAAGTTGATGCCTTGATGGTCGAGTGACTTCAGGTAATACTTCTCGTTCTGCTCTCTCCAGATCTTGTTGAAGCCTCTCTGGGCTTCCCTCCACTCCTCCTCTTTCATCTTCAACCTGAACCGAAAAAAGAAGAAAAGAAACACACACACAAAGCTATTTCAGAATATTCACTATGAAGCCATGCATACAAGCTTTTGGGACGGTTAAATTAACTTGTTCATCGAATAACACATACAACAGCTACAGTTCCCTAAACCTAACACTTGTAAGATACTCCTATGACGGAAGAGGGGAAGATCTGTTAAGTCATTGTATCGAACCTCTTAAGCACTATGGGAACGGACACAGCTGGGTTCCTTTTCAGCCCGTCGATGATGTCAGCGGCCTTGTCTCCGTATATCCTCTGGATAGCCTTGCGGTGGATGACCTCAGAGCCACCGCCCATGGTGTTGTCCAGCCGGAACTTGACCTGCTCCTCTGCAGACATGCGGGACAGACGCCTCTGCACTGTCTCCAGGACTTTGATGGTGGCTAGGTTAGTCTCCAGCACCACGTCCAGCTGCGGAGGGGAGGGGGGGGGGGGGAGTAGAGCAATCAACACAACGTTATGCAACAAGTAAAGCAATAAATGCCACAATTCAGCAACGTTGGACCTTGCATTCAACGGCTAAATGTCGACCTGTGCTCAGCCCCCCCCCCAACGCCCTCCTATGTTTACAATCCGACTTGTGCACACTGCACAAAATGAAATCATGTAGTTAGCTGAATATGGTTTCTATGCCATCATTTCCCAGGGGAGCAGTGTGCATTCAACTCCTTTTGAATACAAATAAGCAGCTAAAATCCCCACCTCCATTTTGCTGCACCTACTCTATCGTTGATAGAATCCGCGGCGCTGGATAAAATCCACTAGACGCACCCAACCCCCCCCCCCCCACCCAGTAACTCGTGCATTACAGTCGGCTGTCATAATGCAAGGGTAAAGAGTTTCTCACCTCGAAACGCTCGTCCTCGCATCGGTAAATGTGCTCTTCATACTGGGTTTTCTTGGAGCTGACGAAGGTGGAGTCCTCTGACCATGAAGGGAATGACACCCACGTGTCATTAAGCACCTAGGAAAATAAGAAAACGTTGTTACAAATCAGGGTTGTATTTGATGAACATGTCATTTATACATAACTAATAACACAATGGACCCCCCCCCCCCCCCCCATGTTGGGAACCACTGGCCTAAATGACTGAGCTCAATGCTGCTGCCCTCACCTCTTTGGTCCTGACCCCCCTCCCCCCCAGCTCAATGCTGCTCTCTCTCACCTCTTTGGTCCTGACCTCCCCAGCTCAATGCTGCTCTCTCTCACCTCTTTGGTCCTGACCCCCCTCCCCCAGCTCAATGCTGCTCTCTCTCTCACCTCTTTGGTCCTGACCTCCCCAGCTCAATGCTGCTCTCTCTCACCTCTTTGGTCCTGACCCCCCTCCCCCAGCTCAATGCTGCTCTCTCTCTCACCTCTTTGGTCCTGACCTCCCCAGCTCAATGCTGCTCTCTCTCACCTCTTTGCACAGCGGGGTCCTTCCTGTACACTTGGGCTGCTGGTAGCTCTTGGGCAGCGCCCTGTAGCTGGAGCCCAGCCTCTTACAGGAAGCATAGTCGATCTCCATGGCGATGCCCTCCGTGGCCCTCTCCTTGGGAAAGCTCTCGATGTGGGTGGACTCCCGGTAGCCCAGGAAGTTCTTGAACCAGGTAAACAGCTCCGGGAATTTTCTGTATGGGGGTTTCACAATGGGTGTTAGCTGGGAGCTTAACGCTTCTGCTTGTTTATAAAAGCTCTCACTGGCACAGCACCAGAATATCTAAAAGACCTTTTGCTAGCATATCAGCCCAATAGAGCTCTCAGGTCTTCTGACGCTGGTTTTCTCTGTGTACCACATGTACAAAAGAAGAGATTTGGTGAGGATGCATTCTCATTTTATGCACCCAGATTGTGGAATGCACTGCCAGTTTACATTAGGGATGCAACCTCAGTAAATATGTTCAAGTCAAGACTAAAAACCCATCTTTTTAATATTGCCTTTAAATGACTAAATAATTCAATTATGATTATATAATGATTGGAGCACTTTGAGCTGCAACGTTTGCAGGAAAAGCGCTATACAAACAAAAGTTGTTATTATTATTATTATTATTATTATTATTATTATTAAAAGCGACAATTAGAGATTACAGGGACACAGTCTCCCTGGAGTAACTGAGGGCTAAGTGCCTTACTCAAGAGCACACTAGTGGTGGTGTTCCCAGGTGGGATTTGAACTCATTGTGACCTTTTGATCATTAGTCCAACTCACTATCACTATTCACAATCACTATCCACAAGGCCACCACCACTCCTACATACACACATATATATACAGTACAGGCCAAAAGTTTGGACACACCTTCTCATTCAATGTGTTTCCTTTATTTTCATGACAATTTGGTACATTGTAGATTCTCACTGAAGGCATCAAAACTATGAATATGAACACATAGGAATTATGTATTTAACAATAAAGTGTGAAATAACTCTAAATATGTCTTATATTTTAGATTCCTCAAAGTAGCCACCCTTTGCTTTTTTGTTGTTAATAAAATATATAATAATAATATTAAATATAATATGTGTTAATAATAATATGTTATTGTATATATATATAATATTATTATTATATATTTTATTAACAACAACCATTTTTTATTTTATTAACAACAAAAAAGCAAAGGGTGGCTACTTTGAGGAATCTAAAATCTAAGACATATTTAGAGTTATTTCACACTTTTTTGTTAAGTACATCATTCCACATGTGTTCATTCATAGTTTTGATGCCTTCAGTGAGAATCTACAATGTAAATAGTCATGAAAATAAAGGAAACACATTGAATGAGAAGGTGTGTCCAAACTTTTGGCCTGTTCTGTATATATATAGGAATATAGGATATAGCATAGGAATATGCTAATATATATATATGTATATATACAGTATATATATGCAACGTTTGCAGGAAAAGCGCTAATATCAAATCAAATCAAAAGTTATTACGTTATTATTATTATTATATATTATCATATTATATATAATATATAATATATAATATTCTTAGATATAGGCCAAATATAACAAGCCTATCCCAAGGCTGCCGATGAACACAACTGAATAACACAATGAAAAACTGTCATGTTGAGATGAACAGCTGTTACACTTGAGCGACAGCGCCTGTAAGCTTACCCCAGAAATGGCAACACTAGCTGCACAAGCTCAGCCCGAGAGATTACTTCCTGATTGAAGATGAGCAGGCATCGCAGGAAGTTGTCATAGGCCTCTGAGCTCCGCAAGGCTTTCCTCACCTGTGACAAAGAAGAAGTTCTTCAACAAAGACTAAGGGAACTGAATAGCTTCACAGAATGTTAGGAGGGATACTGCAGCATTATCACACGGCCAATTAATTAATTCGAATCAGAATAATACAATACGGGCAGCTTGAAAAGATTAATATTGGCAAAATAATTTCAAAGTGTCGTTCATTCACGTCATATCTGTATAATATTCACCTTACAACATTTGGGGAGTTCTGCTTTTAATCCCAGCAGAGATTTATGGTCTAAAATACTACTGACCTTTTCAAAGAACAGAGATTCAGTGCCAATGCCGTGTTTGCTGGCTTCTGCCATGGCGTGATCCTTCCCCATCATCTTGGGTTTCTTCTGCAATGGCAAAAGAGAGGAGAGTGAATCACAGGGTATATACAGGAATCTTGAGGTTAATTTCAATACCTTTCTAAGACTTTTTAAAGACCTTGTCAATATTTTTCCAGGCCACTTCGAGTTGTAACCGTTCACATCAGTGACACCTTTAACTTAACCGTTTTAGTTTGCAATAGACTAGACCACTATCATACAACAGAATCTCCGGTTCATCTTAGTTTTTTTATAAAAACTAATAAATTCACAAACTTTTACTAAAGGTTTTTAGGACTCAAACTCTTTGGACAGTCTAATTCAGAAAAATACCTACAAAATTCAAGACCTCATAAAATCGTGATAAGACTTTTTATTATCTTGATTTTCCCAAAATTGATTCATCAACTTGTAATACTTTTCAAGACACCGCGGATACCCTGTGCAATGTGCAAAAGAGAGTAGAGAGTGAATCAGGATGACTTCATGACTTATATTGGACAGATGAGCTTCTGAGCTTCTTATAATTACAAGTGTATAGCATGTCCTCCAGCAGGTAGTGACAAATGTGTCCATGATACACATGTAAAACGCATCAGGTTGCAATGAAAACACTTTTGCTTCCTTGCTCACAAGTCCCAATCTTGCGTCCTCTAACGCCTACACACGTGACCGGCCGCCCTCCAAGACAATGGATGTCAATCAGCTCATACCAACGAAAACATTTATCCATTCCATTGCATGGGTTAGGGGGGTATTTACATTTTGAGCAGTGAGTTTACCATCTCAACTCTGTTACACTCACCCTTCTAAACCCAACTGCAAACACAGAGTCCAAGCACCACTGCAACCATGTGCTATGCTGCCACAAAACAGTACTGCTCACTCCATCCTCAATATTGGCACAAACATCGCCATGGAAACATCCAACCTTTACCTGCTACCTCACCAAAAAGCTAGCAACTCAACGGCACGGGTTGAAGAGTGAGGTTACGGGAAGCCTAGGTGGCGTAGCGGGTTAAGCGTCGACCATGTAACTGCAGGATTCATGTCCGGACATGTCCTGCTTGTCATCCTTTCTCTCTCTCTCTCTCACCCATCCTTCCTGTCATAATCTACACCAGGGGTGGCCAACCAGTCGGAGACTAAGAGCCACAAAACATTGTTGGGGTACCAGAAAGAGCCACATCATACATGCGGGCTCAGAAAAGCGCTCATTCACACACGCAATACATTTCCAATAGGCTATGAGACCAGTGTTGTCATTTCAGCAAAAGCCAAGGTATGGCAAGGTCTGAGTGGGGGGGTTGAAGGGGGGTTCCCCCTCTCTGTGTTTTTTTTTCTTCAAATCAGTTGTGCAATAGTCAATTTTGGTGAGTTGTTTCTATACAATTTACTTATGTGACATTAAGGTAATGAATAAAGGAGACAACTACAGTATGCAGGTAGTAGCCTACATCTTTCCTAGCAGGCAGACTGGTTCAATCTCCTTAGAAACAAAACATAACCGATTTAGCTATTCTCAACTCTAAACGAACTGCACTGTTAAAACGCTAGATTTAGTCCTCACCTGTGTCCCTGTCCCTGTCATCTGTTTAGACCTCACCTGTGTCCCTGTACTTGTCTCTGCTGCCCTTTGACCAAGAGGTCTTTATATCCATTTTCCTTTTTTTCCCTGGCATATTTGTTTTACCAGCTCACCTAGTAAAAGTGAGACAATTGATAATATCAAAAACATGCTTGCACACACATATAACTTACTCACACACAAGTCAGTGTTACTGGCCCCAATTTGGTACAATTATTACTGAAATTATTGAGAATTGACATACGTAAACAAGCTCTTGTAATCTTTAATGTTCGCTAACTAGCGAACTCACTAAAATAACATTAGAACATGTTTGTATTGACAGAACATGACATGAACTTGTTCATTAATATGTTACATTTCAACCAACAGTAGTATGTAAATGGCATTTATACAGTTTGTTTAACCCACCTGAATGAACGAGAATCGTGGACAAGGTTTTAACATTAACGTTACTTGTGGCTTGTTTATTGAGGAACCGATGTCGCTCCACCAGTGTTGCCAGACTGGGCTACTTTTGGTCACTCTGGACGGGTGGATTCGGCAGCTTTTAGACTGGTTGGGCTTGAAATTGATTTATTTTTAAAAATAATAATAACTTGAAGAGTGAGGTTACCACTTGCTACACAAGTACTATGAATCCTACAGGCGGACCCAGCTGGGTAGGTACCTCTTCAGCCCACCAATGAGGTTCAAGCTTCTGTCCCCTTGTTTTTAGATATTATTCAACTTTAAGTGCTGTAACTCTCGTACACTCTCGTCATACTCTTAACTGCTTGTTGGGAATCCTGCAGAGGGAGGGAGGGAGGGTGAGCTGGCTGTCAACTAGAAGCTGTTACCTTCATGGGCGGCGTGGTGCCCACTCCAGAGTGCCTTCTGATTGGACAGCCGTTCTGGTTGAGCCTCTGCTTGTTGTTCAGCAGAGGCCTCTTCACCGTGCCGCCGTGGTCGTTGCGCACAGACTCCGCCCTGTCCGCCGTGGTCTTGCTCAGTAGCTGGGGAGGTAACGACACAAACAGTTTGGCATATAAAATAATAGGGCATTCTGGGGCGCTTAGTTGGCGTAGTGGACTAAGTGTTGACCTCGTAACCGCAGGGTTCCCGGTTCGATTCCGGCCGCGGGCATATCCTGCATGTCATCCTTCTCTCTCCCTCACCCAGCCTTCCTGTCTTATCTCTACTATCTCTATCACAATAAAGAAAACCTATAAGTGGGACTACCCCACTCAGAAAAATAACTTTAAAAAAGATATAATAATAATAATAATAAT
The DNA here is from genome assembly GCF_963989245.1 of Nansenia antarctica. NCBI lineage: Eukaryota > Metazoa > Chordata > Actinopteri > Argentiniformes > Microstomatidae > Nansenia > Nansenia antarctica. Next base: position 69,302,317 of record NC_137690.1, read on the forward strand.
AATAGGGCATTCTAATACAATGTCTCTGAGGGGATGCACAACTTATCTATGGGCAGTTTCCAGGAAATCTTTAAAGCATTAAAAATAGTCTAAAATCCATTGTTGGTGATGGACAAGAGATGGTCTTAGTGCTACAAAGCTTTCGGGATATGCATCTCTAGTATGCCAACAAGCAGAGTTAAGAGCAAAATAAGTATCCTTATAAATACTGCTTCCGGCTAACAGTTTCAACACTTCTCACGAGCTGCACCCCGCCTCTCTCTTCCTCAACCACTCAGAGACTCACCCTCACTCTCCACTTTCAAATCCCACCTCAAAACCTACCTGTTCTCCCATGCATACAACCTCCCCTACCCCTAACCATCTCCCCTAACCCTGCCACCCCCCTCCCACCCTGGACATTGCTGAGTTAATTGTTGCCCGTTCGTTAACTCTGTGTTCTATGTGCTCATGTTATCTGTTGCTTGTTATTTCTGTGTTTTCTGTTTTTTCCCATATTGTCAGTGTCTTTGAGCCCCGGAAAAGCGCTATATAAAAACAATGAATTATTATTATTATTATTATTATTATTAACACTTACCACTGAACTGTTAGCGTCTGGGAGGAACTGTCCGAACTCTGAGAGGAGGTCTTCCTGGTTCTTGAAGAGTCGTGCCACCTGGGCATAGACCTCCTGTTCAGTCAATGCCGGGGTGTAGTTCCCCCCTGCCTCTTTAGCATTACGCTGCTCCTTCTAAAAAAGCCAACAAAACAGACAACGGTTATAGATTATACCATAATTATAACAAAAAAAATTATGAGGGGGTGGGATGCAGTTTGTTTTCATTTCTAAAACTGGTTCTGTTGTGCTACACAAAACACTAATGCTACACGCAACATTCTTGAATGCTTGAATATTCTTGATTCCTGGGGGGTATTCCATCAACGTAAAATCCAGGCTGATTTTGATTTATTAGTTTTGCGAGACTTATAAAAACATTTGCCTGGATTTTCCTTTACGACATCTTCCAATTCTCTGGGTTCTGCGTTCGTAAATTCACTCTGAGAGCGCCGGAGCTCACACTGGGTTCAACATCATAAAAGGACCAAGTAATTTGATTGGACACGAGTGCTGATCACATTCCAGAGCGAATTTACGAACGCAGCCTGTGTGTGTTTAAATATTCTGGAGGGTGCCTTGATGGTTAAGCACAACTGCCCTGTTCAGGGAGCATTAAACGGTTGACTGAACTGAATGCTTTCTGTGACTGGCATAAACGCTGCATCCCCTTTCGTGATGCGTGGACTCCCCCACATGGATTTGAAAGGAATTGACTGGACTAAGAGATGTTGGTGGAAACTCCCTTGTGCCCGTGCTCACGCCAACTCATACTTTTAAATCCAAATGAGGAAGTGCGTAAGTGCAGAGTTCAGGAAAAGGGTCACGAATGACGGACACAGCACCAATGTTCCCCACCTGGTAGGTGTGCAGAATCTCAAGGAAGGCTTTGTAGATGTCGGGCTGGCCCTGGAAGCGGTTTTTGATCTTGTTGACGTAGTTGATGGCGTGGTTAAACTCCACAGGCTGGTTGTTCTGCAGGGGCGGGCCACTAGAGGGGGTGCTGCTGACGGGGGTGTGGGACTGGGCCGAGGGGGAGCGGGGGGACGCGTACGAGGGGATGGAAGAGGGGTTGGGTTGGCTGGTCGGAGTCAGGGCTGGAGACTGCATCGGCTGTGGGGAAGGAGAGACCTCAGTGAGCTTTCATGCTTCAACGTCAGTAATGCAGAAAGGTCTTCGTCTTTACCCATATGAGTAGATACAATATTAGCAAGCAATGAATTAGCGAGTTTGTGCCTTCAGGCACTTTGAGTTGCCCCTGTTGTATGAAATGTGCTACACAAATAAACTTGCTGTGACTTGTTTGTATAAGCAAATTAACCAATGTCACTTAAAAAACAGAATAAACATTTTTCGGTCCTTATTACATATATTTTAAACTTCAAGACAAAGTATTTTTAAAAATGCAGGTGAAAAAAACACACATACTTCTTGTTTGATACAAGTAATACATACATGTATAACCCTAAAGCTATAAGCGAGTAAGTAAGTAAGTAAGTAGGTAAAATGTATTTCTATAGCACCTATCCCAGACCAGGAGTCACAAAGTGCTTTACATATATAAGAACATAATAAAAGAGCAAAAGTTATAGCAGGTTAAAATGACAAGTGAAAACAAGTGAAAATAAGAACAAGAAACAAAACAACAAGTGTACAACAATATCAACAGGACACAGAAAGACTTGTGGTGTGTGGTGCTGACCTTGCTGGTCTTGGCTGGTGTGGGCTGGGCAGGCAGAGGGGGGGCTGCCGTGGTGGCGGGAGGGGCAGCAGGCTGCTGCACGGCCGGGTGGTGGGGCACCGGCTGGCTGGGCGGGCCTGTCGGAGGGATGTTCTGGACCGAGATGCCGTGCGGGGTGATGTAATGGATCTGACCTGGCGTGGTCACGTTGACCAGGTCGTTGGTCTGGACCTCGATCTTGTAGCCTGGCGGCAGGAAGGTGTTGAAGCCCATGATGAGGTCGGGGTGACCCTTGAAGAGCTGGGACACCCGGCTGATCACTCCAGGAGTGTCGATGCTGTGAGGAAAGAGAACGGGAGTTCATACTTTCAGACGGCATCTCTGTTTCTCGAACCGTTCGGCCAAAGATGTTTAAAACAAGGTAAGTAATTAAGTAAGTAAAACTTTATTTCTATAGCGCCCTTCACAGCACGGATGCACAGGGTGCTTTACATCAAAGATACGGGATAAAATGGGTGAAAAGAAAAGTGCAATCAAACATCGTCAAAAGGTATTAAAAATTAAAAAACACAGAGGAACACCCCAAAGGGACAACATAAACAGAACATAAACAGGAACATACGGTAGCTATGGGTTACTAAAGGCCTGCCTAAACAGATGAGTCTTTAATTGCCGTTTAAAAATGAGTTCTGAGGGAGCGGCTCTCAGGTCAGGGCGTTCCAGAGTCTTGGGGCGGTCACCTCAAACGCTCTGTCCCCTTTAGAGGTCATGATGGTCTAGGCGATTGTTGTCAACACAAGAATGTCTACGGAGAAGCTACAGTGAAAGGCCACCCTGCATTGAAACTGACCTCTGAGACTTGAACTCCTTCATGATGTCAAGGAAGTCGTTATAAACTTGGGGCTGGTTCCCAAACTGGAGCTTCACCTGGTCCAGATAGGACAGCGCATCTTCAACCTATGGACACAGCAGGGAAGGTCAAATACATTTCGTAGACAGAAGGCATCAAGACCATCAAACTTCACATTAAGCTCCGTTGAGGTGCCATGCCTTTGAATAGGTGACAGTTATAGCTGTTATATTACAACTTTGTTAAGTGATGACAAACTTCCCCTCATACCTTATCATTAGGCTGATCTTTAGGTCTAGCTCACTTTAGTTTAATACATGTATGGATTTGAGACCAAGTCAAAGGGGTGTACAGTGAATCAGTTCAGTTATGTAAAAGCACCTTCAGTCGCTGGAACTGCTGGCCCTGAGTTGAGGCCATTGGTGTGGGAGGGTGGGCGTGGCTCTGGACCACTGCAGGCCCTTGTGATTGGACTGCTGGGCTGTGGGGGTGGGGCCCAACATGAGCAGCGGGACTATTGGCATGTCCATGACCACTGGAGCTCTGAGGCATCGTGGGAACCTGGAAGTTCAGTCAGATATTAGCGTTCTCGTGCTTAATTCCATACCTACCTGAATTCAGAAGTGTGACAAACTGTGAATGCTGTCATTACAATTTAACAACATGAGAATAGGCAAAACATGGCAAAAGTTCATAACTTAAAAATACAATCTGCTTGAATTAGCAACAATTTACAAACCTCTGGTCAAATTAGGCTAAAAGTCTTCATTTGCAAATAATCTAGCACTGGTAGCCCAGAGATCCTAATGCCAGTCCAAACTTTTCCAATCTCATATAACTTTGAGATGCAATTGGAGGATAATGCTCTTGGTCGTAGGGTGTACAACCCCATGAAGGGATAAAGGCATGAACCCATACCTGGTATCCTTGGGGGATGGAGTACTGGATGCCAGCGGAGGGCTGCATGTTGTCGGTCACAGCCTCGTACACGGCCGGGGCGGGGGCGAGGGCGCGGTGCTGGAAGCCCTCAGCGGAGCCTGGGAGGCGACGCTGCTGCTGCTGCTGAGGGGCAAATACTGTTTCCTGTTCCTCCGCACGCCTCTTCATTGTATACTCATACTCAAACGGGCTAGAACACAAGAGCAGATAAACACACCTGTCAGACATTTATTTTTTTTATTTTTTGGGGGGCATTTAGCAGACAAAATACAGTTTTGGTTTTTTTGCATAGACACTGGAGAAACAGAGAAACAGTACAGGGGGGGACAGTAAAGGGGAAAAGCGGGTGTCTCGGGAGACACAGTGCTGGGGGTAGTAGATGTCTCAGGAGGAGCAGTTACGGTGTAACCTTAGACATGACAGAGTAAGAGCAATGTGATGACGTGAATGGCGTAAACGCCAAGCACAGTGTTAGGATTGTGTTATCATGAGTAACCGGTAACCACGGTGCAGCCTCATAGTCTCGTTCACTCAGGTCTGTCACACTCACACCGTTCGTTTCAAGGTTGACGAGGCAACACCTTTATATGCCATATCGAATGAATGGAATCAGCATCATCGACAGATGTGTTCCAAACCCCTGTGCTCGCTCGGCAGTGCCCTCAGACCCCTGTGCTCGCTCGGCAGTGCCCTCAGATCGGTCAACAACCAGTGACTCTGGACTACACGCTGCAGCAGCAGTGGGCAACCCTGACGTCCACGTCACTGCATTTGGGTTTCACCAGAGGACGGTAGTAGTAGCTTAGCTACCTCCTTTACAACCAGCAGCAGCACCCAGCAATACCCCCGCAAACACAACTCTGTCCCGACCAGCTTGGGGACTCCTCTATCGGGGGCGTCGCAACGACGATCGTTGCAGCGATCAGCGATCGGCCTTAATAACGGGATACAACGACAACGATGACAGCTTGTCTATAATAACTGGTGGAGTGGAGAGAGGCGCTTCTTTAGCAGGTCCGGACGCCTAACTACCCCAACTACCCCATGCACATGACACAATCGATGCACAGTAAAACCAAATAGGGGCACGAAAAACACAACCACGACTTGGAAAAATTAGCGTAGAAAGCGTAGAAAGAAAAACAAATCAGCTAACCCCAAAGATGGGTATGTTTTGCTGGCTAAAGCTACATAAGAAGCTCGCTTGCGGGAGTCCTGCCCCTTCCTTCCCCTCCCCCAGACCAGGCCAGGCCCTGATCACATCCTCAGGCTCGAGTCGTGCGCGCCCGAACTTGTGGCTAATGTAACACCCCCCAGCATGGATCAGGTCAACGCTGCTTCCAACCAGCACACAACACTGTTATAGCTAAGCCAACACGAGCGATTGTGCGATCTTCAGATCTATCAGTCTTGCCAACTATCCAGGGACGATCGTGAAAACAGACACATTGGGTTATCTCGCTAAAGTTAGCTCGCTGCTACTAGAGAGTCAGTTAGCTTAACCCCCGTTAGCTTAGCATCAACATGATGTTAGTGCCGTTTCTGTCGCGATTCTGACCCACACAACAAGTCCCACAACCAACCGAGACATCGACTTTTATTTTCGAAATTTCACAATTAACATGCGAATATTGCGAGGAGGAGTCAGTTTTTACAACCGTTCGTTATTAATCATGCCTGGTTGTAAAGGAGCTAGCTAATAGATATTATATATTTACATTTCGGTCCTGCTGCCAGGCTGCTCAACGTGAATCATGTCGATGCTGCGATGCTAAAATACGTTATTACGAAGCTACTTTAAGCTAGCGACCTTTTTACGACATTGTTCGTTTTTTTCCATAGCTTAAATGTTAAGCGATCAAAAACAAAACAGGTCCGTGTTTGTCGTTTTCATGTTTTGGGAAAATGACCCGATGAATCGCTATGGGGGGAAATGTGGGAGTTGGACTTAGCTTCTATCGGTCACTCGGTGACAAGGTTAGCGGTGCTAACCAGCTTTAGCAGCACTAAGCTAACCGCGTTAGCAGCCATGGAGCTGCCGCTCGCTGAGAAATGTACGTTAGCTTCAAATGAGGCTAGCTCGGTAGCTAAGCTAACACTCACCTCGCAATAGTGCGACCCACCGATAAGCAACAAACTCGTCAGATCAAATGTAGATGTCGCCAGAAATGACTCGTAACAGATTCTCACCGGTGAATTACCTCTAAGCAGTAAAGGTGGACGATGCAGTCTCCGGTTGAAATGTCAGAGAAGAGCTGCCCAGTGTAGCAACACCGCTAACAACAATCTGGTTCCTTGAAAAGAGGCGTGGTTCAAGGGTGCGTTCGTAAAATCCGCTCCGAGAGCGCCGGAGCGCACACTGGGTTCGACGTTATAAAGGAACCGAGTGATTTGATTGGACGAGAGGGGATTCCGCGAGTGCTGATCAGATTTCCAGAGCGCGTTTACGAATGTACTCCCAGATGAAGGCGGGTCAGTCTCCTCCCATTCTGAATGATAATTGGTCACTGGTCAGATTCCCACTTCCCAGTCAGTCAACAGAAAGGTTGCGGGCCTATTCAAAAACAAGTTCTAGCCCCTACTCCGGAGACACTTGTGTGTACTGGGAGAATCTGATTCCCCCCCCCTATCATTTCAGATTGTTATTATTTTTTGATCAAGGTGAATCAGAAAAGTAACTTTAAGTCGAAACTTTGTGTGCTTGATTAGCTGGCTAAAAGTATTACAATTATTGGTAGTGGAGGAAGTTTAGTGAGCCATCGGCCTCACTCTCTCTCACTCACTCACTCACACACACACACACACACACACACACACACACACACACACGCACACGCACTCTCTCTCTCTCTCTCTCTCTCTCTCTCTCTCTCTCTCTCTCTCTCTCTCTCTCTCTCACACACACACACTATGCTGGGACCTATACTGAAAAATGCATGCACTCACTGCAATGTAAGTCGCTTTGGATAAAAGTGTCAGCTGAATGGCATATTATAGTGAGATAATATAATATATACATTATAATATAATATAGTGAGTTCTATCTATCTAGAAATATAAATACACTTTTGGTGACCATTGAAACCCATGTTGAGTTGTACAACATGAACAGTGTCAAAATGGTTTCTTCAGATTTCTTGATTAAGAGTTGTGAGAACATTATGAATTAAAAGCTTTTATTTGATGGTATTTGTGTACATATTGGTTTCACCATTTAGAAATTACAACACTTTTTATATATTGTCTCACACAATTGGCTTGACAGGTGTTTCTAGTTTGTTGTGTTTTCTCAGTACAGGCCTGGCAGAGCATTACCAGAGAAGATACCCAATATCTGGTGAGGTCACAGACTTCATGCAGTTATTGCATGCAAAAGATTGTCGACCAAATAGTAAACATGATTCATTCGGTCGGAGTCTACCTCCGGAGTCTATCTCCGGTCAAGGGAAGTGCATCGAAGTGGATGTTTTGTCTCTAACTATAGTAGTAAGTCTTTTACAAATGACTTACTAAGTATAATCATTCATGATTTGCATTTGAATGACCTACATTATCATTCTTGTCACTGCATGACAATCCACATTTGTTATTTGTTATAGCCTACAATTGTTATTTTATTTGAAGCCAAATGTACTGCTTAATATTGCTTTCGAGAGGGACGAAGAGATAACATAATCCAGCATACAATACATTAGTGTGAAGAAATAAATTAAACTATGATTTGAAGCTTTGGTTTGTAAAGCAGGATTTGTCTGTGACGGTGGTAACAAACCAATGTTTCACTTTTTGATTTAAATGCATACAGTATACAGATTGAAGTAGAAATTGAAAATCAATATGCTATTATAAATTTCATCATGTTCACCCAGAACCATATTGTGATATCGGCAATGTAACTCCTGCATAATATTATTAATGTGTTATCTGCACCAGTTTTAAGTTTGGAATCTTTGTGTTTAAATCATTACGTTTAAGTCATCCCTTATGGAACATACAGTATTACAATTGATGCTGCTACAACAGTAAAGGTCTTGTGTAGTTACCATACATGACGCAGCATGCATATAGCATACAACATTTCACATAATGGTATGATAAACTCTATGTATTCAGTGAAGAAGGACCATCTGAAGAATAACATGAGTGAGAGACAAGACCACAGTCACGGCCATGGCAGAGGCGTCTGCTGTATCTGGAGGGGGGGGGGGAAGTGAAAAAAAAACAAATAGACAAGACTGTCAATTCGGGCAAAAGTCAGTTCATTCAAAATTCGCAGCACTAGATGGTTGCAATAACCGTTTGTTATTTTTGTTGGTGGAAATGACCTGCAATTTTAGTCTACTCCTACCTTTTGAGCTTGTTACGGTTGTTGTTGTTGTTGTTGTTTTTGTTGCCATGGTGATGCCTGTGGTTGTGGTTGTAAGGGTATTAGGTGGTGACGGTGTGGTTAGAAGGAGACTAACAGGACCAGAGCGGACAGTGTACGTTCTGGTCAGCAGGTTATTAACTAACGTCTCGTTGTTGTTTCTTGGTTGTGCTTCTTCGCATGGGTCAAGGCACTTCTGAGAGGGCAGGGTGGTGATACAGAGATGCACTGTGCACTCCACGTACATCTGCAGCGGACAGGAAACCCAGTAAACCACATGCTATACTTACATTCTAAACATGCTGACTTGACACAGTATATTCATCTATGTTTTTGGAGAGATTCTCAAATATATATCTGGGAAAACTATGTGAGAGAAATGTAGATCATAAACAAACTGATTTTATAAAGTTTCCAGATGGAAAATTGTATTAGTCACAAATTATGAAATGGTCAGACAGACAGACAGACAGACAGACAGACAGACCGTGGTTCCTTGAGGTTCCAGAGTGCTTAAGTCGATTCGGTACACCCTGGAAGTGGAGGATGATGTAATAATCTCCAGTGTTTCTTTTCCGGTCACACACCTGAGCGAGAGAGAGAGAGAGAGAGAGAGAGAGAGAGAGAGAGAGAGAGAGAGAGAGAGAGAGAGAGAGAGAGAGAGAGAGAGAGAGAGATACAAGGCCTGAATGGTTTTGTTGTCTATATGGAACTGATATTGTGATCTATTGTTCTTTGACCAATCTCACACAAGTTTCCTATTTGAGATTGTATTTTATTGGTTCATGGTGTCCAAAACAGCTGCAGCTTCAGTAAAAAAAAAAATCAATGTCATAAATATGACTTGATAACAAATAACTAGGCTATGAAAGTGGACCAAAACTGTCATAGTGTTGATTAATGAGGCCCTAGCTGGCCTGTACTGACCCCTGGTCGAGGAGAGGCCGGCTTGTTGTGAAGTCCTCTGTCGCTGACTCGACGCAGCGGCCCACCATCAACTCAGCCCTGCCGATAGAGCAGTTGGAGAACACGTGTAGATCCAGAGTGTGGGCCACAGTCGGGACCTCTCGCCGTACCCGCTCCGGCTGTGGCGGGCCGAGGCGACGGAACCTGGGGAGACGGGTCTCGGCGGCCAGAGGCCCCCTCCCCGGCAGGTGAAACTCCAACCAGAATGCGACGGGACCGAATGTCTCCACCTCTGACGGCACGGTGATGACGAAGCGCGGGCCCGTGGCCTCCCTGCCTGGGATACGGCAGGCGAGCGGGAGGAGCAGGGCGGGCATGCGGGTGGTGATGGAGTACGGGCGCACGCTTTGCAGGGTGTTGGTGTAAACCAGCTCTGAACGAGAGTGCTGGGGAGAAAGTCAAGTCAAGTCAAGTCAACTTTATTTATATGAATGAATGAATGAATGAATGAATGAATGAATGAAAGCTTAATATATAGCACATTTACATACAGCAGCAGCAGCTGAACCAAAGTGCTTCACAGGTGTAAAACTGGTTTTGCAGTGCAGGATATTAGATACAAATGCAACACAATACAATATATGATAACAATTAAAAGAAGAGAAGATAAAAGGACTAAAAACTATAAAACAGTAAAACAATAAAAGCCAGGGACCTAACAATGGCTAAGTGGGGGGGAAGGCCAGGGAAAACAGGTGGGCTTTTAGGAGGGATTTAAAAACCTCCAGGGTCTGAGCGGCCCATACGTGGAGGGGGAGGCTGTTCCAGAGCTTGGGTGCAGCGGCCGCAAGAAAGAAAGATGGTAGTAGATGGGCAGAGAGGGACAGGTGTGGGAATGGGTCACTTGAATTACATAAACACAGAAACATCATCTCAGTGATCCCTTTTAGACCCCAGTTGTAGTGAAATGAGTAGTGACAGCCTGTTCGACACAGGACCATGATGGCCCACTGAGCTAAAGTCTAGGTAATAGCTCCATAAGCTAACACAAAGAGCTAACACTCCAGGTTGTAGGCAGAAGAATTAAAGGATTTTCCACAGAGTTTCCACAGCCTCTATTATACAAGTGCATAAATTATGTCAAATTCTACATCTTGAGAGGCTTGATGATCCCCGTAGTTATGGAAACCCTTGTCTGATTGACATGTAGCTACTAACTATTACAGTCAGTCAAAAATCGAAGTGCACATAATATGAGTACATTTACCTTCATTCAGTTCAGTGGATGACATGTAGGCCTATGTCTGTTTTTCTGATTTCTGATTTCTGATTTCTTTTTCAAAGTCTTACCACTGTCTTCGTGCCGCAGCCAGTCAGGGAGATTCGGGCGGTCACATGGGTGGAGTTGTAGTTGACAGGACAGGAGGGGTTGTTGAGCTGCAGTTCTGACAGATCCAGGTGCTTGAATGTGGACACTGGGAGCACTAAGGTCATCTCACTGTTCCCACACCTCAGCTCTGGGAGGAGACAGACAGAGACATAGAGGCAGAAGGACAGACAGATATTCACAGAGATATTACAGATAAAATACATATATATATATGTTACGGTACATGTGGGAAAACGGTTTATGTCGGCATTTCCGGGGACATGACAGCATAAAACATTGACTTGGTACATGCTGGCATGTCTAACCCTAACCCTAGCACCCTATCACTAACCCTAGCACCCTAGCACCTAACCCTAACCCTAGTTTTCCCATATGTACCGTATTCCCACATGTACCGTAACATATCATACAGTACATATACAGATATTTCATGTTTTTGTTTAGTTGTTAAAGGAGTTATGCTTGATTTGGTAGGAGACTAATATGGCATACAGCTTTGATTCAAATTGCCCAGAAGGGGATGAATAAGGTTGTATTGTATTTCATTGTGTTGTATTGAATTGTACAATACACAAATGGCTGCAGCTATCAGAATGCGTTCTATACCTGTTCCAGCAGGTAAGGAATCCATCTGCCCTGGAAAAGAGAAACAGACCAACAAACATAAACCACCTTATGCATCCCCCTTCCTTCACCCTCTCTGCAACCCTGTAATGATGGCTAGTCATGGCATCAATAACAATCCAGTTAATGGTGTTGTTTCATATGTCATACTCAACACTAAAGTCATATCTTATCATTATGTTATTATGTTAGCTTACTATGGTAATGCCATAAGTGTAAGATGCTAGCTCTGGGAACTACAGTTAAATTAAATCAAATCAAACGTTATTCATCATATACACAATACAGCCGTAGACCATGCACTGAAATGCCAAGGGCAAGCAACAAACAACAATCAAACAATCAGCAATGCAATACAATATAATAATAATAACAATAATAATTAATCATAATAATAAATAATAATTAATAATAATAATTAATAATAATAATAAATTAATAATTATAATAAAACAATGACATAGGTGTATAGCATAGTGTTATACTGTATGACTTCAGGTTTCTAGGAGGGTTAGGGTTATTCAACAAATATGCATCATTTGGTAGCACATCTGGGATTGTTCTTACTTTGGTAGAACCATACACATCTGGGCTCAGACTGCAAACTGTGAAGACAAGAGGTTGTACACTGTATTACACTTGTTCTACTCGCATTTATCTCTGAAAATAAGAATCTTACACGCAATGATTAAGATGCATGCACTGGTTCATATCCAGAGCATCTGCTAAATGACACACTGTACATGTTATATGTAAGTTACCTGTTGGTATTGGCCATAAAACATACGGGCAAAAGAGGGGGCAGATTATTTGGGCTCCTGACCCATGTGATGGTCGTGGTGGCTAGGGGACCGCTGGTCTGTAGCGCTGCTCTGAAGAGGTCAGGAGGAGGACCGACAACCCCTATCTCAGACACACTGAGGAGGAGGAAGAGGAGGAAGAGGAGGACAGATGCAGTCACCTAAAAACACCTACAGTATGGCCAATATAGTGCACATAAGAGAACAATGTGTACAGTAAGAGATAAATCCTGATTTTAGATACCTGCTTATAAAAAAGAAATTAATATAAAAGTTCAGGTCGATGTTGCATGTTTCAGGGGGGAGGGAGGGAGGGAGGGATGTGATGTCATGGGGGACTCAACTATTCATGTTGTTTGACACTGTATGCATATTTGTATTAGAAAACCGAATAACAGAATGTAAAAAAATAAAATAAAATAAGATTGATCCATCCATGTACTGTCACTGAAATCAGGATTTGGCTTTAAAGTCATAATGGCTACACATAACAAAGAGAGAATTACTTTACACACATTTGACAGAGAAGGTCCAAACAGAAGGAAATGATCAAAAGGAGGGTATCAATAGGAAAGTAACAGTAACGGTCGCAAACACAGACCTCTCCAGTTCTGAGCGAAAGCTGAGAGTCACATTGACTTGTTCATAGGGCAAAACATAGATGGTAGCGCCCCCTCCTGGTGTAAGTCCCGTAGTTACAGGCTCTGCACTACAGCTGGACGACGTCTCTTCCACTGAAACATTCAACAAACAAGTCCTCTCGGTCTATATATTTATTTATTTATTCTCATTCCAGTGCCCCACAAGTTATCAGTTCTGTTAAAAGGCCTATTGTCTGCCAGATAGATCCATCCACAGTAAATAATATATTTATATTTATATATATATATATATATATAAATAATAATAATATATAAATCTATAATAATAAACTAAAATCTATATGACTAAAATCAAGTGCATCGTGCACGTGCACGGTAGAGAAAATGTATGCACTGAGGATGTAGCTAATATAGCTTATTATTATAAGCATAATGGCATTCAGGTGCTGTGATGTGCTGTGTCAGACTCACCTGTGAGAGACAGGTGCAGAGGGATGGAGCTGAGGGCCTGGTCGTTCTCAGTGCCATGGCTGAGGAAGTCCTCCACCATCAGCTGCACGCTGTATAGCCCTGCGGCCGACGAGCCGTCATATGCCAGAATACACGTATCCTAGGAAACAGTGGTTGAGCCAAATGTATTATTATTATTATTATTATTATTAATCCTTTATTTAACCAGGGTAGTCATATTGAGACAGTAGCCTCTTTTTCAAATGAGCCCTGGCCAAGAAAAGCAGCACTTAATTAAAAAGACACCACATACAGTATAAAAACATACAATATACAACAGAAAATAACAACAGAAACAGTGAGCAGATACAGCCTATAAAAGATAACCTAAGCACATTTGCATGTATGATTAAAAGTCTCTGTAACATACAGTTTAAAGTCAGAGTGGAATGAACATGTTAAGTTTAAACTTTTTCTGAAGTACATTCCACGTTGATGGAGCATTGTAACAGAATGCGGTTTTAACAAATTCAGATCTAACATTTAATCTAAATTAAATGGAATGCATTTGAATAAAGGATTGGCTCTTTTTTGCAAAAACATTACCTCACACAGGTATGGGGAAAGGGAAAGGGAAAGGGAGGGAAGAAAAAGAACAAGGGAGAGGGTGAATGATAAAAGAGCAATAGTGGAATGACACATCTGACCTTGGCAACACTCTTGTACCTTCTAGGCATGTTTTGAGGCATTTGAGGCAGCTGAGGCATTTGAGGCATCGGAGGCATTTGAGGCGTTTCCAGTATAGGCTACACATGGAAACAGAGACACCATCAGGTGAGACATACCTCAGGTGAGACATACCTCTTCCAACTTTAGAAAGTTGTGTCGGGGGCAGTCGAGGCACTCCCCGAGCTCAGCCTGGGCAAACCGACAGCGTACCATGTCGCTGTCTAGGTCCTTTACTGACAAGGGGAAGTGGTGAGGGCAGTTCACACGAGCCCTGGCACAAGAACATTGTCAGTCAGTCATATGAGTTCATATGAGCCCTAACACTGGAACACATAAACATACAGATTTACATTTGAACCATTTAGCATTTTATCCAAAGCGACTTACAATTAAATATTACAGGGTCAGTCTCCTTGGAGTTACTTAGGGCTAAGTGCCTTTTACTCAAGGGCACACTAGTGGTGGTGTTCCCATGTGGGATTTGAACTCATGACTGATCGATCACCTGTCAACTGACTATCCAGTAGGCCAGGCCACCACTACCCCTACAGACAGACAGACAGGCTTATACCCCTACAGACAGACAGGCTTATGACTGTGATGCTGTTCACAAAGAGTGGGAGGAAGACACACACAGAGGAGGAGGAGTGGGGCTGACTGAAAGAAAAAGAGAGAGGGAGTCAAGAGAAACGGGAGGAGGAAGAAATGGAAAGCGAGGGGAGAGAGATGAAGTGGGTAACATTTACTTGAGCGTTATCAACTAAACATACTATATATCAGTACAGTATCAACATACTGGCAGGTACACTGTATTTAGGCCAATAGATGACATGTGTTTGGATGTGTCTTTGGCAGTGCAAACACACAGATCCATCCAAGGTAGTGTGTGTGTCAGGTACCTAAGTGGGGGAGGCAGGCCGCAGTACGGGGGGTGGTTCAGTCTGCCAGTTTTAGCCCGAATAAAGGGCCCCGCCTTCACTGACAGAAACACATCCACGTTGGACCTGTTGTCACAGGAAGAGAGGAGAATTGAAAGATTTAGTTACCTTTTTGTTTTAACTTCACCTGAACTGGCCATACCATACATCAATAATAAAAAAATAAACCAATCACTGAAGGCTTAATTGCTATTAAAGGGGAACAACTGCACATTTGGAAAGTTTATGGGCCGGTTTCACAGACAAGGCTTAAGCCTAGTCCTGGACTAAATCACACTTTCAATGTAAAATCTCCATTGAAGATGCTTTTTAGTCCAGGATTAGGCTTAAGCCTTGTCTGTGAAACTGGCCCTGTCTTAAGTAGATGTTATACAAGTTATAATTAGTGTAAGCTTGATGTAGTTATACAAGTTATTATTAGTGTTATTGACATGTATGCTTGTTTAGAAGCAAAGTAACCCCTCCCTCCCTCCCCTCCCTGCCTGTTGTCTCATGTCCCCCCCACCATCTCTGTAATCTTGTTTTCAATCATTGTAAAGTGCTTTGAGTTGCATCCGTGTATGAAAAGTGCTATATAAATAAAGTTTCACTTCACTTCATCTCTGACACAGTGGAGGACTGTCAACATACACACCTCTCTCACTCAGGGAGAGGGAAGGTAGAACCAACACAAGAGCAACGTCACAAGGTTAACCCCCCCCCCCCACCCTCCTCCCTCACTGCAGCACTAGTAAGTAACGTTTATTTATATAGCACAATTTTACACTGACAAACAGCCGCCCAAAGTGCTTAACAGATAAAAAGAGAAAACACTGGTGAAAGAGAAAAACAAGATAAAATACAGATAAAAAACAGATAAAATACATAAAATCCACTAAAAACAAGGTGCAATACAAATACAAGTACACTAGATAGAACGTTGTAGAATACAGCAAAAAATGAAATAAGAATTACGATTCTGAGATATAGCATACGCATTTTATGGGATAATATTAGGTTGTGGGTTTTTACAAATGTACGTTTTCTGAGCTCTCTGTGAAGCAAGGAAGTAAGAGGAGCCCATGGGCTTACTGCCAAAACACTGGAAATTAAGATTTTCTTTTAGTGGGCCTTTAAAGGTTGACTGGGATATGACCTCCAGACCTCTCTGCAGGCTTTTTAGGTACTTTCGTGTTCCAGATCTGTGGTTCTGACAGTACAATTTTGAGGGAGCCTAATATCTAACTGCTTAGAACCAAGTGCATTCTATCTTCTGGGCCCTGCTAACTATGAAGCGGAAAGACACTTAGCTATGTTATGGAAACTAGTACTGAACATATACAGTGTGTAACCCGTGCAGAATCTATATTACACAAATCATATGGGTTGGTAGCTAGCAGGTAATGAGTGACTCTCAGTGAATCAGTGCCTTCTCACGAGCTGCACCCCGCCTCTGGAACTCTCTCCCTCAACCACTCAGAGACTCACCCTCATTCTCCACTTTCAAATCCCACCACAAAACCTACCTGTTCTCCCATGCATACAACCTCCCCTACCCCTAACCATCTCCCCTAACCCTGCCACCCTGCCACCCTGCCCCCCCCCCCCGGACATTGCTGCGTTAATTGTTCACCGTTCGTTAACTCTGTGTTCTATGTGCTCATGTTATCTGTTGCTTGTTGTTTCTGTGTTTTCTGTTTTTCCCATATTGTCAGTGTCTTTGAGGCCCGGAAAAGCGCTATATAAAAACAATGAATTATTATTATTATTATTATTATTATTATTACCTACCCGAGAGCCACATTGGCTGTGTAGTTGCTGGGAATGGTCCTCTGCCATTGACGGACACACCAGCCAGGGGCGGGCTTGGTTCCGGTGTAGGGTAAAGAGGTGGTGTGGACCTCACACTCTGCCCCTGTCCCACACACCCCAGAGAGGGACAGGCAGGGCAGGGGGGAGATCACGCTGTAGTGTGCCCTCACCTAGAAGGTCATGAGAATTTGGTAACACTTTACAAGAAGTTGCCCCCACACCTGTGTAATAGCACAGATACTGTATGACTCCTGGCATCCCAACATTGTAGTAACACAGTGACAGTAGAAGAGCAGTAGGTCTAATGGATAGAGTGTTTTTGTTATTACACAAATGGACGTCACCGAACTGAATACAGAGTCATTATGATTTATATTTCATATTCTGAAAAACTGGCCCGTTGCTTGTGTCTAAAGTACATAAAACTGTCTAGTACAGCTTGTGATCCCCGTTTAGGGTAGTTCAGAGATATTGAGCGTCAAAGTTTTTACATTCCCTTATGTTCTGTGAGATGGAACCTTCGTATTTCATTAATTACTAACTCATTTTAAAAATAACACCACACAGGCATTAATAAACACCTAATGGATCAGATTATGTAAAAAACTAAATTTTGACAAAAATGGAGTTAGAACCTTATAATTCTAACATCACGAGCTGACATCTCAGCACTGGTCGTAAAAAAACAGTAGCCTCACCGTCCTTCCTCCCTCTCTGTCCAAGGGAACCACATGGACCGCGGCCCCCAGGGAGAACGCCTCGCAGCCAGGCTGGTGGAGCCCCGGGGGCGCAGCCAGGAGCGCCAGGAGCACCAGGAGCATTCGGAACCACATTATGGTTTCTATCACAGACACACACACACACACACACACGCACACGCACACGCACACCCACACACACACACACACACACACACACACACACACACACACACAGAGATAACCTTCATAAATATCATAAAATGTAATAATAGAGAGTTGGATTATTAGGTACTGTACTCTTTAAAGTGAAACTCGCTGAACACACATATCACATTTATTTCTACTGTACTTTTTATTTTTTTACAAATGTCACAAAGTGCTTCACAACAAAAACAATACAAAGCAATACAAACAATAAATACCATGCAAACAATATGATCTAACACCAAACCATAGACCCCCAAAAGCAAGCCAAGGAAAAAAGTCCCTCGAGTGGACAAAAGTGGCAGTGGCACTCAGAGGAAGAAACCTTGAGAGGAACCAGACTCCAGGGGGACCCATCCTGCTCTGGCTGGTCAGGTGCTGAACAATAAACTAATATGGAATATGTTGCGGTGCAAGAGATCAGGGGTCCATAGTGACTGGCTGAACTGACAATACTGTTCCTAGGTTATCTGCAGTGGGTTTCACTGATTTATAGTCTTGCCTGACCAAAATGACCAATATTTGGCCGATGTGTATTGGTGTGTCACTGGAGAAAGGGACATTAGGCTATACAAGTCAACATTAGGCTATACAAGCATGAATAAACAACACATATTACAATGCCCAGGTTATGGCATTGCACAATTTCAGTTAAAGTTGCATTTTGTACAGTTAAGGCCTAAATAGTGTCCTTTCCTGTATCTTGTGGCAAATGGGTGACCTATCAGAAAAAGAATATGACCTAGATGAGATATTGAAAAGGAGAAGGAGAGGACACGAGGAATCGAGATTCTAACAGTTGAAAAAGGGCCCTTATGTTGGCCTAACGTCTCACCTCTCCCCAACCACCGAGCCATGTTCCTACAGCTCTGCTCTCTGTGATACGACACAACCAAGCCTGTTGACCAGAAAGAACAGAAAAAACAGGCCCATCTCTGGTGTAAATGGCATACCTGGTGATGTGAAACTATAGTTGTGTAGGATCCTTTGCTATGGAGTTCAAAAACTCAAAGCTGTCATACAATCCAAGGGGGTTCTCTTCATTTTCAATCAGAAAGCTCAATCAGCTAGATCACACAAATCTATTTGTCCTGTTTCGGTTGATCTCTCAGCTCATCTCTGAGTTCTGTGTTCGTTCAACTCTCTTGTCGGTTGGTGTACTGCAAGCGAAGCAGGAAATTAACGATTGCATTGAATTATTTGTTGTTCGCAGAAATGACGCAGGTGTGGAATGGTGCTAAACTGGCTAGACTTGAGGCCAAGTTCACACACAATAGGCAAAGTAATGCCTCACTGTAATGGCATACATCCAGCAAAAAAACTAACAGAATGTATCTGGAGAGTGACCCTAAATGACCCTTCTGTGAACCTTAATGGTGAAATGTGTGAATAGGTGCCATTCAAGAGGAGCCAAAGGATTCTGAATGGGGAAACATCAATTTGTGCACCCTACTTGAGATCCCTTCTCTCAATGGGCCACTCACTCTGATGTTTAAAGGCTCTTGGAATCATGTATAATAATTAATTGTATGACTACTAATGTATCTGGAACTCAGATATCAGTTTATCTGACATTACTGAATATAGACATCTCCCCCTCACCATGAGGGTAAAACATGACATTACCGGTACTCTAGGATGCAGTCACCTTGTAATAGTTGGATACATTTAGTGTTCTTAAAGCTTATTCGACTCATCCTCACTTCACCATTCTCACTCTAATCAACATACACAGCATCAATTAACACACAGTGTTAATGAATTTACTTGGAATCTGAATATTAAAATATGCGTTGTTAACAATACATGGCCAAAGTTCCGTGCCCATCCTTCATATTGTAACTGCCAATCTCAGGCCCTACAAATCTCAAATGAACACACGTAGCAGACACTTCAATACAAATAAAACTCCATTGGTGATGATTGAGGAGTGGGTCGGTGTCCGATACACCAAACGCAAATGTTTGACAAGAAAATAAAGACAACACCATAGTGATCATTAAGGAGAGTTTATTGATGAAACAGTATATTCATGATAAGTTCCTGAGGAATGTCTATGAGGAATGTTTATGGTTTAGGTTTTTCCCCCAACCACAGGGCTGGGAAGGAACACGTTGTACATTACAACCCAAAACATGATGGTCCGGGCCTGGAAAAAGGCCTTTGGTCCTAGTCACATGACACAAGTCATTACTCAATAAAGGCTGGGCCAAGTCCGACCTGCTGTATTCTTTAATCTGTATTCTTTAACGGAATCTTCAAAAGGGGGCGACCACAATGCATTGCATCAGAGCTGCCAAATTCTAAATTCTAAATCAATGTAATATGGTAAGAGTAAAAAACTACAAAACAAATAAACAAGAAGGAATTCTGTCAGAGTCAAGGCTAGCCTATAGGAGCAATGCTTCTGTTTCGGGGGTTCCCACCAGGGGGCTGGGGTTCAGGAAGGTGGGCGAGTTTGGTCCCGTCTGGCCCTGTAGTGGTGGACAGAAGGGCGGCTTCTCGCCCCCTCTGTGTTCCCTGCAGGGAGGGGTGGATATTCCCTTTTACTGACCGTTCTTCACGTTAAGCATCTTCTCCTGTGGAGAAAACAAATAAAATGGTAAATGGACTGACTTGTATAACGCCTTATTCCAAAGCACTTTACAACAGCCTCTCATTCACCAATTCACACACATTCACACACCAATGGCAGCAAGCTACCATGCAAGGCTGCCGGCCCGCTCATTGGGAGCAAATTGGGGTTGTGTCTTGCCCAAGGACGCTTCAACATGTGGCCAGTCGGGGCTCGAACCGCCGATCGGCCAACCCTGGGACCATTAGACGCTGGCTCTACTTCCTGCGCTACAGCCGCCCCAACAAATAGTATGAGGAGAACAGTAAACTAATGTGGTGTGGTGCAAGAGATCAGGGGGCCAGTGACATACTGGCTGATCAGACAATACTGGACCAACCAGAGCTCCTCGGTATGAGGAGAGGGAAGACAAGTGAAGGAGGACACCCAGATTACAGCATCACTTTTCTGTTTAAACTATTGGGTTTGTTTAATCAGTAACCCAGTCCAAGGTTATGCTCTACTTCAAGTACTTAGCATTATCAACCTTCTATAATGTGAAGGTTCATATGGAACAATTCCTGACTTATTGAAAAACGACAAGACTTTTATGTAGACTTGTAGCCACCAAATAAAAACGTAAACAAGATTCCTGGAGGGTATCAACGTCACTAAAGGACAATCCAGGCTTATTTCGATAAATCCCGCGAGACTTATAAAAGATGATTTTACTTTAATGAGGTTGATGGAATACCCCCCAGGACAATGTTGTGCTGAAGGGGTCTCTGATGAAAACACCCGTACGCCAGTCCCTCCTCCCTCACCTTGATCATAGTCTCCAGCTTGATGGCGTCAGCGGCGAACTTGCGGATGCCGTCAGACAGCTTCTCCACGCCCATGCGGTCCTCGTTGTGCTGCCAGCGGAACGCCTTCTCATCCATGTGCACCTTCTCCAGGTCACAGGCCTTAGCTGAACATGAGGAGAAAAGCAAAAAAAAAAGCAAAAAAAAAAGCTGTCAAAGTTAACACAAATTCCTGCAATTAAAAACATACACTTCTACTCTTGTCTGAATCAGGGTTGCCTTCTGCCTTCTGTTGTTTTTTGGCTGCAGTGTGGTGTAAGGACAAAACAAATTTCCCAGTCATGGGACAATAAAGTGACTTTTGACTTTGACTGTGTGCAATTTCTTCAGTTTTTGGTCCGTTACTATGGTTGAATTTTCACTGAGCGCGTCCAGGAAGTAAATCTGAGCTCACAACTAGGATATTTATGCTTCTACCAAAAAACTAAGATCCCCAGGAGATCCCCACTTCACCTAGCCCAAGGGGCTCGCAGCGAATCCGTTTACCTTTCTGCAGTGTGAGTGTTGCCGTCACAGGGTTGTGGTCCTTGCTGAGCTCTCCCAGCAGGCCAGGGGAGATGGTGAGGAGGTCGCAGCCTGCCAGGGCCTTCACTTCCCCCGTGTTCCTGAAGGAGGCGCCCATTACCACTGTGGTGTAGTCAAACTTCTTGTAGTAGTTGTAGATCTTGGTCACGCTCACAACCCCTGAGTGGAGACAACGTGTGGGTGTTATATTTAAACATGTGTTCAAGTCTGTCATTGGCGTGGTCCATCTAAACAATGCAGACATTAGTTTGCTGACCAAGCAAACCAACAACCAGGGTAAATTCTTAGTGCTTTGAAGCTTTGGCAGGGTTCCCACACCTTCTGAAACATCAAATTCGAGTACCTTTCAAGGACTTTCAAGACTCAATTCCCTCAAATTCAAGGACCCAACACGTCATAGTTTGAGACAGAACTAAGTAAAACATTTTTGAACATGTTTTTTTTAGAGAGAGAGAGGGGAATTCAAGCACTTTCAATGACCCATATCTATTTTCAAAACTTTTAAGACCTTGATTTCTTTTTCTCAAATTCACAAACTTTCAAGGATTTCAAGGACCCGTGGGAACCCTGTTTGAAGCTTTGGGTTAAACCCAGCCCAGCCCAGCCTGCCATACCTGGGTCCTCCTGGGGCTCGTAGGTCTTGCGGTCTGTGTTCTCCTTGTGCCAGTCCAGGATGCGGCCCACAAAGGGGGAGATGAGGGTGACTTTGGCCTCGGCGCACGCCACCGCCTGGGCGAAGGAGAACAGCAGGGTCATGTTGCAGTGGATCCCGTGCTTCTCTTCCAGCTCCCTGCGTACACACACACACAACCTTTAGACAAGCACATTCAAGGACAGCTACACACGGTCAGAAAGACACATTTAGTGATAGGTATGACATATGACACCAAAGAACGTGACGCATACAGCAAGTTGCGACGTCATGTTTCACATTCACGTACATGTTTGGGATTATTACTTCACTCAACTGTTTGCGTGTCGGTAAAACGTAGCGTGGTTTTAGTACATTGACGTGACATATGCAAAAGCAGATCCGAAACAAGCCCCGCTAGAGAAGACGCTTGTTTGCAAGTTACAATGCAATTCTCCACTTGGCAAAAAAATAACCGAAGCTGTCGCAAGTTTCATATGCAAGGATATACGACTGTACAGCGTTGTTGAAAATGCTGGCTTTCAAAGCCCCGTTGCGGGTTGAACCAGGAAAGGGCATAAAAGAGTGATCTCGGGATTTATGAATCGATAATCGCTCATTCAAATTAAGACCGATTTTGAATCGGGAAATCATTCTTTTTTTTAACCCAGCCCTACCTCTAACATACCCAGCCCTACCTCTAACATAACCAATGGCCAACACAACTCACCGGCCAGCCTGGATGCCTTCCCATGTGGAAGAGAGTTTAATCAGCACACGATCCTTGCCGATGCCAGCCTCCTCGTACAAGGCCATGAGCCTCAGAGCACGAGCCACCATCTCGTCCTTTTCAAAAGACAGCCTGATATCCAGTGGGAAAAAAGGGGGGGGGGGTTAGCAATACATACAAATTGGAACTTTGTCAAGTCACCACACTTTACCCGAAAAATTTGCCATTGTGCACTCCCATACATGGATTTAAAAGCCTTCTTCTCATGCTTACACTAATGATATGCTTTTAAATCCAATGTAGGGTGTGTGTAAGGTCCCACATACCTGGCGTCAACCTCTGTGGAGACCCTGCCTGGGACCTTCTTTAGGATCTCCAGGCCGAAGCTCACAAACAGCTTGTCCATAACGTGGGTCACCTGCTCCTCTTCATTTCTGGTGGACAAGAGAACAGTGTTACCAAGGAGACAGGGGTCATGACAGATCTGAACATTCTAGAAGGAAACAATATTCATCTTACTTAGCCTGTGCGCAATCTAAAAATGGTAGAAACTCTTTCAAGCCCACACTTGGACCAATTCCATCCTTTTTAATCTAATGTGGGGGAGTGCGCATGTGCACTGTGCACACTTCTGGCTCTGGAGCATAATGAACCTATCACTAAGCCACACCCCCTTTGAAAACTCAAACAAACAAACAACGCTTCACTGACAGTGACTGAATGACATTTAATGACTTACAATGGTGGGAGTTCGCAAATTTCTGATTTACCACAACAAGTAATAGACAAGTTTTTTTTTAAAGATGACAAGAATATTTAGTCTAGAAGCTTTTCACCATCAGATATTAGCGAGTTGTTTGTCTTTTCTGAGTTTTCTGCCTGTCGTGACTTTTGCTGCGATATGATTGGACAATTTCTATTTTGGGGCGTGGCTTAGCGACAGGTCCATTGAGACACAGCACCATTCAAATGCAGTTCTCATCTTACCCGCCCTTGGCGACGCCATATTTGATGGCCTGGTCCAGCAGGTGCTGGTAGGCGGGCATCTTGGCAGCAGCCAGAATGAGAGAGGGATTGGTGGTGGCATCCTGGGGCTTGTACTCCTCAATTGCTGCATGGAGAGAAGGGGGGGGAGTTAACATAACACTGATACGCAAGTCCACTCATCATGATAACCTGAAGAAGCCGTAACGTGTTAAATAAAGCAGCATTGAAGAAAGAGTGTGCATCTTTACAACTCCTCTAACACTTGTGTATGACTTAAATGAATAATGTTGCTTTTAGGGATGTTGTTTTGACTCCAATGGACTAAACTCTACACTAACTCCCTGAAAAGGGACTAGAAAGTAGTAGAATATACTCAGCCTTAAAAAATAAAATTATAATGTACCGTATATATAAAATACAAACAATATATAATAAAACATATATATATTCCACCACAGTGTAAATATAAAAAATATAATATAAAAAGAATATATATATATTCCACCACAATGTGGGTATGCCCAGAGGGTAGGTCCCTCAATTCTATTGCAGCATTTCAAATTCGGGGGAATATTTTTGACAATGATAGAGCCTATTTTAGTTTTTAGTTCAAACCATTGTCCTCCAGAGCTGTCATGTTACAAAAGAGTTGGTCGGTAAAGACATTTCACAAGGGATTACAAAGAGTTAGCTCCCTTTCACAATGACCAGCGGACCAATAGCTGGGCTACATCCAAGTTACTCAACACATTTTGAAAACCCCTAAACAGGCCTACTGGTAGTGAACCAGTACTTCCTCAGACTCAAAAATAAACATTTGAGCGAGACTAGACTGCCACCAAAAAAGACATGGGGCCGGTTTCAGAGACAAGGCTTAAGCCTAGTCCTGGACTAAATCACACTTTCAATGTAAAATCTCCATTGAAGATGTTTTTTAGTCTAGGACTAGGCTTAAGCCTTGTCTGTGAAACCAGCCCATGGAAACCTGAATAACATTATAAATATGAAGTTACATGTTGGTAATTTCTGAATCTTGAGCATGTCTCCTCAGTTTCAACCGCTAGTCGGCGCTATTTCGTCGTTCGACATGTCCCATCAGTCGACCTAGAATAAATGGAAGAGAAATCTGTGTCCTTGGCCTTCACTACTGGAAGCTAGATAGACACAGCTGATCACAACTTCATATTTTGGCGATGACTAAGCATGAGACTCGGCACGGGAGCGACGTGCCTCAAAAGAATCGTCCAAACTACTAACTTATTTTGTTGTAAACACTTATCACACAGTCAGGCTTGACACGGACACTGGTTAAGTCCATAACATGTTATTGGTCAGGAGCGTAACTCGAAATAATCCAATACAAGTTGGAAATCCAGCTAATGGTGAACACTTCTGCTCACAAAACAGAATAGTTCGGCTCTTGATATTGTACAAACTGAACATGACAACGTATTAAACTGTTCCAGCCATCCTCACTCAGCTCTGCCCATGACTGTCGATACTCTTCCTGTATAGTGATGATAAGGAAGATGACATTAATCGGATACACCTGTCCCCTAAGGTAACAGCCAGGTTGCAGGTCCCTGGCTATGGTTCCCTATGGACCCTGCAGGAGATGGAGGATGCAGCTCAAACAATTATACAATAGAGAGTTAAAAAAGACTGTTTTTGGGGGGGCTGCTTTCTGGAGGAAAGGGGGCAGTTTGTTTAGGATACCAAATCCCTACATGCCTTAAAGTGAGTTTAAATGTTACTCTGCAAGGGGAATGTTGTCAAACTTGATGCCCGATTAGTCGGATAACTAACCATCAGATCAGTGTGAGAGTTAAAGTAGGACTTTGTTACAAGAAGTTGCGTCTATTCTTTCATTTCAACAGCATGTCCGACTCCTAGGAAGGAGGGATGCGATCCAGCTAAGTCAAAGCCTTCCGTGTCTGGTTACCAGGTAAAGACTGACAGGCAGACCGTTTCTGTCTTGTCATCCTGACTTGCAGCAGGCAGGGCCGGGCAGGGCAAGCATGAGGAAATGTCTGGTTTGCACCACCATGGAGTTAGCCAACAGCACACAGCACACACGTTTGACTTTATCACTCAAATTACACAAGTGCAATGAGAGAAGAACAGTCAGTAACTTGTGCAGAACAGACAGGTAATAAGAGCTATTCGTGTAGCATTTGGACACACCCAGATCAATGCATTGAGGATTTTAGAGTTATTATATTCAGCGACAATATATCGTGAGCTTAGAATGATAAGGTTCTATCTCCGTTTAGGGCAGTTCAGAGATATTGACCGTCAAAGTTTTTACACTCCATTATGTTTTGTGAGATGGAACCTTTGTATTTTATGAATTACTAACTCAGAAATGTCAACATTTTAAAAAAATAACACCACACAGGCATTAATAAACACCTAATGGATCAGATTATGTAAAAAATTTTTTTGACAGAAATGGAGATAGAACCGTATAATTCTAACGTCACGATATGTTGACGGGACATCCACAAACGGCGTACGTGCTCTGAACGAGGAAGAGGAAAAACATTTTTAAAATATCCGTATCGCTGATATGACACTTAATCATACCATCCTCGAGTCATTACCCACTCAATCACAATTAAGCAGCTTGCATTAACACAGCTTGTCAATTGCTCACCATTCAAAGTGCAGCAAGTTAAATATTAAGCCATCAAATGTCACGCAAGAAGAGATCCCCGACCAATCAGAAGCACGTATTTAAGCTAGCTAACTAGCTAACGGCTAGCCGTCAAACTCAAACATCCAGCATCCCATGCTGGCTGGCTTAGTTAGTTAGTCAGGATTATAATTAGACAGTAAAGCAGTGCTAAACAGCGGATATATCTCAGTCATGGCCGGTTGCCATAGCGGTCAATTGCATTGATTATGCTAAGCTGGCTAACGTTTACCATTGAAGTCTCCGGTGTCCGCTACCACCACGGTGAACTTCTTGAGCTGCTCCAACGCTGAGTCCATCTTTCGTCGTTTGTCGGGTGACACGCTAGACATGCTGATGGTGGGGGACAGAGAGCCTTTTATATACAGAAAACACGTGAGAGAGTTGAATTTGAATACACGAGCGCGCGGTGGAACAGACGAGAACGGCGGCGCGCTTAATGAGAGAGCGCGGAGGAGGAAGGCGCGTGCACGTGGAGGGGGTTGGGTCGCTGTGACGCGGCCAATGAATGTGGAAAAGAAAGAATGAATGCGTAAAAGAATAAATAAATATAGAAATGTATTTCGTTATACTGTGTGTATTCATTCATTTATTTGTTCATACATTCATTTATGTATCTATATATTTATTGTTAATTTTGACAGACTTGGTCCTCCATACCTCTGGACCAATGGAGACAGGCGCCTTCTTATCTTCTTATCTCATCTCATACTGGTTTCAGCCAATGCAGTCACTTGTCAAAGGAGTAGCCTGTTTTAACTCTATTTCCACGATGCTTGGTCAATATGCTATAGAAGCATTTACCTGCCACATGTTCAATACAAAGTGGCAAATTAATAATCAATATCATGTTTGAATGAATGAATGGTCTTTATTGTCATTAATACAGTACAGGTACCATACAACGAAAAAAGACTGAAAACAAGAGGGCCGAGGGTAAAACAAAAAAGGGAAAAAGAGCTGGTTTACATAAATAAAGGCTATGTACACTATCTACTATACTATTGCTGTTTGCAATTCATTTCCCCAAACATGTGACATAATGAAAATTAAAAGGTAAAATGTATGAGAGACTGTCAACATTGACATTTGCTATTTAATTTCCTCAATGACATCATGCACTACCAAACTGTAAATTGCATGACAATTTCATTAGCATTTTGTGCTGACCTGGTTAGACCTGTCAATCAGACACTGTGGACGAGAGTGGAAGGGGTAGATGGGGTTTTCCCAATGGTTTTCGAGTGGGGTAGAATTGTTTTATTAAATATAATGCAGATGATTGATGGCGATGACAACCCCCACAAAACCTTATTATTATTATTATTATTATTATTATTTTTAAACATAAAATAGCGACAAGTGGGGCGCAAACTCAACTTCTGTACCCCCAGTAGAGGGGCGTGGCTTCAGATTTCCGGGATTTGAAAGCTTCCGGCGTGAGTCCCGATCCTCCTATCCTTCACTTCCTTGTGCTTTTTCCTTGACGTCGTTAGTGTCAAAACCAAAAAGCATTCCGTTCAGAGTCATTAACACTGTTACATGCTAACTCCCCCTGTCTATATACCCCCCTGTGAATAGGCCATATAGTGTATATAAGTATAGAAGTTCACATATTAGATACATTCTCAGATTCCTACCGATCACTTATCCCCCTATTTATATCCCCCCTATTTTATGTCTATTTATGTCTCATTCTTTTTAAATCATCTTAGGACTGTGTTTGTTGTTAGCACCTAGGGTTCACAACTTAGATATTCACACCGTAGGAATCCTGGGAACCAGATGTACATTTGTATATAATATGTTTTGTGTACCTTAAAAACTGTTGTCGCGGTCACAAGTTAGAAAAAGGGTTTGACATGGAAATTACCAGCTCCTGCTGGAATGGAGTTTTGAACATTCCATCATAATATTGAAT
This sequence comes from Nansenia antarctica, assembly GCF_963989245.1. NCBI lineage: Eukaryota > Metazoa > Chordata > Actinopteri > Argentiniformes > Microstomatidae > Nansenia > Nansenia antarctica. The sequence goes on from NC_137690.1 coordinate 69,330,792, forward strand.
TAATAATTTATTAATTCAGAATAAATCGTTTGAAAATAACAATTCACAAACAAAATCACCCCAGTTAAACATAATGGGAATTATTTATATAAATTATTATTATTAATGATTACAAATTACATAGTAGTGTGTGTATCAAAATAAAGTAGTTTGGCTCTTCTCACTCTAATCATCGGAATTCAACCTCCCAATACAGCAATGATGTCATAATGCCCACGGTGACATCATAGAACCCTGTATGATAGTACCATGGACACAACTCAACTGTCTCTCTTCGAGTGCAGCTGCTTTTTCAAGTTACTGGATGATTTTAGCTCTTTTCTTAAATATGACTAGGAAGTGTGCCACTATAGGTTTATTATTGGTTATTGGTGTTTTGGTGGCCCTCCACACTCTGGAGCTCCCGCATGGTGAGGTCCTTCTGGACACAGTCACGGCCCCCATGGTGCTCCGGCATTGGGCCAGCACCCCTCATCTCCAGGCTGACACCCACACAGCCAAGAGTGGCCTGGTCAACCGCCGGCCAAGCTGGACGACCGAACTCTCTACGGTACAGGCTCACCAGAGAACCAGGGTGGCTAAGGCTACGAGACCCACCATCAGTGCCCCTCATAGCCAACAACAACAACAACAACAACTATCTGTGTGGAGGAAGGTTGGAGAGGTTAATGGCGGGCCAGAGAGGACCAAACTGGCCACCACAGAGGACATTGCTAACGCTCACCAGAGGACCAGGGTGTCTAAGGATCCAGACACGATCCGTGTATCTGACCTCACCAGTGGGGAGAGAGAGAAAGCCAACGGGGCTTGCTGGATGAGGAAGTTTGGAGAGATCCTTCTGCAGGTACAGTAATGTGAGGAGGCAGTGGGGGTCTGAGAGGGGTAGAGGAGGGCTAGGAGAGAACACCACGTTTGTTATCATTCACATAGTAGATGGACAGTATTCTTAGCCACCATTGACTACCGAGTCAATAATATTCAAGTGAAGAGAAGGAATTATATAACTACAGTTGATGAAGGGAAATCTTAACGCCAGAACAGCTATGTCTTTGCACTCGATCAAATTCCAGGACTCTCCTTTCATGATTTTTCCTAGATATGTGCGTTCTACCACCCAGTATTCTTACATTTTCAAAATCACATCAGGATAAGCTAATATAAAGCTATTCTGCAGTTTTTCTGTGTAGGAAGCAGGCTAATTTAGAAGCGGCCAACTAGTGGTCGTTGTGTGTAAATAGCAGCTTAGCATTGTAAAAAGTACAAGTGTCAAAACTTCTGACGTCCCAACTTATTCACGTGCTCCAGCAGTGGGCTCCTCATCTCCAGGTGGACACCCACACGTCTCCAGGTCTCCAGGTGGACACCCACGCGTCTCCAGGTCTCCAGGGGGACACCCACACGTCTCCAGGTCTCCAGGTGGACACCCACACGGCCCAGGTGGACACCCACACGGCCCAGAGTGACGACCTGTTCATCCGCTGGGGAAGTTTGATGACTGAATTGACGACGGAACAGGCTCACCAGAGGACCAGGGTGTCTAAGGATCCAGACACGATCCGTGTATCTGACCTCACAAGTGGGGAGAGAGAGAAAGCCAACGGGGCTTGCTGGATGAGGAAGTTTGGAGAGATCCTTCTGCAGGTACAGGGATGTGATGAGGCAGTGGGGGTCTGAGAGGGGTAGAGGAGGGCTAGGAGAGAACACCACGTTTGTTATAATTCACATTACGATGGACAGTATTTGTAGTGCATCTAAGTGTGCATCGATATGTGTGTGTCACAACAATCTTCTCAAAAAAAGAAAAAACAACACCATTGAAAAGTCACCATTGACTACCGAGTCAATAATATTCAAGTGAAGAGAAGGAATTATATAACTACAGTTGATGAAGGGAAATCTTAACGCCAGAACAGCTATGAGGGGTCATTTGAGTAATTTTTAAAATATATATCTTTGCTTCGATCAAATTTCAGGACCCTCCTTTCATGACTTTTCCTAGATATGTGTGTTCTACCACCCAGTATTCTTACATTTTCAAAATCACATCAGGGTAAGCTAATATAAAGCTATTCTGCAGTTTTTCTGTGTAGGAAGCAGGCTAATTTAGAAGCGGCCAACTAGTGGTCGTTGTGTGTAAATAGCAGTTTAGCATTGTAAAAAGTACAAGTGTCACAACTTCTCACGTCTCAACTTATTCCCGTGCTCCGTCAGTGGGCTCCTCATCTCCAGGTGGACACCCACACATCTCCAGGTCTCCAGGTGGACACCCACACGTCTCCAGCTCTCCAGGGGGACACCCACACGTCCCCAGGTCTCCAGGTGGACACCCACACGGCACAGAGGGACACCCACACGGCACAGAGGGACACCCACACGGCCCAGAGTGACGACCTGTTCAACCGCTGGGGAAGCTGGGTGACCAAATTGACAACGGAACAGGCTCACCAGAGGACCAGGGCTACGGCTACACCCCCCATCGTACGGACACCCAATATGGTGTATAACAACAACAACTGCTACAACTTTTTAGAGTTATTCCTATTTGGATTACTTTGGATGATTTTAGCTCTTTTTTAAATATGACTAGGAAGTGTGCTACTATAGGTTTATTATTAGTTATATGTGTTTTGGTGGCCCTCCACACTCTGGAGCTCCCGCATGGTGAGGTCCTTCTGGACACAGACAAGCAAGACAACTGTTTTAATGTTCACAACAGACAAGGAGTGCGAAGAAGTGTGCGTTCATTATCCAACCAAACCATAACTGTTTTCATGGTTTGGTGGAACGGTCTTTACATAGAGTCTTCTCTTACTTTTTTCTTTCGTAAAAGGAGCAATAAACGAAACAATACATTGAATATAAATGTTAGTTCTACTTCTTGTTTTTCTATGATTATAGTGCTGCCAGTCCCCTGGAATAGCCCTGGCAGGGTACCGGACACACCACATAGACATATGATGACTAGAACAGACCACATAGACATACAATGACTAGAACACACCACATAGACATATGATGACTAGAACACACCACATAGACATACAATGACTAGAACACACCACATAGACATACGATGACTAGAACACACCACATAGACGCACGACGACTAGAACAGACCACACATCACACCACATCAACCATGGGAATAGTGCAATATTCTATAACTGTGCAATATGTTTACATTCTTGTGTTAGGGTTCATATACTGTATATAAGTTTACTAGTATATGTTTATAAAAAAGTACACAGTTACATACTAACTCCCCCTGTCTATATACCCCCCTGTGAATAGGCCATATAGTGTATATAAGTATAGAAGTTCACATATTAGATACATTCTCAGATTCCTACCGATCACTTATCCCCCTATTTATATCCCCCCTATTTTCTGTCTATTTATGTCTCATTCTTTTTTAAGAGTCATTAACACTGGATAATTCTGACTGTGAGAAATAAATACTGACAGTGATTGATGTTTTGTACAGTAGCAGAGAAAGAGTACTTAAACATGGTTGTTTAATTTGAAATATCCAGATTCACAGTCAAACCATTGTCTTACAATAGATAGTACTGATGTGTGGTAACTCACACAAGACAGGTAGTTCAGGTGACTCGGGTGATGCTAGAACGACCACACCTGTCTAAGACAATGCAGACACACTGGTTTCCAGTACAGTATCAATGCCCCTGACTGATTAGACTATACCAGATAAGGGCCCACAGAGGGCCTTGCAATGTGCTTCAATTGTAAGTTAAGAGTTGTGTTTGCATTTCAAGTCGGACAGAAATGGAAATCACTAAATGACACTCCTAGTAATGCCCTAACTTGTTTTTCATTGTAATTCTTGACTTTCACCCAAAGGGTACGTTTCACATCTGTTGTCTCCGAAATAATGACACTGAAAGATGTTAATGCTTCGAGGTGCGCCACGCCGAATCGTTGTAAAAGATGTGACCTCTGAAGTTATAGTATACATCAGTGGAGGCTGGTGACTTCCAGAATTGAGGAGGCCAATTTTTTTACTCTTGCTCGCTTCACTCGCGATGGAATGTTCCCTGTTCTTATAGAAGAATATTAAATTGACTTGTAATAAAACGAAATCGACTACATTAAAAATAAAACTGTTCAATAAATCCTAAATGTTGTCTACCTATTCGATGTATAAATCGCGCCAGAATCTCGCCGACTTCCGAGGTCATTTTAAGCAGAAGTATTTGGCCAAATTAGCTATTATTTTCAGGGATAATAGCCATGGGTGTTCTAGACGTGTCCTGCACAGGACAAGTCGTAGCCACTATGGCGAGTGTTTCTTTGACTGAAGTGACTGGCGAATTCTCAAAATGGCTTCATGTGATTGGACGAACAAAATGTCAATCTTTCAGCCCTGGACTCAATGCATGGTGAGGCCAGGCCTCCTGGGCCCACCCATTTTCAGTGATTTGGCCAATCACATATTGCCATGAAAAAAATTGCATTACATTGACTTCTATGAGAAACCACTTTCCTGGGGGAGGCCTGGCCTCCCTCAATACAAACGGATAGGGATTCTGGCCTGTAGGTGCTTTACAATTGCAATATTGGGTTTTAGCCATGGAAAAATTCAGATTTATGAACAAAACGGAAATAATATTAATATAAAAAAATGTAAATATGTTTTTTGTTAAATAAATAAATAAAATAAATATAATTATTGCTTTTTAAAATCTCTCTCTCTTCTCTCAAATTATTGGGGAGGCCAGGCCTCCTCCACCTCTATGGAGGAGCCTCCACTGGTATACATATATACTGTATATATATTTAGAGGTCAACTTAAAAGTTTGCCACATAAAAGTGTGGTTCCCCCGCAGCCATTGAAAGAAAATAAAGGCCTAGAAAACACCTGTCGAAACACACACCTGCCGAAACACCTGTCAGGCACACTGCAGTCACCTCAACTGAACCTTGAAGTTCCTGTTACACTACTTCATTCTCTCATAGATACTTTAAATGACTATAGATCCGAATCATACTGTGTGGACATCTGGGATAATGTGCTCCATCATGCCCAAAAATGCAACACACCCGCTGTCCCCCATCCCAAGCCTCAAGTCAAAGCAAGTTCCAGACTGGAAGAACTCCACTAGCAGGAAGAGAAACTGAGATGGATAAAGACTCTGTGAAGGATGGTTGTATATTGAGCCATACTGTACAACAACTTGTGTTGAAGACAGATTGAATAATATACAGTGTCACACTATGTCAGATGTCAAAACAGCCTTGTAGAGAATTGTAACTTCATTCTGCTACACCATTCTGGAATGTTTGATTGTATATAATGGTTCTTGGTTCCACCACTCACCCCTATTTGCAACATTGAATTACTCAGTCATCACAGATCTAGACGAGAAAAAAACAACACAGTTCTATGTTTTATATCGACCTTTATTATATTGACCTATTACTTAGCGCCACTGTCAATATCATGTAATAGATCACCAATGCTGAACGAGAAGATCGGCCAGTCAACACTTCCCTGCATTGACAATCCAGTTGAACTTACTGTAATAGGATGTTAAAGTTAAATCATTTGGTTGGAGGAAAGAGTGACCGAAAATAATACTTTTCAAAAGTGTAGTGAACCGCCGCCAAGTTACTGTATTCCTATTCCTATTACTGTAGGACTTGAATATATCTCTAAAAAGGAGGCTGGAATGGGATATCATAGCTCATCTCCACTCCAGATTGTCATTATTCCTTTTAGGACCCTGGGTTGGTCTTATTACATGGATTATCATTAGAGATACATATATGTAGTGCAGTCCACGGCCTGCTGTTCCACTGCCTTGTCCCCACCGTAACCAAGTGGGATTAGATAGAGTAGGACTGTGGATCCATGGGATGACAGGAGATGTATTCAATAGTAACTGCACCACGAGATACCACTAGGCAGCAACTGGCTAAAAAACAGGACGACGTTGCATTACAGTGCAACTACTTCCATGTATGTTACTCTGTGATTCTCGATCCACCCTGGTTACATAGTTACACCGGGAAGACATCTTAACAGCCATTGAGCGTAGAGACTTCATAGACACAGGAGTTACCTTTCTCTCCTCAAGAGCCCCAGGACCAAGCTCCGCACCGTGGGAGATCGGGCTTTCTGCTCGGCTGCTCCCAGGCTGTGGAATGCTCTCCCTGACCACCTAAGGGCACCACAGTCTGGCCTTAAAACCTACCTTTTTAACAGAGCCTTTTATTAGCCTTTTTTAGCAATTGAAAATGTTTATTGTTTTATCTTTCTTCTTGTTTTTAATCTGTAGCACTTTGAGATTTCTTTATGTAAAGTGCATTACAAATAAAATGTATTATTATTCTCTGGAAGAGCTTGGCCTCCATTGTTATCAGTTAGTTCAGCACTCCCACCACACCACTACTCCCTCCCCTTGTTAGCCCACCCAGCTAGCTACAGCAGCGGATCTGCTTATATGGAGTGTGTAAGCACAGTTACGGTCAGTCTCTATTTCAAATGAATTAATAATACTTATTTTGTTCAATTAGACTACAATGTGGAACTTATAAGACTTAACTTAATAAGACTACAATGTCCAAGTATAGCCGTGTGACCAGACAGTCAGTGCCTCCACCTCTGTCCTCACAGCTTGTACAGTATGCTGAAGTAGGCAAGATGGAGGCATGAAATAATAGCAAATCAGACTGATAGTAAACCACCTGACATCTTGGCTGACCTTGGACACAGCGGGGCACATTTTACTATGTGGCACATAGTTAGTCAGCCAGCCTTTCACCTTCTCTTCAGTAAACCACACACAGATTAAGATGTACTGTATGTTAGAGACAAAATATAAGACTTGTCTTTTAGTGTTTCAATTCAGTCGAGCAGGAAGTCAGGGCACATTTTACTATGTGGCACATAGTTAGTCAGCCAGCCTTTCACCTTCTCTTCAGCAAACCACACACAGATTAAGATGTACTGTATGTTAGAGCCAACATATAAGACTTTATAAGTCTCTATAAGTGTTTCAATTCAGTCGAGCAGGAAGTCAGGGCTCGGGTAGCCAAAGAGGCTGTAGTCCCCCTGGTAACGGCCATAGAGGCGCCTGACGTCACGCTTGCTGATGCCCGAAAAGTAGTGCTCCACCTTGGTCCTGTTGTAGTGGGTGATCCCGGGGGGGATGGTGGGGTAGGACACCAGCCGGTCTATCCCTGCGGCTCTGAGGATGTAGGGGGCGTCACGCTCCAGGGTCTCGTGGTGGCCCACCACGCTGTAGGCAATGTCACAGGGGGCGCACAGATCAGCGTAAGTCACCCAGTGGATAACGTGCTCCCCGAACTGCCTGTCCATGTGCCGCCGCCCAGGCTCGTCGCCCAGGTAACGGATAAAGTCCTCGAAGCGCAGGCCCGTAGCCTTCTCGTCATCGTCCCGGTGGCTCTTCCGGTACTTGCGGATGATGGCGGGGGCGATGTCGTGCTTGTACCAGGGCTCGAAGCGCGGGTTGTTCACAAACTTGTCCTTGAAGGCGGAGATGAGGCGTTCGAAGGGGTCTCTCACGATGAAGAATTTAAAGTATGTGTTTAGTCTGTTGGCCCAATAAAAAAGTGTTACGGAAAACAGCAGACTTCACATACTCAACTTTTAGTGAACAGTATCATTGTTCCTGGTGCTTCATAGTTAAAACAATACCCACATTTAGAGCCGCTGTCCTGAATCTCAGTGGTCAAGATTCTGAGCTTCAACTCCATGCTAAACAAACATATTGGCTTCCCAGACACAGATTAAGCCATGTCCTTAACTAAATAGAGGCGCTATTTAGTTAAGGACATTGAGGAAGCTTTTCAGTCTATGAATAATAATAATAATAATAATACATTAGACTTATATAGCGCTTTTCTAGACACTCAAAGACGCTTTACAAACTGAAAAGATCGAGTAGTAATAATAGAAAGAAACAAAAAAGAAATAAAAGAAAGTATAGGGGCCTAATTAAGGTAGTCCTGGGGAGACATGGGAAGGGGAGGGGGAGAGGGTTAACTGGTGAAGGCGAGCTTGAAGAGGTGGGTTTTGAGGGCCTGTTTAAATGTTGGCAGGGCGTTGGCCTGTCTGGTGTGGTTGGGGAGGGCGTTCCAGAGGGACGGGGCTGCGGCTGAAAAGGCCCTATCACCCCAGGTCCGGAGCTTGGTCCTGGTGGACCAAGTAGGCTTAATCTGTGTCCAGAAAACTGGCCCATAATTATAAAAACAAACAGAGGAACTGAACTCTGACCTTTCTGTGATTCCCTTCTCACTCAAGGACGAGAGGCGAGGCAGGCCGTTCTTCTCATGATCATGAACTAGATTCTCTGGGATCTCGTCGACAGTGGAAAACATTCCTGAGGGCCAAAATGGAGGATTACAATAATGAAGCAAGAGGACACTGCTTTCACATAGACTGCTTTCACATAGACTGATGTCACGAAACATTTACATAACTTTGTTTTCACTCAGGAATGTGTGAGTTTTACCTGATTGGTAATTTAACAATATAATTAACAATATAAGTTATTGTATTAGTTCAAATGTATGACTACTAACATTGAACTCAAAATTAGATTTCATTCACAGAGTTAACATGAGCAAGAGGAAAGGAGATATCCAGCACTTTTTTGGTGCTAAAAAAAGAAGTAAGAACTAGGACTTATAGATGATAATGCAGCCTGTATTTTCAGTGGTTGTGATGCTGGCTGAATACTGAGCATGATAGTATGGGTGATTGTCATCGTATAATTCACATTCTGCTGAAAGACATCATTAATTCACAATGGCACTACCATGGTTGAGACTCAGAGACGGTGCATTTTTAGCAGGGGTGGCTAACACTAACTTACTTTTGGAGAGCTATGGAATGTGCAGCAGGGGAGGACAGGCTCAGTGTAATGGATGGAATGGAATAGAATGGTATCAAACACACATGCACGGGCTCTCCCCTATATTTATTTATTTGACCCCTTTATTTTATGTTAAGTTATGTAGCCAGTCAAGCATTACACTTTTAAGTCACATCACTAATGTTACTTTGTCAACTGATTTTAAAGCCGAATAGTTGAATTATACTAGTGCCATAGGACAGCCCAGGGCCGGCCCTAAGCAAGACTCTTAATATGCCCCACACACACACACACACACACACACACACACACACACACGTTTTGTCGGGGGTTGGAATTGGCTAGATAAACATACACACTCAATAAAGACACATAATAACATTTGAAAAGTTAAATAACAATAAGAGTCAACATTTTCAACTATAAAAGCCACAAACTTCTATAACTCCAAAATACAAAGTTCTATAACTAAATGAACACCAATTAAAACAAAAATATTTTTGACAAATAAATAGCAATTAACAATTAATATAAAAGTGCAAAATATTCCAAATAACTAAAGTGAACACTATAAAATTGTTAACAACAAAACAACAGGCTACTGTAGAAACTATAGCTATCCATCCTTTCACCACCATCCAGCATCAAAACTCAAAAATGATTCTTATTATTTTTTAAAGTGTGGCGCCCTCTCTTGGTTGTGGACCTAAGCTACCGCTTAGTCTGTTTATGCCATGGGCCGACCCTGCTATGCCTTTGACTGACCAGATCAGTGTGAAAAGAGTCTTGTTTTCTGTCGTAGGACAGTAGCCACTTGTACAGTATTGCGCTCCACCCAGAGAGCCAGTGTGTGCTTACACACTACTAGTGCATACCAAGACGATGACGTGTTGCAAACAGGAAGTAGATTTTGGTTAAGTCCCTCTGCTTTACATTTCTCTGCCCTGTCTCTGAGTCTCAATCATGCCTCTTACAGGGTAAGGGTACTGGCACTGGCTCTCTCAGATATAGCTTGATAGTGTACCAGAGGCTAATGAGTGCTGAGCTGGGGAAAAAAAGCCTGCATACCCAGTGTTTCATGGGCAGAATCGACCAGCTGAGTAAGAATTAAGTCAATCACTCATCATAGTCACCATGATCATCCTCCACTCACTCACTCACTCACTCACTCACTCACTCACCATTGAGAACGATGAGAACCTTTTTCCATTGAGTGTTGCCCACTTTGGGGGTCTGGCAGAAGAGGATCTTGTGCTTGTCACACACAAAGATGCGGTCCAGGACGAACTTGTTGACTGAGGTGTGAGTCAGGTTCCTGAGAGAGACGTTTTTGCACACGGACGAAAGCAGCTCCAAACGCTTCGCTTCCACAGCGCTCCAGCCTGAGGGGTCTACAACAGATGGGGCTGCTGAGGGCTAACATGCGCACACACACACACACACACACACACACACACACACACACACACACACACACACACACACACACACACACACACACACACACAGAGAGTCCATGAGTGCATATCAGTGGAGGCTCCTCCATAGAGGTGGAGGAGGCCTGGCCTCCCCAATAATTTGAGAGAAGAGAGAGAGATTTAAAAAAGCAATAATTATATTTTTTATTTTTTATTTATTTAACAAAAAACATTTTTTTTATTTTTTATATTAATATTATTTCCGTTTTGTTCATAAATCTGATTTTTTTTCCATGGCTAAAACCCAATATTGCAATTGTAAAGCACCTACAGGCCAGAATCCCTATCCGTTTGTATTGAGGGAGGCCAGGCCTCCCCAGGAAAGTGGTTTCTCATAGAAGTCAATGTAATGCAATTTTTTTCATGGCAATATGTGATTGGCCAAATCACTGAAAATGGGTGGGCAGAGGAGGCCTGGCCTCACCATGCATTGAGTCCAGGGCTGAAAGATTGACATTTTGTTCGTCCAATCACATGAAGCCATTTTGAGAATTCGCCAGTCACTTCAGTCAAAGAAACACTCGCCATAGTGGCTACGAGTGTCCTGTCAACTTGTCCCTTGCAGGACACGTCTAGAACACCCATGGCTATTATCCCTGAAAATAATAGCTCAATGGCCAAATACTTTTGTTTAAAATGACCTCGGAAGTCGGCGAGATTCTGGCGCGATTTATACAATGAATAGGTAGACAACATTTAGGATTTATTGAACAGTTTTATTTTTAATGTAGTCGATTTCGAGGAGGCCAATTTTTTTCCGCTTGCTCGCTTCACTCGCGATGGAATGTTCCCTGTTCTTCTTATCTGTCTTTGTGCTGGCCAAGGCATACTATTTGGAGTGTAAGCTACAATCAGAAAGTTCTGATTGATGGAATTCATTGTGCAGAGCTTAGCCTATGTGCCTGCCTGAAGAAATGACATTGCTGTAAGTCTATGAGCCTGCCTGATAATTAAGTTGAGAAATGACATTTGGATGTAATATAAATGCCCAGTGAACATGTGTAAAAGGCAGGAATGTTATAATTATGTGGTTAAAAAACAATTTTGTTTAGCCTACATTTTTCATTCTTCTTCTTCTACAGCTTCAACATGTCAATCATCAATCAATCAATCAATCATCAATCAATCATCAATCAATCAATTTAATCAAGTTGAGCATATAAACAAGATAAGTAACAGTTTCTTTATCAAATGTAGTTTCATTCAATATATTTAATATATATATATATATTTTTAAAGTTGAGTTAATTATCAGGCAGGCTCATAGACTTACAGCAATGTCATTTCTTCAGAGATAAGAAGAACAGGGAACATTCCATCCTCTCTCTCTACTCTGTCGTGGGCGGTCGCATTTTTTTTCGCTCTCCCTCTCCCTCTGCTTTTTTTTGTTTGCTCTACACTGCACTGCCTCTTCAGAAGCAAAATGGATTTGTTAAGCTGGTCCCTGAATGCAACTGATAACCTATTTTCCACGAGGAAAGCTGGTTCGGGGGAACCTGTCTGCCCAGACGGAACTTTTGCCGCAGGTTACATCAGAGACGCCTGGGACAACTGGCGTCTCGTTTGCTTGGCAGTCATGTCGATTGAGGACGTGGAAGATGTTTTCATTTTCGGATTTATGATAGTTGGACACATTGGACTCGGTTTGAGTGCTGCCATGATCTATCGGAAAATTAAAAAGATGGGAGCAGTGATTAGCGAACTGCGCGAACTGCCCCTCTTGATCAAAGAACTGGGGAGAGTGGCTGGTATGCACGGCGCTGCGCTTACGGATCTGAACCGTAGGGTTCTTGATCTGGATCGCAAGGTGGACAATCTTGCTGCTCTCCGAATTGGCGAATGACAGGAGACCCCAAATTTTCGAGAGGATTGATATGGAATGCTGTTTTTCCTCGCAGTGAACCCATTCACCTGATTTTGGCTCAAAAGCTCCCCCATGCCCTGAAGACTCCATGCAGCGTGCCAACCCCCCCCCCCCCCCCCCCCCCTCTGGTGAACTTTGTGCCGCCTTCTGGGGCAGTGCTCAAGGCCGTTGTCCATGGCGACACTGATTGCTGCTCTACGAAGACGGGTCGGACTGACCCAGAACATCCTCCCTCCCCCCGCCCATGCCATCAGAAATGCTCTTACTGTAACGGCGAATCAAATTCCTATATGTGTATGCTTAATGTGTATGCATAATGGCAATAAACGTTATCTCATCTCATCATCGCGAGTGAAGCGAAAAAAATGTGGCCTCCTCAATTCTGGAAGTCACCAGCCTCCACTGGTGCATATGCAGATGATGCAACAATAAGAAACACATTATTTTTTACACCATCCTAAACCTTACCGGGTCTGAAGGCTTGGGGGCTGGTCTGTGAGGAGAGAGCGATTTGATGGTCTTGGTTCCCGGCTCAGTCCAGCTCTGCATCTCAGCTTTCTCCCCATAGTCTAAAGAAAACATGGCATGAAAACATACTGATGGCAATTTCTTTAAACAACCAGGTTCATCAGTTTGCAGGCATAAGCCAAGTTGGGCCATGGTGGCCTAGGTTCTTTTTTTAGCTTACTGCAATTATGTACACACTATGACACTGATGGTCAACATACAAACCTCAACAAACATAGCCTGCTAATTATGTCTATCCATAAGAACTAGATGGAATGCATGGTAGGCTATAATATGCAAGGAGAACTGTGTGTCAGCTCTCACCATCCACGGCTCGAAAGTTGATTAACCTGCTGGCAAACATGAGGATCAGCAACACCCAGCCGCACACTCCGACCAGCAGCCAGTGGTGCCGCATGGTTTTGGGCTGATCACCCGGGGGTCATCGGAACAGCAAATGTTCCTGCAGGAAAGAATGAATGAATGAATGAATGAATGGTCTTTATTGTCATTGCTATAGTACAGGTACCATACAACGAAATTTGGGAGGGGGATGCTCCCCTGGTGCTAGGAAGAAAAAAAAAGAAAAGAAAAAAAAGAAGGGAAAAGAGCTGGTTTACATAAATAAAGGCTATGTACACTGTCCACTATACTATACTACTATACTATACAAATAAAACACTGTGCTGTACTCTATGCTATGCTATAAATATCCTAACATTTCCTATCTCTGAACCTTATGTGCACATTAAGGGTTGTCATATTGCACATAGTGTTATTGCAAGATAAGAAGATGACATCCAGCAAACTACATGATGATGGCCTTATTACAGAGAGAGCTGTAGCTACGAGGCTACGAGGCTAGCAGGCATAACGGGTTACCATTGGCCATACCGTTACTTTGTGCGTTAGCTTAGCTAAAGCAATATCGGTTGTAATAGATAGCCCCGATCCTATTCACAGATGGGGCTGGATAAGAGATAGATCGGTTAGTTTTAACTCTGTTAAAATGTTGAGTAATTGACTGATCACTGGCGTTAGCCTGCTAACAGTGTACAGGGAGGTAGTGAGGACCACTCCAGTAGCTACCTAGGTACCCCTGAGACAGACTGGATGTTTAAACATGAGAAAAGCTGATTAGATAAGCTAACCAAGCACAGTCCATATCATCTCTTACCTGCTGGATTACTTTGCAGTCAGCCGGTGTAGTTTGCGTGTAGTTTTCATATCGTATCGACATCATCGTTATTGGATCTGGTTGGAGTTGTTTTTTTCTGTAATATTGTTGTTGTGATCTGAGGTTTCCTATCACAGAATAATCAGGATTATATCCATACAGAAATGAAAACACGGCGGAAGGAACCCAGTCTTTGAAGCTCCACCTCTGTCGATCTCGTATTTCAAAGTCTATCGCCACGTTTTAGTCCACAAAAAACTCATCTCTGAAATCATCTCTCCTCCTGGCCAGAGATCTGTCCTGTCCTGCTTTCATGACAGCTTCTAGAAAAAGAAGAAAAAGCGCTGATAAATTTCGCCCCCCAGCGGTCACGTGTTTTTTATTTATTATTTTTTAAAAATAAAATAAATAAATTGGTCTCAATAAAATAAAACATACACATGTCAACACATCAAATCAAAATAATAATACATAACTCTAACAAACAAGGCTACTTTCTTTCAAGGCTACAAGTTGTGCAACTATTATCTCTGGGTGAGTAAAAACCACCCTCATAAATGTTATTTTAATTGATTCATAACAATACATCATGAACACAAAACATATATTGAGAAATGATGTATCATACAGTGGGAAATAGAAGTAGAAATAGACAGACATGATGGCTATTAGAAACAAATGTATCAAATTGTAGGTCAAACAATTAAGATACATTTTTATGGCTTTTGAATTCTTAAATATGTTATCGTTGTTATATATTGTTCTACAAAACTAGAAAGATGGGCTTGTTGCAGGCACATTTTCATTGGTGTAGATGACACATGGCTAAAAATACAAAAATGTATGACAGAATGTTGCATCGATCCAAAATGTTCTGGAATAGGCACATTCCCAAAGATTACAGCCTCGTCACTTGTTTTGCAGAAGGGTTAATGGGGCGTTTATCGTCTTTACAGAACAACACTGAATGATCTTGTAGGACACTTCAAAAGTCTCAATATGTATTATATAAAGTTCATGTTTTATCCCAAATATTATGGCAGTTGTAGGCTAGTGATCAGTTCTCTCAGTAAAATGTATCTGATTACTGGTTGTACTGCTGTTCAATGGACAGTCCGTATCAGTGCGTGTATCCTTTGGATCAAGAATAGGCTACAAATGTTTTACTCTTAGGACCAGTTTCGAGTAAAATTTTAGCACCACCATAAACGTCAATGTGTTTGGACAAACAATGTATACCTTGTCTTACATTCAGATGCCAATGGGGGAAAAGTGCTTGGAACAGTAGCATCACTGTTGGCCAAAGTACAGTACAGTACACACACACATATATATTACCATTTCCCCACAGAGAAAGTCATTGCCATTAATAAAGGCACTGAAAAGGGCCAGGGTTGGGGCAAATTCCTTTTCAATTCAGGAAGTAGGCCTAAAAGTAATTCAGGAAACAAAAAATGATTTTCATTTGACCTTATAATGTAAAGGAGTTGAATTGGAAGATAGATGCTCTAATTCAATTGATTGTAAATAAGAATTAATGCTGTTTTTTTTTCTAATTAAAAAAAATTCAATTCACAACAGGAATGGGTGGAATTTAAAAGGAATTCAGATGTGTACAGTAGGCTATAACAACACAGCTGAGAAGGGATGGACACTATTTTCTGCATTGTCACATTAGCAAGTGGTTACAGTGTTCCACTGTACAGTGGTTGTGTGGTCTGCGTAGCACTCCCGATCAGACATCCAGTGCACTGGGAAGTCCTACAGCAATGAATTAATCGAAGACAACCACTGTGACTTGAACAGCCATAGTGGACAAGCTGTGTATCTGTGCATCACATTATTACATCACAAGCTCAGAACCATCATGTCAGCCATCAACCATCAGCTTCATCCCTACCAAAGGACCCATGAATCGACCTGTGGTGACATCACCATGTGACACAATCTTGGCCATGCACTAGATTCTAAACTGCATATCCATGTGTTGGGTTACTCAGACATGTACTGGAAATACAATAGACCTATCGCCAAGCCACGCCCCCTTTGAAAACTCAGACAAACAACCAACGCTTCACTGACAGTGACTGACTGACCGTGACTGAATGACATTCAATGACTTACAATGGCGGGAGTTGGCACATTTCTGATTTCTGATTTACCACAGCAAGTAATAGACATGTTTTTAAAAGATGACAAGAATATTTCATCTAGAAGCTTTTCACCATCAGATATTAGCGAGTTGTTTGCGTGACTTCTGCTGTGATATGATTGGACAACTCCTATTTTGGGGTGTGGCTTAGCGATAGGTCCATTGAACTTCAACCAAAACGTTGTTTTTGTTGTGTGCAATAAAGAGATAAGACAAAGCTCCTTTTCACCATTTATTCCACTTGCCGAGAGGACAGATTTAATTTTCATCGACATTGACGGTCTGTAAACCTGTTGAAAAAGAAAGAAATGGTTAAGAAGAGACCTTTTTAAACAAGAGGGAAAAAAAAGTGTCATACTAGAGTCATGTATTTGACATCTCAAAGACGACCCCACCTTTGTATGTGGTGACAGGGACGTATGTGACCAGGGTGTACAGCTTGTTAGGAGAGTCTTCATCCTCGTTACGCTTCCTCGACAATCGCACACGCATCCTGTAGGGCACATTCCTGCACCCAGACATAAACATTCATTAGTATTACAACTCAAATAGGTGGTCCAATTAAAGTTGACTTAAAGTATGTGGTTTTTGAGTGCTGGCGTTGCTGTTAACAATGTACTACACTGAGACAGCTGGTTTCCCTTTCATAATCTTTTCATGATCTTTCATGCGGACACATTTCAGAGCTCCCCGCTGGTGGAATGAGCTTCCCATGGCTTGTCAGAACTGCAGAGTCACTCCCAATCTTCCGTCGGAGACTGAAGACCCATGTCTTCAGGTTACACCTTAACTGCTCCTCCTGAGACATCTACTACCCCCCCAGCACTGCGTCTCCTGAGACACCTGCTTTTCCCCTTTACTGTGTCCCCTAAGACTTCTACTGCCCCCCTTATACTGTTTCTCCAGTGTCTATAAAAATAAACATTTTTCTATTCCTTCTATCACAGAGACTGCCAATGGCCCGGGGCCTGAGCTAGATTACTCTTCCTGCTACGACTGATGGGTCGATGATTCACTTGCTTAGTCAAATGTATTGATTGGAAGTCGCTTTGGAATAAGGTGTCTGCTAAATGCCTAAAATGTAAAATGTAAGAGCACGCTTCTTTGCCAGGAGCACCATTACACAAACATACCATACATCTAGTCCTGCATCCTGATTAACATTGGTGATAGGAGCACATCATTCATACCTGACGCCTTTGGTCCACACGGCCTTGTTGAGGCGGGTGTCGATGCGGACGTCGGGGGTTCCCATCTCCTTCATGGCGAACTTGCGGATCTCCTTGAGAGCGCGAGGAGCCCTCCTCTTGAAACTCCTATAGAGGAAAGCAGAGAGACTGTTCATAGCAGGTATCTCTTATAGAGGAAAGCAGAGAGACTGTTCATAGCAGGTATCTCTTATAGAGGAAAGCAGAGAGACTGTTCATAGCAGGTATCTCTTATAGAGGAAAGCAGAGAGACTGTTCATAGCAGGTATCTCTTATAGAGGAAAGCAGAGAGACTGTTCATAGCAGGTATCTCTTATAGAGGAAAGCAGAGAGACTGTTCAGAGCAGGTATCTCTTATAGAGGAAAGCAGAGAGACTGTTCATAGCAGGTATCTCTTATAGAGGAAAGCAGAGAGACTGTTCATAGCAGGTATCTCTTATAGAGGAAAGCAGAGAGACTGTTCAGAGCAGGTATCTCTTATAGAGGAAAGCAGAGAGACTGTTCATAGCAGGTATCTCTTATAGAGGAAAGCAGAGAGACTGTTCATAGCAGGTATCTCTTATAGAGGAAAGCAGAGAGACTGTTCAGAGCAGGTATCTCTTATAGAGGAAAGCAGAGAGACTGTTCATAGCAGGTATCTCTTATAGAGGAAAGCAGAGAGACTGTTCATAGCAGGTATCTCTTATAGAGGAAAGCAGAGAGACTGTTCAGAGCAGGTATCTCTTATAGAGGAAAGCAGAGAGACTGTTCATAGCAGGTATCTCTTATAGAGGAAAGCAGAGAGACTGTTCAGAGCAGGTATCTCTTATAGAGGAAAGCAGAGAGACTGTTCAGAGCAGGTCTCTTAGAGGAAAGCAGGTATCTCTTATAGAGGAAAGCAGAGAGACTGTTCAGAGCAGGTATCTCTTATAGAGGAAAGCAGAGTCTGTTCATAGCAGGTATCTCTTATAGAGGAAAGCAGAGTCTGTTCATAGCAGGTAATTCTTACGCCGAAACCTCTCTGATCATGCCATGAGAAGAGGCGGAGTAAGGGGGGGGGTCATAGATCTGACAACTTAAAGTTGAGCTCCACCACTCTGGTGATGCACCTGTGAATCTACGGTACCATAAGCCACGCCGTAAACTACAGCTGTCTCTGAATGTTCGTACTGCGACCTATTTCGTAGGTTTTTGGTGTGTAAGGTTGGAAAGTTTTGCAGTATGCAAAATTCTATGTATAAAATGGCAGGATGTCATACCAGATTTGCCTTTCCATGTAGGGTGAATGAATTCACTGCAATCTATTCAAGCAGTCCTTTCAAATTTTAGTCACACACTTCAATGGAGCAGGTATGGCAGGTGGTGGGCAGTAGCAAAATGAACCAATTACCAGGCACAACATCAGCATGGTTGAGTTGCAGATGACAGCTTCTCAGTATGAATGAGATGTAGTAATGGGTCACTTACTACTAACGTATGGTTGGATATTATTGAGTGCAATGCATTGACATGATTTTAAAGGACAGCGAGAGTGCCACAGATCTGTAGCTTCTGTTGCCATTGGTCTACTTACACGCCATGGATCCGCTTGTGGATGTTGACGGTGTATTCCCGGGTCACCACCTCGTTGATGGCTGAGCGACCCTTCTTCTTCTCACCTCCTTTCTTGGTTGGAGCCATCTGAAGAGCCAAGGAGGAGGAGGAGAAATGCAGTTAACAACCACCAACACACCAGCTAGCAAGAGTTGCTAATCAAAACAACTGAACGAAACTGTGGGTCCACAAAAATGACTACACCAATAAGAACTTCAAGTAGCACACACACAAAACGTTACAAGAGGGCTGCGTTTTATAACTGTGTGTTTGATCATAAACACACAGGTTAACACAGGGTTGAACACTGGCTAATAGCAGGGAATCTGAGGACCAATCACTACGACTGTTGTTGTTAACCACAGAAATGTCCAACACGTCCACTAATATCACCTATGTCAACACGAAGACCACGGGTATAACTTAGGATGAAGCAAACAGTTGT
This sequence comes from Nansenia antarctica, assembly GCF_963989245.1. Classification (NCBI taxonomy): domain Eukaryota; kingdom Metazoa; phylum Chordata; class Actinopteri; order Argentiniformes; family Microstomatidae; genus Nansenia; species Nansenia antarctica. The sequence goes on from NC_137690.1 coordinate 69,350,056, forward strand.
TTTCTGCATAAACACTGCGAGATGGAGTTAGATTGTGTATGGACGTTCAGGCAGGGAAACTCACTTTGGCAGAGGTCTGTTAGGAAAGGAAGTGCGTGGAAGAGAGGATTATGGGTAAAGGAAGTAGATCCGTTCCGTATGTTGTCCCCCTGGTTGTGTTCAAAATGGCATACTAGCATACTGCATATTCAATTAGTATATACTGCATACTAAATTCATAATAAGTATGCCAATACCAGCCGACAGTTCGCGACGTTATAATTATAAGGTTCTATCTCCATTTTTGTCAAAATTGAGTTTTTTTACATAATCTGATCCATTAGGTGTTTATTAATGCCTGTGTAGTGTTATTTTTAAAATGTTGAAATTTTTGACTTAGTAATTCATAAAATACAAAGGTTCCATCTCACAAAACATAATGGAATGTAAAAACTTTGACGCTCAATATCTCTGAACTACCCTAAACGGAGATAGAACCTTATCATTCTAAGCTCACGAGTTTACACTGCAGTATGCATACTGCCTCCCAGAATGCATTTCGCACCAGGGGATTTTAAACCTTCATGTTGCTAGATGGCATAACAACTATTTGCTCATCCTATGTTCTTCTTGGTGAAATGGGTGATATTAGTGAACATATTATACATTTCTATGGTTAACAACAAGTCAACACATCAAGAATGTTCTTATCACCCAAACATTACATTTTAACATCTACATGGTCTTGTATTCCTATCTACTATTATAATTTCTCAAGATCATGCTTTCCTCCAAAGATCTTTATTATACCCCACCTTTCCCTCTGTCCCCTCCAAGCAGCGGAGAATATGCTCTTCAGTCTTCCTCTGTGCAGAACATTACACTGTAATGAGCAAGGTTAGTTCAAACACCATGATTTATTAAGTGCAGGCCTACATCAGTAAGCTATATCCAAATACTAGGTAAAAAAAAAAGAAAAGAAAAATGCACATTCTTACGATCAGAGCTCAATCCTTTTCTCTGTTTTACAAGTTTTGCTCCACCCTTATATAAGCATTTTTAAAAAGGAGACAAACTTGCCAAGTTACAAGTAAAACTGGAAAAAGGATGATGAAAAGATGAAAGTCACCCGCCTACAGTAGGGTGTAGTGTCAACAACCTTTTGTGGGCATAAAAACATTCAGGAACTCTCACGTAACACGGCCCACCTCACTGCCCTCATCTACATTTCTTGCTGTCCTTTTCATCTTTATTATTTTCACAGTGAAGGACAGATCTAGCACCAGAACAAACAGTAAGACAAAAACATACAGTACTGTTAATTAAGTGCTCTCAAATTCACTTCAAGTAGGGAGAGATTTGGGCTGGGTCCTGCTCAACCTGGAGTGTTATTTAATATTGGCGCAAATGTCTGAGTATGTTGATTAATGAATCCAGAGCTCCTTGTAAAGTCTGCACCGCCCCATAGGCTGTCACCTTATTCCAGACATGCTGAAACGTACAACCTTGCAGTTCATCCTGGGTTCCACAACCACAAATACCTCCAATGGGTCGTTTACGTGTATTACAATCCCTGGATCAGTCTGTCCCATCAGTCTCTGATCCGGAATACGTTTTTTTTCAGCATGCCGGACCTGTTCATAGAAGTGCAGTCATCTGGTTCAAACGTGACGCAAAGGTTCCTCTGTGTGTCTGGGATCTGGGTTCAAGGCTAATCCAGTCACATTAGTGGGAACTTAGTTCATGTTTTGTGTGAAGAGATATACCGTGTTTTGTCATGCTATCAACCCATTACTTTTGATCAGGCATTGTTCCTTTTAGGACTCATGAGGGTGTGATCATCTAGAATCACGTAGAGGAGATGATGCTGTCCAATGACATTATAGCATCAAAGATCGTAACATATGTACCACCTTTCAGAACCCAAAGGACACCTTGCCCAATCATTCAAACAAATCCATTCTTCTTATGGAAAATGTCCCACATTGAGTGAATTAAGGTAAATATAAATCATGATGGAAAAGCTTGGCAGCAGTGGTACAGGAGAGACATTCATAGAGGTCACGAAAAAGGTTTGGTTTGCAGTTTTTCTGTTGATGGATCAACTACACGATGATGTCACTGAAACAAAGCAATGGAGTCACAAGAAACACACACAAGTAGTTCATCTGTTCAAGAGGGAGCATCAACTCAAAACAAGGATAAAGACCCATTACAAAATAAACAGCTAACAACTTTAATGCACAGTTTTAGTAACCACTGCACAACAAAAGAAATAAACATACAGCAACTTCATTATAAAGGGGACAAAAAAAAAAAAAAAAAAAAAAAAAAAAAAAAGTTCTAAAACATTGAATAGCATTAAAAAATAATTCATTAGTTCAACGTACAAGGCCTCTATCCCGCCACAGGCTAGCATATCCAGTAGTCTCTATGGCGCTGTACTTGTAGATCAATCTTCCAAATAGCTCTGGCTGAGAAAGTTTCAGCATTTGTTTTTTTTTTGTTTCCCCATGATTAAAAAAACTATGGACGTGGGGGTTTGGGGGGCGGGGTGGGGGGGTTAGGGGGAAGAAAGAGCAGGCTTAGCTGTCAGATCACAGGTCAGTTTCATGCGTTTACTCACTAAGCCCATATCTCTCAGGAGACACACAACTCAAGCTGTGTGCTGGGCTTGGCGGCGGCGGCTGCTGCTGCTGCTGCTGGCCCTGTGTCGGCCTTCTCCTGGGCTGCGGCCTGGCTGGCCACGGTCTTCTTGAACAGACGCACGCTGAGCTGCAGCAGCTCACTGTCCACCACAGGAGTGATGGGGTACATCTGCTTGGTCAGGCCCTGAGGAGGACAAACAACACGGACAGACTTGAGGTCAAGCTGTTGACAGGGTGGCTCTGCATTGACAGAACACCTACTGATCTCGGTCAAATCTTTCATTTCGTTTTTGAGACCTTTTTGGAGGTATCAGTATACCCCTTGAGCCCCCCTTTTCCCCCTGGAAAACACCAGACAATGGACATATCGCTAAGCCACGCCCCCTTTGAAAACTCGGACAAACAAACAACGCTTCACTGACAGTGACTGAATGACCGTGACTGAATGACATTCAATGACTTACAATGGCGGGAGTTGGCAAATTTCTGATTTCTGATTTACCACAGCAAGTAATAGACATGTTTTTTTTAAAGATGACAAGAATATTTAGTCTAGAAGCTTTTCACCATCAGATATTTGTTGTTTGTCAGAGTTTTCTGCCTGTAGTGACTTTTGCTGTGATATGATTGGACAATTTCTCTTTTTACATTTTTTTTTTTTACATTTTGTGGCCACTCAGGAGGATCCCTGTGTTGCTGAGGTAACGGACGGTACTACTCACCTTTTCGTTCTTCAGCAGCTGTCTGCGGATGGCGATGTCCCTGCGAGCGCAGAGGGCCTTGCAGCAGGGGCCCAGGTTTCGCAGCAGGCCCGCCCTCTCCACCTTCCTGTTCTGGGCAGCCATGTTCAGAGCTCCCAGGTCGTGCTCAAACAGCTTATCAGCGTCTGTCGGGAGAGAATTAACCTTTGGGTTAGACTGGTCACTTGTGCAATCACCTACTCAACATTCTCAGTGAACAGAGAGCAGAAGTACATCACGTTTCGGTTGCTCGATCACGTGCTGCACGTTCTAAAATAAATCGAGTCATATTAGGACCATTAGTGTGCACAACGGAAGTCACGGTTTACAAGCGTTTATGAATACAACAAGCATTTAATTACACCTAAAATCACGCCTCCCGCCTAAAATCACGCTCACCTTTCGGGTCCTCCAGCTCCCCTTTGCAGACCTCCCTCACCCTCTCCAGGAGCTCCGGTCCGGCCAGCCGCTTGGAGACGCCCGCCCTGAGGAGCACGGCGCCCGGGGTGAACCTGAGCAGCGCCGCCCCCGGGGCCCGGGGCTCGTGCTTCTGCTTGGGCATCAGGCTGGACCAGTCCACGTCAATCACGTCCAGGGGCCCTAAATGGTAAAATGCGACTGTCTTATATAGCGCCTTATTCCAAAGTGCTTTACAATGGCCACCCATTCACACACACACATTCACACACCAATGGCGGCAAGCTACCATGCAAGGCGCCGGCCCGCTCATTGGGAGCAATTTGGGGTTAAGTGTCTTGCCCAAGGACACTTCGACATGTGGCCAGACGGGGCTCGAACCGCCGATCTGCCGACCTTGCAATCATTAGACGCCGGCTCTACCTCCTGAACTACAGCCGGTGCCTAAGAGGCAGCACAGCCACAGCAGAGTCAAGGGCTTAGTTTGTCTACTTACACATCTCGGAGACAAGACTACCTAAACATTTCATATAAGATGAATGAGTTCCATTTGTGGAAAACTGTGTTATTATTGTGTTATTGAATGACATTGCAACACAACATTCATTCAACACATTCTTATGAATGAATGAATTATTAATTAATATTATTATCATTAAGTATTACATATTTTTCCACTGGCTTGACCCTTGGCATGTACAACACAGGGTCATTGCTAGTGTTGTTCCGATACCGATACTAGTATCGGCATGGCCACCGATACGCACAAAAATGCTGGTATCGGTATCGGCGAGTACTTATTATTATTTTTTTTAAGTACTAAAGTTATTTTGTTTGTAAATGTTCACTTGCTGTTGCACTACTACTACGACTGTTTTATATCTTAAATGGATATTGCACTGATTGGCATCTGTGAGAGCCACATTTCAGGTTTTATAAGGGGTTGATTTTCTTGTCACCATACCAGGTAGACAATAAAAAAAAGTTCTATAGTATTCACTCTCTGTTGGTATTTTTTCCTGTTTTACAAAGGTTTTGAGCAGTGCCAGACTAAGTGTTAGCAATCATTTTACATCGAGGTGAGTATGCGGCTCAAAAAACATGTTTTTTTGTTTTGTTTTTTCAAACGCCGTGGTATCGGATCGGTACTCAGTATCGGCAAGTACTGCACGGTCAGGTATCGGTATCGGGATAAAAAAATGGTATCGGAACAACACTAGTCATTGCGCCAGTAATCATTACCGCTATCAATGGATGTGATTTTGATGTCCAGTATTTATACACCCAACCACCCACCCACCCACCCAACCACACACACACACACCAGGGTTTCCGTTAGAAAAAATTGGTGCCGGTCAAAGTGTCCGGAAAGATTTCAATGTGTTGGACAAACGGGAGAAATTCCGGTCATCATATTCAAATATAATATAGGTGTTTGTCGCGGTGATTAGCTGTTGTGTACTTTGAATTACGACTGTAGGCTAAGATGTTTATTTCAATTGCATTAATGGGATTTGAGGATGTAATTGGTAATTTTAAGTACCGGTATGCCTAGTTTAGCTTTTGATGGCTATTTGAACGGACTGCATCGATCGATCAATGAACGGACTCCACATTACGTTAACTGAAGTGTGTTAAATAGTTTCACGACAGTAATGTAAGTTTTCTATATTCTCTTTCCAGTTTTACCCTTTTTATCAATAAAACAACGTAATTTCTATAACCACGTCTCGCTGATTGGGAAGGCATTAAGTCTAGCTGCCTGTCAAATCATACTTTCTCGGACTCGGGAGTATGAGAATGAGGAGGATGTATCGGGGGGATACACACCCGTGGACTATTTCAATTTAGTGGCACAAATTAAACTCTAACACTATAGATAGACTAAATTGAACTAAAATGATGGACACCGACTGAATAACTGAGTGGGGGGAAGACAGGTCTCAAATGTGGAACAATTATAACATTTAATACATAAAGATAAAACATACACAAATATATAACATTGATATCCCTAAACTCAAATGTAGTGTGGTATTGTCAACCTAAACTAATCAATCCTAATCTAATGGTACCAGTAGCCCAGGTTGTCGATAGTAGCGCACGTGGAGATGGACGAATGTAGAGGAGGAAAGTTCAATGGAAACTCCCGGAGTAGAAGAGGTAGCCAGGGGGAGTAGAAGAGGTAGCCAGGGGGATGTTATACTCTGAATCTCCCGACTCAGGGCTGGAACGGGCACAGCAGGCTCAATCAATGAACGGGGTTGAGATGGCTAGCGTCCTTTACTAGCCGCATCTCACGGCCCTCGGTGGTCATTCACTGTGCTCTAGCACATCCAAAACACGCAGAACAATAACCTTGACTCCGGTCACTGCAGTGGTTTTATTTAGACTAGATCAAACTAAATTAACTGACGAATTTCTCCCTCACAACTAATCGCACCGTTGAGAGACAGGGTTGCCAGATGGGGCGGGTTACCGCCGAATGGGCTACTGGGTTTAGCGGTTATTTAGCGCAGGGGTCTTCAACCTTTTTCAATCCAAGGACCCCTTGGATGAGACACAAACAGAACAGGGACCCCCACATGTAATATATATTTTTAAATGTCTCACATTTTAAAGCCTATAATAACTTTTATATTTACTTCATTCACCTTTTATTTCATCATATTAACCTATTTATATACTGGGTTATTAGCCTATATGTGTTTATGATTGATAAAACGTTCATGCATAATTATGATTGGTTATTATTATTATTATTGTTTTTGTTGTTGTTGTTCTTGATGAGGCTTATATTTTCTATTATTATTATTTTTCAACAATGAAACTTTTAGCTTCAGGAAGCAAGGTATGCCTACCTCCTGGGTGGAGGTTGTCAAGGCAGAGCATCATGTCATCCTCAGGCTGCAGTCTGGAACTGTATTTGCTCTTCAGGTAGGTGAGGGAGGAGAATCCTCTTTCACAAAGATAAGTTGTTGCAAAAGGCAAGAGGCTCACCATGGCCTTTGCTGTCAGTTGGGGGAAGTATTTCTGGCAATGGATCCAGAACTGGGTGAGAGGCTGTGACTCGTACACATTCTTGTGTGTACTGTCTGTGGTTAGGTCAATCAGCTGATCTTCCTCAGCGGCTGTCAGGTTTGAGCCGTCGGATGCATTGTCTTAGAATGATAACCGTATCCATGTCTTGTGCTTTCTCCAAGACTCAGTCTCAGAAAAGTACTTCTCAAATTGACTTTCGAGTGCCTCCAAGTGATCAACAATTGCGCATTTCACATCAGGTGAGGGCGCATTGAAATGCGCAGCCAGCTCCGCACGATTTTGGCCAAACAGAATCTCGAGGATAGCTGTGCGTAATTCAAAGACGCGCGCCAATACTGATCCACGGGAAAGCCATCTGACCTCGGAATGGTAAAGGAGCGCGTTGTGTTCCTCTCCTATAGCGGCGCATAGAGAAGCAAAGAGGCGGGTTTGTTATGATCAAACTAGTAACTAAATTAGTAACGTTATGCTAGTTATTAATTAACGTTAATTTCGCAATGAAGACCGAACTGCAGCGTTTTAGCCAACACCTAGCTTGCTAGACAGGTGTGGTTTTTTTCTCCAACAGTTATGTTAGACTCTAGAATCATGGGCATCATTTATTTTGTAAATTGTTTTTGTCAAAAGTTGTTTATTATTGCCTATTAATGCTCGTACTTTACTCAATATCATTTTTGTTATATTTTTTAATTCTCACTGATTATTTTGGTGAAAATTGTGAATTATTATGACAAATTGGCAGACCCCCTGCAGTACCTCTGCGGACCCCCGGTTGAAGACCACTGATTTAGCGGACTAGTTAGGCTGTAAATTGTCAATCCCATCTGGCAACCCTGCCGCTGTTTGTTCATCGCGTAGGCTAGTCTACACATTAATAATAAAAGAAAAAATAGCCTATATATTCGTCTTTTTTAATGTAGAAGGAATCAGAATATGTGACAAATTAATTTTAGCAAATTGTATTCAAATTGTGCATAAAGGGAATTATTTTCACCGGACATTATGACCGAAGAGGTTTAAATATGTCGGACTTCAACAGATTTTATCGGACAAAGACCGGTAATTACCGGTTAACGGAAACCCAGACACACACGGTAGCTTTGCACAGCCCCTGGTGTGCAAGCCATCCCTTCCTCCTGCTGTAGTAGTGGTGTCCTGTGTGTAGTGGTTGTAGTCGTGGTGTCCTGTGTGTAGTGGTTGTAGTAGTGGTGTCCTGTGTGTAGTGGTTGTAGTCGTGGTGTCCTGTGTGTAGTGGTCGTAGTAGTGGTGTCCTGTGTGTAGTGGTTGTAGTCGTGGTGTCCTGTGTGTAGTGGTCGTAGTAGTGGTGTCCTGTGTGTAGTGGTTGTAGTCGTGGTGTCCTGTGTGTAGTGGTCGTAGTAGTGGTGTCCTGTGTGTAGTGGTTGTAGTCGTGGTGTCCTGTGTGTAGTGGTTGTAGTAGTGGTGGTGTCCTGTGTGTAGTGGTTGTAGTAGTAGTGGTGTCCTGTGTGTAGTGGTTGTAGTAGTGGTGTCCTGTGTCTATGGTTAGGGTTAGGTACCTGGGGCCTTCTCGTCGTCCTGCTGGTCCTCTCTCTTCTGGGCGCTGTCCGCCAGGATCTCGTCCAGCTCGTCGTCGCTGATTGGCTCGTACTCCTCCCCGCCGGACATCACAGACTGGACGTCATCTACCTTGCCGTCATCCTCGCCTAAGAGTGAGTAAGTAAGTAAGTAAAGTTTATTTATATAGCACCTATCACAGACCGGCGGTCACAAAGTGCTTTACAAACAAAGTGCTTTAAAAAGGCTTTAAATAGGCTATAAAAACATAATTAAAGAGAAAAAGTAATAGCAGGTTAAAAGAAATAGGTAAACAAGTGAAAATAAAAACAAGAAACAAATAACAAGTGTACAACAAATAATAACGAGACACAAAAAGACAGGCTTTCGGGGTTGGCCAAAATGCGATTGATTGAGGTCAATCTGATAAGAGAACACACGGCACCCAACGAGCCCCCGTTTAAAACACTCTCAAAATCCCTTCTCCCATCCTCAACATGGAAAAGGGGGGGGGGGGGCAACCCTCTTTCAAAAACATTCCCATCTCACCGTCGATGCTGTCTGTCGTTTTCTCCGGTTCCCGTGGCTCCCCCAGCAGCGCCCCCTGGTGGTGGCTGTTGCCGGGTTTGTCCGCGTCCATGCCGCCGAAGGCCTCGCGGGGCAGCAGGGGCTCGTAGTCCCCCCCTCTGTCCTGCTGCCTCATGTCCGGCCCTCCTCTGCCCTTGGGCTCCCCGTGTGGCGGGAGGTCCATCATCAGCAGCCTCTCGCGCTCCCGGTCACCCCGGTCGAGCCTGTCGCCGCGGTCCAGACGCTCGCGGTCCAGACGCTCGCGCTCCAGACGCTCGCGCTCCCTCTCCCGCTCCCTCTCCCTCTCGCGCTCGTGCAGCAGGAGACCCTCGGGCAGCAGCCGCTCCCTCTCCCGCATCTCCCGGAGGTCCCGCTCTCGGATCGGCTCCCGGCCCCCCCCGCCGCGCATGAGCAAGGGCTCCCGGCCTCGGCCGCCCCATTCCCGGGCGTCAGGCTCCCAGTCTCTCTGCTGCTGCAGCTGCTGTTGTTGTTGTTGTTGTTGTTGTTGTTGTTGTTGTAGCTGCTGTTGTAGCTGCTGTTGTTGTTGTTGTTGTTGCTGCTGCTGCTGCTGCTGTAGAGGAAGTAGTGGCGGCTGCTGCTGCTGCCTGAGGTCCTTTCTCTCTCGCTCCCTCTCGAACTGTTCCCGCTCTCTCTCCCTCTCTCGCTCCCTCTCCCGGCTGTCGAAGGAGCCCGCCCGGGACTGCGACTGGCGCTCGGACTCCGGAGAGCTGCGTCGGGAGCTGTGGCTACGAGAGTCCTGGCGGTCTGCAGGTAGGGGAGGGGTGGGGGAGGAAACATCAACATCAGCATTCACGGTTTTCATGACCAATATTTACAATGTAAACCCAGGGTTCGACATTAACGGTTGCCCGATTGCCCGGGGGCAAGTAAAAAATTCACCAGGTTTGTTTGTGGAGTGGAGTGAAGATATTATTAAAGCGTACGCGCCTGTCCACCTGTCTGTCGATCAGCGCCTACGCTTTAATAAGATCTTCACTCCACGATCATCTAGTCTGGCGTCGCTGTGGCGCAATGAAACCCGGCGATTACCTCACTGCCTTAGAGGGTTCATAAACAATGTGTATACTGGGGAGAAGAAGAGAACCGGAGCCTAAGAATTTGACTCTTTTTACACTTGTGTAATGTTATGTAACAATAAACTAGTGATGCTCCGATCTGATCGGCGCCGATCGGTATCGGCCGATATGGCCTTGATCGGTTTTGATCGGAGTTCTCAAAACGGCCGATCAAACACGACCGATCAGTTAACAAAATGGCGTCGCCAGTCTGGAAATATTACACAGTGTCGGAAAGAGACAACAAATATGCAGTTTGTAATGTCTGCGCAAAAGAAATTCCTCGCGGAGGAACGCACGCAAGGACTTTCAATACCACGAATATCATACGGCATTTGCTGCGTTCGTCGATTCGCTCCGAGAGCGCCGAAGCGCACACTGGGCTCGACGTCATAAAGGGACCGAGTGCTTTGATTGGACGAGAGGTGTTCCACGAGTGCTGGTCAGAGTTCCAGCGCGACTTCACGAGCGTAGTGTAGGTAGTGTTCAGCGACGTCATGTGACCCCGCGAGCAGGAAGTCACTAAGCTAGACTAAGGTCCATAGCAACAACAACTATTAGCGCGAGAGTTTTAGGTCTTTCTCTGTGCACCTTGCACAAGTGTAGATAGCGAGCGACTTTTCAGCATAGCAGGACATATTTGAGATGATAAGAGGAACAGGCTGAGTGCCAAAAACGCTGAGATGCTTGTATTTCTCAAGGCTAATCTGACAGTGATGCTGCTTAATCAGAAGTAAGGTTTGAGTCTGAAATCTCCTTAGGTGAAATGTTTTGTTTTTTTGTTTTATTGATTATTGCTGACTTGCTGTCTTATCTCCTCCTAAATATGACTTGAAACTGACTGACTTGAAACAGTATTTTATATTTGGCTATAGCCTGTTTATGTTGCAGTTTAGTTTGGGTATGTTTATTGTTCCTCAGGAAAGCTACAGTATAAGCTCCAAGTTCTCTAAGAGCCCCTAGTTCCTCTCATTCGAGTGGAATGTTGCACATTTGATGTGACAGTGTACATTTTATTTATTATGATTTTTATTTTCACATTTTATTTGTTTTTCCTGAAGTAAGCTACAGGTGGTTGTGAATTCAATAAAACAGATGGTTGTCAATTCATGATACTTTCTCATCTCCTAATTTCATTTGAATACTTAATATACAATGTCAATGGTGTTAAGAATAATTAAAAACATAAATAATGCTACACAATAAATAGAATGCTTCAATTGCCATTTTCGACGCTGTGATCGGTGATCGGTGATATCGGATCGGCAGATCACTGATTCCAGTGATCGGTGATCGGTGATCGGCACCAAAACCCCTGATCGGAGCATCTCTACAATAAACCTGAAACGTGAAACTGAGTGCTATGTGGGTGGGAAGGACCTGTGGGAATGTTAGGCTGTGTAGGAGCTGATGGTTGGCTCCCTATTTGTTGGCTCTCTGTATTTGTTACTGTCTATATATTTTTGTCAAGCTACCTACATGCTGTTTGCATTCCTGTCTAATCTGAACCGGCTTTAACCAGAATTAAGAAAGAAAGAAAGAAAGAAAGATAGAAAGAAAGAAAGAAAGAAAGAAAGAAAGAAAAGCGAGTGTGTTACCTGAGGAGGTGCTGCGGCTGGGCTCTCCTCTCCTCAGCTGGTCGATACGAGACTTCCTCTCCGCCCCACCTGGCGGCTCGGTAACGACGGGCCTCTCTCTCTCCCGCTCCCGAGTCTCTCTCTCCCTCTCCCTGTCTCTATCACTCTCCCTCTCTCTCTCCCGCTCCCTCTCTCTTTCCCTCTGCCGGTCGCGGGAGTTGCCGCCTCCGCCGCCGCCGACTTGCCCCATCCTGCCCCTCCGGGAGCGCGGCCCACCCCCGGCGCCCCCCTGCTGGGGGTCCTCCCGGTGGGCCGACTCGTTGGAGGGCGAGCGGAGTCGTCTGGACGAGGCGCGGCTCTGGTTGCTGCCCATGCTGCTGCTGCGCTTCTGCTCCAGAGGCGGCTTCCTCAGGAGGGGCTGGGACATGAGGGGCTGCGGGGGAAGGTTCTGGAGGAGTCCCGGGGGCTCCTGGGGCAGCAGAGGGGCGATGGCTGGCGGGAGGGGGTTGTTGGGGTTGTTGGGGTTGTTGTTGATGGGCCTCTCCTTGCCCCCCCCCCTGGGCCCCCCTCCTCTCCTGGGGGCTTCGGCGGTGGCGGGGGGAGGGGCTCTCTCAGCCGGAACAGGCACAGCAGGGGGCGCCGGCGTTTCCCCGGCGCGCTCTAGCACGTCCTCGTCGGACCAGTCGCTGAAGTTGGCGTCCAGTTTGGGGGGCTGGATGGGGGAGGGCTGGGGGGCGGGGGTGGCGGCGGAGGGCGCGGGCCTCTGGGACAGCAGCAGCTCGGCCTTGGGCATGGGCGGGGGGGTCCGGGGGCCACGCTTCCTCTTGCCGGGGGGCAGGTGGGCAGCGGCGGCCCCCACCCCGGGCTCCTCCTCCGACACGTCCGACTCGCCGCCGCGCGAGCGCTTGCGCTTCTTGTCGAGCGCCTTCTTCTTGGGCGCCTTGCGGGGCGACTGGAGAGGCGGCGGGGGGGCGGCGGCTTCTGTCGGGCCGGTGTTCGACGACGGGGGCTCCGGGTTGAACCGGGACGACTCCCCCCCCGGGACCACGGCCCCCGCTGGCCCCGCTGCGCCCGCCGCGCCTCCTCCTCCTCCGGACTCCTCCTCCTTGCGGACCTTCTTCAGGCCTTTCTTCTGGGACTTGGTCTTCTTCTTGCCCTCCTCCAGGGCCGGCGCGGCCGGGGGGTCTCGGGGGTCTCTGTCGTCGGCGGCCGAGGCTGAAGGAGCGGTGGCGGCGGCGGCAGGGGCGGGGGGAGGGGTGGGCTCCTGCTGCTCTTTGCCTCTCCTGGAGGAGGAGGAGTCGGAGGAGCCCGCCCCCGGGGTGAGGGCACTGTCTGAGGGGTGCTCTCCCCCGCGCCTCTCCCCCACTCCTGCTCCTCCTCCCCTGCCTGCTCCTCGGTCCCCGCGGGGCTCCGCCTCCTCGTGGCGGCTGCGGACCTCCCCCCTCTTGTCGGAGGCGCGGCGCTCCTCGTCCTTCCAGCGGCTGGGCTTGTCCTCGGCGGGGGTGCCGGGGGGAGAGCGCAGGGACTCCTGGGAAGGGCGCACCACCTGGCTCAGGAGCCTGTGTTTATCACCACCTGGGGAAAAAAAACACAACAGACGTGAGGCCGGTACAAACGACACAAACATCGGAACTGTGATGGAAAATGTTTAAAAAAACAACACCTTATTTAAGGGCTTGTTTATTTAAGGTGGTTGGGTGGTTTTTGCAAACAAAGCAAAAAAAAAAGGGGGTGCAAGGGTAGCCCCCACACTGAAAGTTCTAGAAAAGTCGACCCTCAAACCGCCCTTTTGTGTGTGTGTGTGTGTGTGTGTGTGTGTGTGTGTGTGGGGGGGGGGTAATCATAATCCACACGACTAAGTATCGCCCAGTGCTGAGTGCCCCCATGAAGAATGTCCCTACTGTCGGTTGGAGGCGGACACACGGGGGCGGGCGGGGCGGGGCGGAGCTTGGGCTGGCCTACGCCAGTCAGGGGCTCACTTTTCTCCTCCGCGCTGTTGTAGCCGTCGCTGTCTCCGGGCGTGGCGTCCCCCCGGGCTCTCTTTGGGGAGGGCCGGGGGCTGGGGGTGTTCTCCACCCGGTGCCTCTTCCTGCGAGGAGGAAGAGGAGAGGGGGACAGAGAAACAGGGACGGGGAGGGGGAGGGTCAGAGGTCAAACGTGCTAGAGGCGGTACAGTAGGGTAAATAGCACGTCAAATGACCCCCTCTTTACAATGCTCAAGCTGCTATTTACACACAATGACCACTAGTTGGCCGCTTGTAAATTAGCCTGCTTCCTCCACAGAAAAACAGCAAAATAGCTTTATATTAGCTTATCCTGATGTGATTTAGAAAATGTAAGGATACTGGGTGGTAGAACGCACATATCTAGGAAAAGCCATGAAAGGAGGGTCCTGAAATGTGATTGAGTGCAAAGATATAAACATTTTCTTTACTCACAGGGGTCTCATTCTAATGTTAATAATACCCTGGTAATCATATTACTGGTCATCTTGATGACAGAGGGTCAATTACAGTGAACGAATCGAAGCGTGTCGAGCTGACGCCAAACCAAACAAGCTGGCAGCCTCTTTGATCCTGTTAGGGTGTTGTGGGCAGGAGAGGAGCTGATTGTGTGTGTTTGGGTCGGGTGTCGGGGCGTTCTCCTGATACGTGCCTTACGGTCTTGCGGTCCTCGTGGGCATCTCGGACGGAGCGGTCGTCCCTCGGGTCGTCTCTCCGTTCCCGCCTCTCCTCCCTCCCTTTCTCTCGCTCCTCCCACTCCCGCTGCCTCTCCCTCTCCCTCTGCTTCTGCTCTCGCTCCCTCTCCCGCTCCCTCTCCTTCCTCTCCCGCTCCCTCTCCTCCCTCTCCCTCTCTCGATCCTCCCTCTCCCGCTCCCTCTCTCTTTCCCTCTCGCGCTCTTTCTCCCTCTCCCTCTCCCTCTCGCGCTCCCTCTCCCTGGTGCGCTCCCTCTCGGCCTCCCTCTCCTTCTCGCGCTCTTTCTCCCGTTCCCGCTCTTTCTCCCTCTCCTTTTCCTTCTCCCGTTCCCGCTCTCTCTCCCGCTCCCTCTCGCGGGCCCGGTCCTCTCGTCTGTCCTCCCCGCGGTCGGTCCTGCGGTCGTCCCCCCTCCTCTCCTCCCTCTCAGGCTCCTCCCCTCCTCGGCCCTGGTGCCTTCCCGGAGAGGCCGCTCTCTGGTCTGGTGAGACAAAGCATCAAGTCAGTCAGGCTGTCGCCACGGCAACCACCAGTCAGTCAGTCTGTCAGCACAGCAAACGTCAGTCAGTCAGTCAGCAGAGCAAACATCAGTCAGTCTGTCAGCACAGCAAACATCAGTCAGTCTGTCAGCACAGCAAACATCAGTCAGTCTGTCAGCACGGCAACCATCAGTCAGTCAGTCAGCACAGCACAGCCAGGGTTGCCACGCTTGCCTTGAAATCATTTTCCATACCACCTCTTGATTTTGCAGGTACCATGTTTTGTGATGATATCTAGACCGTTAAATGTTCCGCCCCCGCCCGTCGACCCAATTTCTGGGTGGTAGAATTGTTAGAAGTTTGACTTCGGTCAATGCAAATGTATGGTCTTTGCTACTTTTATACGTTATAATAAGAAAACAGTATTGCTTTTTAGCTATTAGGAGCCCAAATCCGATGGCCAGTCAGGCAAACAATTATATAGTGTCGTTGCCGATCAATGATCTACGTCGTTATATATTTAAAAAATCATGAAATAGAGGTTGATGTGTCACTTGCTGTAGTTAAGATACTTTATTTTTCTGTTTTGGTAGTCTGTCCAATGTGACACTTGCCCTCCTCCACCGGCCCTAGTTTTGGATCTTGCTTGCTGTTTATTATTTCGATAATAAATTGTAGCTAGCTAGCTATAACATCTTCATATAAATATATATATACACACATACATATTCTATACCATACAGGCTAAATACTGATCACTTGGTAAATGCATCATCTATTAAAGTAGCAAAGATCACACATTCGCATTGACCACCAGTCAAACTTCTACCACTTCCTGAGTAAATCCAACGTTCCTACGCTGAGACCGTTTTAACTTGCGCCCCCCACTCGCGGATATCAGGAAGTATTAGCGCTATAGCGCTATTGGCCGTTACCGTTAGCAACACATTCCAAGCGCTAGCTAGCTAGCAAGCACATCAATGTTTGTTTGCAACAATGAACCATGTGCTTGCCAACCAACATTGATAAAGCCACATTTAAAACAGCCACAGACAGTTCCAAGCCAACTACTTAAATTTGAGAATAAACTTAAATTATTAAATGTTATCAAATTTTCCAGGACGACACAAGATTTCCATGTACATTTTCAATTTTGCTCAGTTTCCATGCCTTTTCCAGGTATGGAACAGGGCTCAATCATTTCCATGTTTTCCCTGTTTTCCAGGTAGCGTGGCAAAATTACAACTTGAGGGCAAAATCGTAATGTGTGAGCCAATGTCCGCCAATTACGGTTAGAGGGATCCACTTAGAAATCATTATCATCAACCTGAATATCTAATATTCAGCTGTATTCAGTATATTGTAGAATGTAGTATGTATATTATAGTATGTAGAGCCACCTTCCCTTATTCTATTAGCCATTTTGGCCTTGTTATGGTTGTAATGTTTTCAATTAGTAATGCAGTGTTTCCCCTAGGTTTGCTGCCTGGGGGGGGTGGCATGGACCCCCCCCCCCCTCAGGGGGTAAGACCCTGCGACATACCAGCATGTCCAGGGGGTGTACTAACTTGTACATTAAGCCGCCTCACGCTACGGAAACAGGAGATAGGCTCCTTCCCTATGGGCCATTAGGCTCGAGAACCATCGGTTCTCAAGGCTACTTACCGTATTTTCCGGACTATAAGTCGCGGTTTTTTTCATACTTTGGCTGGTCCTGCGACTTATAGTCAGGTGCGACTTATATATCAATAATTCATAATCTCTGACTGACATGAACTGACATAGGGTAATCTCTGACTGACATGAACCAAGGAGTAAATCCGCTAGCGCCTCATACACGATAGAATAGCCATTATACTTGACAATGTGGACATTAAACACGACAATGTGGACATTAAACATGATGTTATGGACCTTATACACAATGTTATGGACGTTAGAAACGATATTAAAGTCATTTATTCCTTCCAGAGGCTGTTTAACGTTGCAATGTTGTACCCGCGAGTAGCATTTTGCTACTTCCGGTAGCGCTTCATACGCGATAGAATAGCCATTATACTCGACAATGTGGACATTAAACACGACAATGTGGACATTAAACATGATGTTATGGACCTTATACACAATGTTATGGACGTTAGAAACAATATTAAAGTCATTTATTCCTTCCAGAGGCTGTTTAACGTTGCAATGTTGTACCCGCGAGTAGCATTTTGCTACTTCCGGTAGCGCTTCATACGCGATAGAATAGCCATTATACTCGACAATGTGGACATTAAACACGACAATGTGGACATTAAACATGATGTTATGGACCTTATACACAATGTTATGGACGTTAGAAACGATATTAAAGTCATTTATTCCTTCCAGAGGCTGTTTAACGTTGCAATGTTGTACCCGCGAGTAGCATTTTGCTACTTCCGGTAGCGCTTTCCCCGCTGATTCCGCCAAGCCCGTTCCCTTGAACCATGCGACTTATAGTCCAGTGCGACTTATATGTGGTTTTTTCCTCTTCATGGCCCATTTTTGGCCTGCTGCGACTTATACTCGGGTGCGACTTAGGCCCAATCCCAATTCACCCCTAGCCCTTCGTTTTCACCCCTATGGCTCGATTTGCGCGTTCACGTTTAGGGCGAGGGCTGTCTCAATTCATATTTCGTCGAGGGCTAGGGGTAAGGGGGAGGGCTAACTATTACTTCGTTTCGAGGGATTTCAGGACCAGACTAGCTTCGAAGGGCTAACGGTACGCTACCCCTTGATACCAGGATGCATTGCGAATCATCTACAGAAATCTTATGTCGCTCTATTCAATGCGGAAATGTCATTTTAATTCTCTGTAATTACTTATTAATAAAGATTTGAAAAATTATGATAACCATCTTATTGTCTTAGTTTAATGTCATTACAATGCATTATAGACCTTTTATTTATAACAAGCTTAACCCAAAAATCGCTTTTATGTCGGTGCTGTGTCTAACGTTACAGTAACGCAACGCTGCATGACAGTCGAGCATTTCAGAGATGTACAGTCATAAATCAATTATTACCTGTGGCGTTTGACAGCGGATGATGGTACACATATGTAAAGTTATCTATCAAACGTTCGTCTGACTTGTACATGATGCGCATTTTGACCTATTTCCACCCGCAATCTAATCCGAGCAGTTGTTATTAGGTAATATTATTAATGGGTTGTATCATTAATTTCAATGCATTATAGACCTTTTCTTTATAACAAGCACAACAACAACAAAACGTTATCATGCCGATGTGCTGTGTGCTGTGTGTCTAACGTTACAAGCTGATTTGTGCATGACAGCCGCGCATTGACATATTTCCATGTCTAATGGCATATGACACGCGAAATGTAACTACAGTTAAGGATACGCGTAAAGGATGATGATCTATCACCGTTCGACTCTACTGAGAAATGTTTCCGCTTATTTGTCATCTCTCCTTCACGGGCAAATGTGGCCGCGTCCCCAAGAGATCCTCTTTCTACGTTTTTGACCACCACTATGATGGATTGATTTTTGGATTCTAGACGACGAATTGTTCTGAGAAAGGCGCTTGGTAACGTGATTTTTGGACAACGCTTTATGACTACTGATGGACTGGTTGTTTTGGTTGGAGTCATTCATTGTCATTAAATTCATTGTCATTATTGCGATGTCCACAAAAAAGACATCGCTGACGGAAGAGACTAAAAAAGGAACGTCTAAACACTACAGTGTGTTGATAACAAATGAAAATAGATGCTTATAGCACACGCAACAGAAATAAACACAGCTGAACAAGGCATTGCGAGATGTGAGAATTCGCCGGCAACACAACGCGTCACCCGTACCGCGTGATGACGTAGGCGCCGTGAAGGGCTGTCCCAATTCATGGGGCTTAGATTTCAAGGGGTAGGGCTTGTGACGTATTCGAAGGCCTTGCCTTCGAATCGAGTGACACTCGAAAACGAGCCATAGGGGTAGAAAAGAGAATCGGGATTGGGCCTTATAGTCCGGAAAATACGGTACTTATGTGGTCTTGACTACCTGTCCACTTTCTCACCCGGTTCTTGCTGTCTCTCTCTCTGGTGTGCCGACACCATCCTGCTCTCTCTCCTTCTCTCCCTCTCTATCCTCCTCTCTCCCTATTTTGCTGTCAACCAAAAGGCAAACATAACAACCAGAGTATTTATAATCTAATAAGAGGTATAAATTGATCCATATCAATTTATAACATAATTATAATTGAATTTTGGATTGCTGTGGGCAATGCAGTCAGATAATGTCATTTTGACATTACTCTCTCACCTGAAAAAAAAACATGTCCAACTATAAAAAAACAGACATTTCAAATGCTTCAATCCACTGTCCATGTACTGTAAATATTCCATTATGGTATTACCATGAAGCCCAATTCTAGCAGAATAAGAAAGATTGTATATCTAATTTAAGTAAAATAATAAAGTGCATCCAGTTAGCTCTTTAGCTGGCAAGTGTGCAAGCAGACTAGCTCATCTAATCACCTCTGAGCTAGCTAGCTTGCTAGTTCTTTGACACTATTTACACAATGGAATTATAGTCAGTCAAGTGTCAGACACTTTCTAGTCACAATAATAACGACCAATTTTAACCAACTTTCTCTGTCAGAACACTCAGCAATTATATTTGCTAACGTTTCAACTTGCTTACTTTCTATCTGAAAACATCTCACCCGGCAAAAACTCTCTCGCGTCGCGCGCACAATGTCGTATTATTCTCCAGCGCTGGCACAGCGTGAACCGAAGTGTGGAGATAGGTCTGGCTATGCGAGACTACTGGCGGACTAATGTCACCAACGAGCCTATGGGCTTGCCACTTGCCAGATTCTGTTTGGGTGCGTTTAAAAAACGTGGATATTTTAGCTTGTCAGATGTTTCGTGTTTATGTCCATAATAATTCCTCTTTCTTGGGGGGGGCGGGTGGTTCCGTTGCCAAGGCAATGGTAGGGGAAACACTGTCATGTATGTTGTTGTTTGTCTCTTCTCTGTCTGTATTTTGTCATTTCTGCTGTTATGATTGTGACATCATGTTAGAACCCTCTCTAAAACGAGATGATACATCTCAAGGGGTTTATCCTAATTAAGAAATTTACAACAATATCTGTCGCGTCCTTCTCCTCACCTCTCTCCCGGTTCTCCCGGCGGTCCCGCTCGGCGTGGCTGCCTCTGCGGTCGTAGGAGGAGTCTCTGGCCTGATCGCTGCCTCGTCTTTCTGGGTCGTAGCGCTCGCGCTCAGCTCCTCTCTCCGGCACGCGCTCCGCCCCTCTCTCCGGCACGCGCTCCGCCCCTCTCTCCGGCACGCGCTCCGCCCCTCTCTCCGGAGCGCGCTCGGCCCCGCGGTCTGCTCCCCCGCGCTCTGCCCCTCTCTCGGACCCGCGGTCAGCGGTCCTTTCTGCGCTCCGCTCACGGAAACCGCTGCGCGACTCCCAACTGTCATGGCTGCTCTCTAACTGGGAGCCTCGAGAGTTCCGGGTGGAACCTGAGGGGAGAAGAGGAGGTTAGAGTTTATGATGGAAAACAAACAGACACAGACACACACACACACACGTAATGGACCTATCGCTAAGCCACGCCCCAAAATAGAAATTGTCCAATCATATCACAGAAAAATTCACTACAGGCAGAAAACTCAGACAAACAACTCGCTAATATCTGATGGTGAAAAGCTTCTAGAAAAAATATTCTTGTCATCTTTAAAAAACATGTCTTACTTGCTGTGGTAAATCAGAAATCTGAAATTTGCCAACTCCCGCCATTGTAAGTCCTTGAATGTCATTCAGTCACGGTCGGTCAGTCAGTCACTGTCAGTGAAGCGTTGTTTGTTTGGGTCCATTTCTAAGACCTAACAAAAAGATAACTAAACCCCATCATCACCATGTCTTTGAAACTGTTGACAACAACAGTTTTGTCGCCTGAGCTCGCTTCAAGACTAATTCCTTAACCCGAAGTGTGTACTCGTTCACCCTATGGTTATCAACCGGTGGGGCTGGAAGGACAATCCATCCAATTTCTGACACCAACACAATCCATTTGCCCTCCGTGAGGCTGAGTGAACGAGTGCACACTTTGGGAGTACACAGTAAAGCAGAACAGAACAGAACAGAACTCAGCCACCGTCGTCTTGGTGAGTATTCCACTCACCCTTGTCAGAGGCTTCGGCGCCGCGGCCCCTCCCTCGTCCGGCTCTCTCGGGTCGGCTCTCCGCCCTCGCCTCCCCGCGGCCCTCTCCCCTGGCCTCCCCTCGGCCCTCCCCCCTGGCCTCCCCGCGGCCCCCCTCTCCTCTCGCCTCCCCGCGGCCTCCGTCGTCGCGCCCGTGGCCTCTCCCGTAGGCGCGCTCCTCGGGGGCCGGCTCCTCTTTCTTGTGTCCGTCCGTCGTCCTCTCCCTCTCTCTCTCCCGCTGCTCCCGCTCCTTCTCCTTCTCTCTCTCCCTCTCCCGCTCTCTGTCACGGTCCCTGTACTCCAAGGAGTCCCTGCCGGAGCGTGTTGTCTCTGGCGCCCCCCGGGTGTCCCTGGCGTCCTTGCTTGCGTCCCTGTGCTCCCGGGTGTCCCTGGCGGTCTCTCTGGGCGCGTCCCCCCGTCGGTCCCCCCGCCCCCCGTCCCGCCGCTCGCGGCCCTCTCTGGCCTCCCGGTCCTCGCGGGCGTCTCGCAACGAGCTCTGGTCGGCCTCGTAGTCCCGGTCGTCGCCGCGGCTGCCGTCCTTGTCTCGTTTCCCGCGGCTCTCTGTGTGCACAAACACAGGACAGTTACATAAATCAGTCGTCAACACACAGATCTGCCTTAAATGAGCGATTTAGGTCACGTGATCGGACGCAGGGCCATTAAGTATCAGGTTACGAGGTGAGTAAAGTCGGACATTAAGAGGCGGTTTCATGGTCACTAGATGAAACCCCCGAGACTAGATTGACTAGACTTTCAATAGAAAAATCGACATTGAAGATGCTTCATAGTCTCTCGGTAGTTTAATCAGTGTAGCTTTGTACTTTTATTTCTGCACTTGTATTTTGTTTTGCACCTTGTTTTTAGTGTATTTCTATCTGTTGTTTCTCTTTTACTAGTGTATTCTGTTTTTGTCGTTTGTCGTCAAATGTGCTATATAAATAAACATTACTTACTTACTTACTGGGGGAAAAAAAGAGCATAAACTTGGGGGACGTCCCCTTACCGTCTTTGCGCTCGTGTCGGCGCTCCTGAGCGGGCGGCGTCCTCTCCCTCTCGCTGCGTCCCCTGTCGCGCCCCTGGGAGTGGTGGCGGCCGGGGCTGGCCCTGCGTGGGGGCGAGGAGGGGTCACGGGGGGCCGCGGGGGACCGGGAGGAGCGCCTCTGGCCGGGAGACGAAGAGGAGGGGGGTGCGGCGGGGGCCAGGGGCTCCCGGTCGCGGAGGTAGGTCGGGGAGGGGGAGCGGCGTCTGCGGGGGGAGGGAGAGTGCCTCTGGGCGGAGGAGCCGGAGTGGGAGGAGGGGGAGTGGTGGCGGGGGGAGGTGGGGGTGCGCTGGTGGCGGGGGGGAGTGGGAGACCTGCCAAACCAGGGGGAGGACAAAGACAGATATGAGAGTGATCAGAGTGAGGGGACATTTTTCTTATCGACATCCTGCACTAACTAACGAGTATCCACTTAAAATATACTTGTATAGTTGGGAGTTTGAAGACTATGATATTGTAATAACCCTGTATAATAACCCTGCTGGCATCTCCGCAAGAAAATGGTGAGTTGGCTACTCACTGACTAGAATATGTGACAGGGTCTGGAGAAAATGTCCTCAAGTAGGGCAACGTCAATTTTCTGTTTTTTTAATTAGTGATCCTAAAACTGTTTGTTATGTGGAGTGGGCTAGATATACACTTTTTGCACATTTGAGTGACTTCAGATGCGGAACCTTTTCACCAGATCATGTCACAGATGTTTGCTTGGGGGTTAGAATATGTTTGATTGTGCCAATGCTTCTCAAAGGACTACACTGTTCGCACACATGCACCATTGAGTTTGGAGAATAGCATCTCAAAACCTGTTGAAGTTGGCACACACGCATGGCCAGGTCGATTTCCATGTAAGACTTCAGAGTGTTCAGTAAACCACTGTTTAATAATAATCTATTCTAATAAAAGAAAAAAAATCTATATTTCTGCTGAAATGTTTGTGTACCGTTACACCCCTAGTATATTGAACCCAATCCTAGACTAAAAAGCCTCTTCAATGAAGACTTTCCATTGACACTGATAGCTAGCATATTGAAGACTTCCCATTGACACTGTTGCTGTTGGCTAGCATAATGAAGACTTCCCATTGACACTGTTGCTGTTAGCTAGCATAATGAAGCGCGGGCTAACCTGTGTGGAGGGGAGGCTGGTGTGGGAGTCTTCTGGGGGGGTTGTTTTGGGGAGAGGGACTTCTTTCTGGCTGCTGGGGACATCTCTCTGGAAGGGGAGGAGACGCTTCCGGAACGTTCCTCTGACGTCGCCGACCGCTTGGCCTTATGGGAGCTGTCTGAACGGTCTCTGCACAAACCAACAAGACAACAGTGAAGAAGAGACACCTTACCACTGTATTGAGAACCCACACAATCTCCGATTTCAGTGTAGGTGTTCCACCAAACGTTGCTCTGAGATCGCTAGCAGTGCTGCTAGCAGCGGCAGCCGTTGTCTGGGGCGCTGAGCCCGGGGCAGACACGCAGAACTGGGAGATTCCTGGCGTCTGCTGTTGGCTCTTAGCAGCCGTTTTATGCCTCTCGCTTTTTAGGTGGCTCTCAACCGCCTTAATGCCCATGGTGCCGAGTTTGAATGTTTTCCTACACACAGTGCATCTTGCTTCTTCTGGGTAGCCGGTGGACTTAAGCCAATCGCAAAATCTTCTGTCGTCAAGCCACCTCTCGTTGAACTTGCACTTCCCCATCTCGCAGACTGGCTAATGCTAGGTAGCAAGCACTGCAGCTGACTATAACCAAAGGAACGCAAGGGGGAGGAGTCTGCGCGCTACTCAATGAAATTAAACGTTTGCTCAATAGAAAAATGCCGCGAGAAAAAGTAAAATTAAATAGTCCTGCCCCGACAATTTTAAGACGTTTGGGTAAAGTATTTAAGACCAGTTTAAGACATTTGTAATGAATTTAAGACATTTTAAGGCCTTAATTTTATATACATGAATTTAAGACTTTTTAAGACTTTTAAAGGATCCGCGGAAACCCTGAGAGATCCTGTCATTAAGTCAACAGTCTTCTCGTAAACCTGTTTCGCCGCAGAGCTCTCAGGTTCGAATTACTGTTGTTCAGCAATTACTTTGTGTGTCTAAACTGTAGTGTTAAAAGCACTATACAAATAAAACTTGACAGACAACACATTTCGCTACACAGAGAGAAGAGAGAGACTAGAGCGAAGCTCCTACCTGCGTTTCTCTTTCTTCTCCTTGTGTTTCTCCGTGTCGCGGCCCCTCTCCTTGCCCTCTTTGGGCTTCTCCTCGGCCTTCTCCTTGTTCTTGTGTTTCCCTTTGTGCTTCTTCCCCACCACGGGGTTCTCCAGCGGCACCGGGGGAGGGGGGCTGGGCGTGCGGGGACCTTTCTTCTTACTGTGGCCCACCTTGGAAGGTCTGGGGGGACAGGGAAGCAAAAATGTATGCCGTAAGGAAATCTGACGGATAGTTTTTCTTCACTGTCTTCAACTTACTCTCTCGTTCTATCGCCTGTATCAAAGATGATGCGAATGGAATGAAATTACAGGAAAGAACCCCTATACCAGAGAGGAACTACTACATCGAAAAGCCAAGCGGGTAACAGGAGTTAAGTCTCCCTTTCACCCACCGAAATACATACAAACATAAACCCTTTGTTGATAGCAGGGTTCCCACACCTTCTGAAACATCAAATTCAAGCACCTTTCAAGGACTTTCAAGACTCAATTCCCCCAAATTCAAGGACGCAACAGGGCATAGTTTGAGACAGAACTAGTTGACGAGCTAAGTAAAAAAAAATATATACTTTTTTTTTTTAAGAGAGAGAGAGAGGGGAATTCAAGCACTTTCAATGACCCATGTCTATTTTCAAAAACTTTTAAGACCTTGATTTCTTTTTCTCAAATTCACAAACTTTCAAGGATTTCAAGGACCTGTGGGAACCCTGTGACAGACACAGACCTGGTCGTATCTGACACGGGGGAGGACACAGACCTGGTGGTGTCTGACACGGGGGGGGGGGGTGGACAGACCCTGTGGTGTCTGACACGGGGGAGGACACAGAGGACACAGACCTGGTGGTGTCTGACACGGGGGGGGAGAGAACACAGACCTGGTGGTGTCTGACACGGGGGGGTAGGACACAGACCCTGTGGTGTCTGACACGGAGGAGGACACAGACCTGGTGGTGTCTGACACGGGGGGGGGACACAGACCTGGTGGTGTCTGACACGGGGGGGGGGGACACAGACCTGGTGGTGTCTGACACGGGGGGGGGGGACACAGACCTGGTGGTGTCTGACACGGGGGGGGGGGAGGACACAGACCTGGTGGTGTCTGACACGGGGGGGGGACACAGACCTGGTGGTGTCTGACACGGGGGGGGGGGACACAGACCTGGTGGTGTCTGACACGGGGGGGGGGACACACAGACCTGGTGGTGTCTGACACGGGGGGGGGGGAGGACACAGACCTGGTGGTGTCTGACACGGGGGGGGGTGGTGTCTGACACGGGGGAGGACACAGAGGACACAGACCTGGTGGTGTCTGACACGGGGGAGGAGGAGGACACAGACCTGGTGGTGTCTGACACGGGGGAGGAGGAGGACACAGACCTGGTGGTGTCTGACACGGGGGAGGAGGAGGACACAGACCTGGTGGTGTCTGACACGGGGGGGGACACAGACCTGGTGGTGTCTGACACGGGGGGGGACACAGACCTGGTGGTGTCTGACACGGGGGAGGAGGAGGACACAGACCTGGTGGTGTCTGACACGGGGGGGGGAGGACACAGACCTGGTGGTGTCTGACACCGGGGAGGACACGGCGCCGGCGGCTTTCTTCTCCTTCTTCCCTGAGCCAGAGGCCTTCGCTCCGGCTTTGTGTTTGGGAGATCCGCCGGATTTCCGAGATGAGGGTGACCCTTTGGAACTGGATCGCTCTGGAGAGGGCTGGAGGGAGGGAAGATAAAAACAAAAGCAGAAGTGATTGAGCAGCTGTTTCCAGGACCACTGGCAGGAGAGGTATGAGGTGTTGACAGACAGCGCGGCGACTCAGGACGTGTCCTTACCTTAGATGAGCTACTGGCTCTAGTTTTGGTTGTGGGTTCCTAGTGAGAGATGTTGCATGTATATGAGGTTATTAAACACAGCAAAAACTCCCCAATAAAAAAAAATCACAAAAGCCCCACACGGTAGTCATCCTGAGATTCTTCTGGTGACTGTTGTATTGTTATAGAGTCATCTGACATGGTTGGTTAACTATTAACTATTCCCAACTGCAAGAATGATATTACTACTATGAACTATGAAACACAACAGGTTGGTGGTTTGGTGCATAGATTCCTACCTCCTTCTTGATGACAATCTCCTCTCTTTTCTCCGTGTTCTCTTGCTCTAACTTCATGAGCTCACGCTGAATCTTCTGTCTCTTCATCTCCAGGGATAATTCGTAGTCGTAGTCGCCGTTGTCTGAGTCTGAAAGCCAGCAGTGAAAGCCGCCATTGTAAAAACAGGCCATGTAAGAAGAGCAGCGATGGCAGGGCTGCCACATAAAATGCCTACAGCACAATGCGATTAGGAATTACACAACACTCCCCCATCTCGACCCAAATGACGTGAAAAAACATGTTCGCCGTTTGTGCCGCATGACACGCGAAGAGAAGGCCATTAAGCAAGTCAGCAACTACTGTAGTCAGATTAGATGTCAGGACGTGTCAACAACAGTTGAATTTGTGACCATATAAACAAACAGTTCTTGTTTTGGAATCTTCAATCGAAATGAATTCATTCGGAACGGCCAAATATTCTGTCACTGATCTAAAATGTGTTTGGATTGGTCAACTGCAACTAGGCAACCGAAAACAAATCAGATCAGTGTATTCTTCATGGATGGATGGATGGATGGATAGATGGATAGATAGATGATTAGCCACACGACCAAAGCCAGTGGAATTTGTTTTGGAGCAGAGGAAGGAAGGAAGGAATCCGTATTGAACCCAGCGCCCTGCTCTCCACCTCACCTTCGCGATTGGCTTCCCACTCGGCGGGCTCTTCCTCGCTGGCAGGCGTGCGCTCCTTAGTGATCTTTATGTCCTCCTTCTCTCGGTGCCGCCCTCTGGAGGAGTCTCGTTGCTAAACAGACACATTACAAAGACATTTAGAACAGAACATTCCCACTTTATTTCACTTTGGTTATCATTGAAAATTAACGTTATACAGGGTTCCCACACCTTCTGAAACATCAAACTCAAGCACTTTTCAAGGACTTTCAAGACTCAATTCCCTCAAATTCAAGGACCCAACACAGCATAGATTGAGACAGATCTAGATGAGAATTTATATAATATGAACTATCCGCTCAGACAACAATTAAAAAGAGAGACTTTTGAATGTAGAGGCGGAGGCGAATTCAAGCACTTTCAATGACCCATGTCTATTTTCAAAAACCTTTAAGGCCTTGATTTTTTTTCTCTGAAATTCACAAACTTTCAAGGATTTCAAGGACCCGTGGGAACCCTGTAGATAACATCCCCACTTTATTTCACTTTGGCTATCATTAAAAATGTATGTTATAGAATCTTTAGATAGTTAACGATGCTAAAAACCAACAAGGCAAAAGAAGAGGGATTAAAGTGCGTCTCACTCTGGCTGTGGGGGATGCAGGCTCTTCTGGGTCTCTCTTCTGGGCGTCGGATTCAACATCCTGCCTCTTATTCTTCATCCTCTCCCGCAGATCGCCAGTGGGCCTCTCTGCTGACCTGTTGAGAGTGCACAGAAACGCGCGTACACACACACAGAGTTAGTGAAGGGCCAGGATCGTATATACAAAAGGCATTGCTTCTCTATCAAACCGCTGGCTTATGAAATAAAGCGTGAACACCTGTGAGAGACGGTCATGGCTCTAAAAAGCTATTAAAGTGTCTCAAACGTGCATGCTATCTCTGCCTGCATCTACCAACCACAGGCAGTAGTACTTCAGTGCCATCTTACCTACTAAATGTTCCACTAAATCCTTTGCCTCGAGGCTGAGTTCCATGTGTGTAGCGACAAGTGTTGCCGTAACTGCAATTCCCAGTTTTTAACCAATTTCTACAATGAGTCTGAAAGAAAGAAAAAATTTTGATTATGTAAAGGCTGAACCACTTTTTTTCTCTTAATAACAGTTCCAATTGATGTTATTTCAAAATGCCTCCTTTCTATAGATGCAATGCATTTGATGTAGTCAGCATCTGCCATTAGGTTAGATGAACTTTACTAGAGGTACGTACGTCGGCAGCATTACTACCAGTGCTGGGGCCAAGTCTCTCAAACACGCTGGGCCGGCGAGACGTGGTGGAGGGGGCTGTGGTGGTGCTGCTGCTGTCAGATATGGTTTTAGAATTCTCCACTGTTACCTTCCGCCTGATCTTGGACATTCTGCAGGACTGTCAAATGTAAAATGTGGGAGAATGATTAGATCCACACGCGTACAGTGTTGCACTCTGAACAGAAATGTAAACAAACAAAACATGTCAAATGTCACATTATAACTCGGTGAGCGAGCTAATAATGTACATATGATGTAACATGTGTCGCCTATTTGATTTGGAATCTAAAGCAAGTTGATGGCAGCTTGTAAGTCTAAATGTTGATTTTTTTAAAAAGGGTGGTAGCTATAACTAATGCCTGGAAATAAAACGTAGATATCAATATGTTTATGATCAGATGTATGTTGTCATCTTTCAGAAGTTCTCTTACTGTCCAAGATACCAACAAAAAAGAAATGTACTTATGAACAGGGAATGGTAGCTAGTGTACAACTAGAGTCCTCGTATTCCCACTCCAGCATTTACATTGCAATATTTGAGCATTAGCATTATTCAAATGTCTGCAAACTATTGTAGCTTAGCTAGATAACTAACTACCTGTTATGTGCTGCCAGAGGTGTGTGTGTGTGTGTGACACTGAGCTGCATTAGAATGATATTATAGTTTATAGCTAATCCATCTCTATCAGTAAGTTAGTATTGGTACAACATGTTCTGAGTGAGAACAGGACCTTCTATAGACAGCTAGCTGTTAGCTTAGCTTAGCATAAGATGTGTGTGTCTGTGCAGGATCCTGGCCTACCATCCACACTGCCGCATTCAATACACTTTTTCTTTTTTTTGCATTCGTGCATTGTAGTTAAAACATATCCTCACCCAAAATATTGATTTGGTGTCGCATCTATTTTCGTAAGGTCCGGGGGATTCGCTACCTCTTGAAATGACAAGTTTGTATTCTTGTATCTCAGTGGCAGGCAGGGGCTCCCCTATCCGCCGTCATGTGGGGATGTGGGGGACGTCTTTTCTTTTCTTTGATTGCAGAGAAATGTAGGACTTAACCCAGATGTCGCCACCTACAGGTTCAGAATATGAACTACAAGTCCCCATCAAAGTCGCAAGCCCAGGACTCAGGGAGAAACTTTACAAGAAGACAAGAAAAATAAAACACAAATTATGTTTTATTTCAAAAGTTACCTTCACTCAAGTTTTCTTACTTTTTAATTACTTAAATGTTGTTATCTGACGTTTGTGCGATGAGATTAATTTAATTAACTTGACTAGCTCACACTAAACATTTGGCAAGTCTAACAATAGGCTACATTGATTTGACGCTGATATATTTTAATATCTGTATTATGAATTGTATAAGTTGAAAAAAAAAAAAAAAAAGGGACCAAACTAAACATTCTCAATCTCAATATGGTTCATACTGTTATTTACAGAAAAAACTAAACTGGTTGATACATGGGATCACTTCTGACAACATTAGATGGTATTTTATTTCTATTTCTCGTTTATGTATCCAGGCAAGACTCATTTAATCTTATTTTATTAGGAAGCCTGGTCAAAAAGATGCTTGCTTCTACAGATTTCTTCTTTTTTCATCTGGAGCAAAGAGAGTGTTACTGGGTTTTCTCTATAACTCTAAGAGCAATGGTCTTCACTGCAAGGAGGGCCTCGTTGCAGGCCCTAGAGATTAATGATGGTGGCAGGAGGAATCCGTATCGCCCGCGGTCCTGAAGCTCAAAGGTGAAAGAGTAGCGGATGCCAAGGTTGTAGGCCCAATCATCAGAACCACCGGGGGCTAGATCTGGATATGAGGAACAGGGTAACACAAAGCACTTCACATCGTTGCGTGGTGGTAATAGGTTTTTAAAAAGGAATGGTATCTAAGAAAGCCATTCCCCCATTTTCTAGGCAAAAATTAAGCCTATAATCCTTAGGCTATAGTCAGAGCATCTTCAATGGAGATTATTATTTGAAAGTGTGATTTAGTCCAGGATTTGGCTTCATCTGTGTCTGGTAAACAGCTCCTCTTTAATATAGCGATAAACTCAGTTCTTTGGCAGTTATGATCATATTATGTGACACAGCAGGACTGGAGCTTTGTCCTACTAACTGTATGAGAGTAGCAGAAGTGTGACTCAGTGTTGTTTTTAACAGAGAAGGACTCACATATCGTTTGTGCTCCTGAACCATATTTGTAGTTATTTCGGTAGTATCTTCTGATTTTCATGGCTGCCTCTGTGACCATCTCCAGCTGTTCAAAATAAAATAACATAACATACTGTAAGCCCAGGGGATGAAAAAACAAAGATCTCCCATGCAAACTCCAAAAGATATGTATGTACAGTATGCAGTGACCAACCACCATGACAACACACATCATTCTAACTGTCCGTTCATCTCTATCCGCTCACCAGCTCGTCGTGATTCTCCACCTCGTCGTGTGAGCAGGAGTATGGGAAGAGCAGCATCTGAGAGTAGGAGTGGATGGACATGTAGAGCTTGACAGAGTCCTTGTGGCTGCGGAGGAAGTTGGCCACAGCTTGTACCTCGGGCTCCGACTCTGGGAACTGTCCACAGTAGGTCTCATCACAGGGCCAGGGAGAGGCGCCCTCCGCTGGAGAGACAAGGGCGCAGCGGGGACTTGACGTGAACTAGTGATCACTAAAAGTAGTAGGTACCCTAGGTACACACTGCTTTTCTGTCCCAGTTCTACTACAACGTGTGGCTTTTCAAGCCCATTTTTCAGGAGCACACGTACATTTCATATGAACGTTTTCAACCCACACACGTTTCAACAACCCACATCAACCCACACAAAGTGAGGCGACCAGTTCAAACATCAGCCCTGGGGGGACAGAGTTGTAGAGCGAAGACTGAACCTGGGCCTCACACTTGCAAAGCGAGTATTTTGAATACAACATAACCTTTTTGCTGCTATTGTTGTAGTTTTATATCATTTAATACTGAGAATTGAAGTCTTGCTGCATGCTGGGGAATCTGGCTCTGGAGGAAGGCTTTCCCTTCCTGAAGAGTTGGGCCAAGAACTGTGGTGTAGAAGATTATGATTGGTCAAGCAAGAATAGTGACTTCATCAGGCAGGAAACTAATGCTTGTCCCTCTGACAGGAGGGGCTTTTTGGCTACTTGCTTGTTGCTTTTTGTCTGCTATTCTCTCTCTGCGCTCATGTGACTTTGCTTAATAAAAGGCCTCTTTGGAGACAATTGATTTAAGCTCTTTGTGCTCTATAAGTTTTACTCAATCTATTAAGAATCAATTAAACACTATATTGTCCAATTGTTACAACGTAATTAAATTACAATACAAAATTAATATTAGCGGTAATACTGTGGGACTGTAAAACAAAGTGTGTTTGTCAGACTTACTGCACCAGTTTGCATCAAAGTTTCTATTGAGGTCGGCACCAAAACAGTGGCTTTCCTTGCTTGTGGAACGATTCTTTCTCCACATACGATTTCCCTAAAAACAGGGTGCACAGATCTGTATGTAATAGTTCTTTAGGAGTAAGAGAAGGTGCAAAATGGAATTCATACATACATTTTAATGTTACATTTAAATTAATTATATATAGGCATTGATTGAAGAATTTAACTTTGTTCTGTAACCGTTTTACCCCCATCAAAACTCAAAATACAAGCCTGTTTTATTCCATTGTTTGTATACAATATAATTGTAAACAAACAGGTATAGCAAAAATAACTAAATAAGTCAACAATAATGTTTATCTAATGGATGGTCAGTCCTTGAATCCATAGCTCCGTCTATGAAATTGAGAATGGTTACATTTCTCCAGCCACTCTCTCAGCTGTTTACAAAAAAAAGTGTCTGGGCGGCCACTGTTGTCTGGATCCCAGATCCCACCCTCTAAAGGATCCCAGATCCAGATATAACTCAGACTGGCCCCACTTGTTCAAGTCAATACCACTTCCTAGTCCTCATAAACCTTACCGGTGTCCATGTGTGCTTGTATCCATCAGGGTTCATGACAGGGAGGACATAGATGTCCATGCTGTTCAGCAAGCGAGTGGTGTCGTTGTTTTTATTATAAGATGCTATGGTCTGAGGAAAGGACACAAGTGAGAATCAACACGTTGATGCCACTGTTTGAAACATTAAAAGAAGTGCCAGGCAAGTTAGAAATATTAAACCCAATGCATTTGTCGGGTGATATCATCTATAACATCGTGACAGATGGACAGTACACGACCTGTTTACGACCTGTTTACAGTGGTTGAAAGGGGGATGATAGAAGCATGGTACTGACATATTGCACAAACCACAAGCAGAACGCCGGGGAGATCCACTCTCTGGCGTGAATTCCACAGTCAAGCCACATCGCTCCTTTTCCCTCTCTCTCTTGCGCAGACAACTGGAAAAGATAACAAAATGATTGCTATCATTTCTGATGCTTGTCTACTGACAAACACATTAATTTCAAAACACAACACTGATTTGGTTTAAGGAGGTCTTACAAAAAACCTGTTTTGGGCACCTTTAGGACATAGAGCGGTCGCTTCTCAAAAGATGAGCCAATCAGTATGGTTTTGACCATGTCAGGGTGCTCCTGGGTTGTCTTATCGATCCAGTAATATATCTACAGAGGAGACAGCATGTTTACATGGTCAGCATGCACAGCAGTGGAGGCTGGTGGAAGGAAGGATGCCCTCTTAAGAGCATTCAAACGGGGCTCTGGTTTACCTGCGGATTCAAAGATCTGTAAACATGCTGTACATCTGTGTCCACATGCATCTGCATGTTTACAGAGCTTTGCATCTGCAGGTAGAGAATATCACTAACAGAGCAGGTAGTGTACTGTCTGACTAGGGCCTCATTTGAATACTCTTAAGAGGGCATCCTTCCTTCCACCCTTCCTTGACGACATCCCTCATCCGATGTGACGTGATGGATGGAAACAATGCAATGACAAGCTTGACTGTATGACTGATCAATCCACTCATGTTAGATCATTGATGACTGAGGGAGGAAGGGAGGAAGGGAGGAAGGGAGGAAGGGAGGCAGGAACGGAGGATGCACTTCAAATATTCCAACAGGGCCCAGCTCTCTTACATCCTCCAGTGAATGGTATCTATCATAATAGGAAGTCATGCTTCGAGGGTCAGTGTTGTTTCTGGTTTGCATCTCAATCAGTTCCTCTGTGTTTTCCAGTAACAATCTGAAACAATAACATAACACGTCCTAAATATCTCTGGGGGTATTAATTGAGACGACTTTAATATTATGTTTCATAGTCAAGCTTACTTGATGTCGTAGTGTCATAATGGTCATAAGTGCATAACTACTGAATCAACGTTGTTATTATGATATTGTTCATCCACATGACATACTTGTATGTTAGACGGTGTCCCTGTAGCAGGTCTGTGACTGTCCCTGAGGTATTTGCAGGAACGAACAGGTGAACCTCCGAATCGGCTTTGATGTAGTAAGGGGATGCAGGTTGCCACAACACGGTCTGGGAGATCATGATCACACACAACATTCACACCTTACAGTATATGAATCAGAATCAGAATTTATTTTATTATATCTAATGTACGGGTACACAGAGTAAAAGTCTTAGGTTCAGGTTCTTCGACATTGGCATTTCAGAAGAACACAATCAATCAATCAATCACAATCAATCAATGCAGAAGTACAAAATCAACAGTCAACAATAGCAGCAATAGCGGCAGAATACAAAATCAACAATAATAGAATAAAGTAGAATAAGTAAGGTAATAAATAAATAATAATAAAAGATACCTTCAAGAAGTACAAGATAAAGTCTAGGGAACAACGTATTGTATTACCGTACATCAACAACAGTGATGGCAGTGCCACTGTTGTCAGTTCAACAGCAATGCAGAATTATACTAAATGTCCTTTCCAACAAAGGGAAGTTTTAGCTTATCTCATTATTATTATTATTATTATTATTATTATTATACCTCATATTGGCTGGATATGTTCTTCAGTATATCCGCTTCTTCCTGTGTTGTGACTGTGATTGAGAGAACTTGGTCACTGAGGAAGACAAAACAAACAGTGTTGAACCACAAACACAAGAATTGAATCTGTGAAATTACCTAACGGCATAATCTTATGACATACATTTGTCCTGTTATCATTTCACATGATTTCTCTCTGAATGCTTTGACACGTACACTATTTTTCGGGCATCAGCTCTTTTTCAAATACATTTGTATCTTGACACGTCAACATGTCTTGATGTATCTTGACATGTCAAGCAAGTGTTATTAACATAATGTCACAGTGTACCGTAAGGTAATATAACTTACCGTGTTTGAGTGCAGTCTCCTTTCTTAAGGAGTTGGTCAAAGTTCAAAACAGCTAATATTAGGAGAACCCTCATGTTCAGTGTGGACAAGACTTATGCAAGAGGTTGGGGGGGTAAGCCAGAGAGAGGAGGCGGAGTGCTGTATTGATTTTTGGTAGACTTGTTTGTTTATAAGTTAAAATGTACTTTTTGAACAGGGCTTTGAGTCATAGGCCTAACAGGAATTGATCCCAAATGCAGTCTGGTGCCTAACCCTAACCCCCTTGTCATTATTTCTGCTAACTGTTTAGACTAGTATGTAATGCATGACTGTGCTTCAAGTATTTGAGCAAATAATAATCTATCATTCAAAAGTGGTCAGTCCCATAGACTTCAATGTGAGCCTAGACTTCATTATGAGGGATGCCTGTCCTGATCAGTATTATCTTTTAAAAACCGAAGATTCTACCCCGGTACGGTAGGGGGCGCAAATCCATCTACCATTACTGAGCAGATTAACGCCAACTGAAAAAAATCCCTACCGGTTCATGGTTTATGTTGTGCGTTGTCAGGATAATAGATATCTATACGTACACAATATCTATGATCAAAATGTCTGGGCACGATCATCTCGCCCTCCACTTGGGCGATTTAATCAGGTTTGCATAAATTGTATATGGCTTCTTCTTCATGTGATGAGTTTATGGTTATTAAAAGTTTCATATATTCAGTTGTTTTGGTTTGTTCGTTTGCATTGAAGAAGAAGAAGAGAGACAGCCAGGGGTGGAATCATGTCACCGACCAATCAGATACTCTCTTTATTAAATGATTAATGATTAATTATTAGTTTCATGACTGAAAAGTATATATGACTATGCCTATAGTATGATCTATGACCATAATCTTTCAATGTTTCCCAGGTTGTTGTGGTCATTGCTGCTGCCCATGCTGTTCCTGACCGTGCTCCTGACGACCCTCCTGGTGGTCCTGGTCCTGGGCGTGCGCGTGTGGCTGCAGGCGAACAGGACCGCGCGGAGGGCGCGTGGTGACGGACGTCCCACGGTGGCGTTCTTCCACCCCTACTGCAACGCGGGGGGCGGCGGGGAGAGAGTGCTGTGGTGCGCCCTCAGGGCTCTGCAGAATAGGTACAGTAGGCTAGGGGAGAGAGTGCTGTGGTGCGCCCTCAGGGCTCTGCAGAATAGGTACAGTTAGTAGGGTTCGGGTTCAAGAAGAGGGGGGAGCCTACAAACTGTGTTTCTGCACCCCCCAGTGTATAATCATATTTAATCATATTGTTATCACCCTGACATGCGTGAAGCTCAATTCCGTATCGTCTATTGATACACAAGTAGGCACACTTAGAAATATGAAAACCTGAACTAGTCTTTGACTGTTCTCTCTTGGATTTCTTATATGGCTCTTTTTTTTGTGATCAAATGTTTCTTTATTTTCTTTTAAAACACACATAATGACAAAACAAGACAACAAGGCCACATCCTGCAATTCTTATATGGCTC
Source organism: Nansenia antarctica (assembly GCF_963989245.1). Taxonomy (NCBI): domain Eukaryota; kingdom Metazoa; phylum Chordata; class Actinopteri; order Argentiniformes; family Microstomatidae; genus Nansenia; species Nansenia antarctica. The sequence goes on from NC_137690.1 coordinate 69,386,126, forward strand.
TTAACAACAACAACAACAAAGAAGCGATTCCACTTTGAATGCTCCTCCAAGAGGGGCTGAATAGCCTATATTAGCCTCTGTTCAGTTAACTCACTCACTCACTCATTCATTTCCCCCAGGTACCAGGACGTCAACTTCGTGGTGTACACCGGGGACCAGGGCGTCACGGCCCAGCAGATCCTGGACGGCGCTCACCAGCGCTTCAACATCCGGCTGCCCAGGCCCGTCCAGTTCGTGTTCCTGAAACACCGTCTGCTGGTGGAGCCCACCTCGTTCCCCCACTTCACCTTACTGGGCCAGAGCGTGGGCTCCGTGTTCCTGGGCTGGGAGGCGCTCACAGAGTTCGTCCCCGACGTCTACGTCGACTCCATGGGCTACGCCTTCACGTTGCCTGTGTTCCGCTACCTAGGGGGCTGCCAGGTGGGCAGCTACGTGCACTACCCCACCATCAGCACTGACATGCTGTCTGTCGTGCACGAGAGGAACCCCAGGTAATCACCCCGTCTGTTTTTTAGCCACAGGTCTCTAACACAGGGAATTCTGGGGGAAGTATACAGTATGAGCACATTTTCAAGAGTTTGGAAGTTTTTTTTACAAGTGGGATTTTTATCAACATTGTATCATTATCATGTCGTTATTGTTATAGGACATTGCACTAGGTGCAACTACCTGGGTCTTATCTGGTGTAGTAGCCAATAGCCATACCTCCATATCACTTTGTTGTCATGTCTCTTATGGAGGTCTGGCGATTAGCTATCGTTCATATCCCAGTCAGTTGAATGGAACCCTGTCTGAGCGCAGTTGCCATTTTATTGGTTCTGAATTGTAGTGACTTTCCAACAACCCTCCCCCCAAAAGACAAGGACAAAGGACAACATTTACAGAGTTGTTGCCTATGCTAGCTTTCAACATCGTAGAAAATGTTAGAAACCCTGTTTTGCCAGAAAGTGTTCCCACTCTTGTTCACTCTCAGAGTTGTTTGGTTCATATACGAATATTAACTCATCGATTGGTCAGTGGAAATAGTCTTTCGCTGAGTGTTGCTAGCTAACCCTATCATCCTCACCCCTCACCCCTTTCCTCTCTCATGCCCCCAGGTTTAACAACGCCGACTACATCTCCAACAACCTGTTCCTAAGTGCGGTCAAGGTGGTGTACTACTGCCTGTTCGCCCTGCTCTACGGCCTCGCTGGCTGCTGCAGCGACGTGGTCATGGTCAACTCCACCTGGACCCTGGGCCACATCCTGGCTCTGTGGCGCGCCCCGCACCGCACCAGCATCGTCTACCCCCCCTGCGACGTCTCGGCCTTCCTGGACATCCCGTTGGACGAGGCGGGGGACAGGAAGTGCCACTCGATCGTCTCCGTCGGCCAGTTCCGCCCGGAGAAGGACCACCGGCTGCAGATCCGGGCGTTCAAGAAGCTCCTGGACAGGAGGGCGGCCGGGTCGGGGCCGGGCGGGCGGGAGGCACTGAAGCTGGTGCTGATCGGCGGCTGCCGGAACCAGGAGGATAACGACAGGGTGCTGATGTTGAGGGGGCTGTGCCTGGAGCTGGGGGTGGTGGACAGGGTGGAGTTTAAGCTGAACGTGCCCTTCGAGGAGCTGAAGAGAGAGCTGGGGGAGGCGACCGTGGGGCTGCACACCATGTGGAACGAACACTTTGGCATAGGTGAAAAAATAACCTCCGTCCTTTTTCAGTTCTGTGGCGTAGGTCAAAACAACCTCGTTCCGTGGCTAGGGTTATTTTACCTTGTATATCGCCAAAATGTACTTTGCTCAATGTCTTAATATGTCATGGAAATGTAATTTCACACGAGGGAGTTTATGGTGCTACTACGTAGTCACATCACTCTGTCCGGCAGTGTCTATCCAGGAGGTTGCCGCCCGGCCACACATATCCAGGTCTTACACTGACCCCTCTTCTCTAACATCTGTCCCCAGGTGTGGTGGAGTGCATGGCGGCAGGAACCGTCATCCTGGCCCACAAGTCCGGAGGCCCCAAGCTGGACATCGTGGTGCCCTACGAGGGAGGGCAGACGGGCTTCCTGGCCGACGACGAGGACAGCTACGCGGACGCCATGGAGCGGATCCTGGCCCTGACGCCTGCGGCCCGGCTGGAGATCTGCAGGAACGCTCGCCAGTCAGTGGCGCGGTTCTCCGACCAGGAGTTTGAGGCCTGCTTCCTGGCCGCCATGGAACCTCTGATGGGAACACTGGTGCGATGAAGAGGGTGGTAGCGGGGAGGGAGGGAGAGAGGGAGGAAGGGAGGAAGGAAGGAAGGAAGGAAGGAAGGGAGGGAGGGAGGGAGGAAGGAAGGAAGGAAGGAACCGACAGATTCTTGTCCCCAGAAGCCGTGTAACATCATAGCATTCGAATTTTAGTTCACTTAGTGCAGAAAATGGGTTGAAATTCAATTCACGAATTGAATTGAAATCGATCCAAACCTTGCAGCTTCTACATTCCTGCCAGAGGCGTTCAGACAGTTTTACTTCATGCTTTCAGCCAGGGCACTTTCCATTTTCCTCTCCAATTTAGATTTATTTGTGCTGAAGGGTACCAGTGCTTGTCTGGTACTGTAGGGACAAGAAAGAATAGATGAAAATGAGTCCTTCCCATTGGCTTACTTACCCTCTGCTGAAGTGTGCACTTGTCCACTTGGTGTAACACAATATGCTGGGAAATATACTGTATTTTTGTAACACAAGTCAACACATGCACACTTTGAGGTGAAGGGTTCCATGACTTCTTGTGTTCTCTTTCCCGCACTTGAAAATTGCATTGGTGGTCTAGATGTGTTTAGCTAAGGAGACAAAGAGAGTATGCAATGAATTGAGGAAAGACTTTCAGCCTGGAATTTTGAGTGTGGAATGGAATTTTGAGTGTGTTGGAATGACCAACACACGCTGTGAGTGGAAGCTGAGCTGTGTGACCCTTTACAGACAAGCTTCACAAAGCTGATGAATGTCCTGTTTATAGATATGTTGTAATTATTCTGTTGTTGTTGTTTAATTTATTGTTCGCAATAACTGGAGATAATGTTCTAATGTTCTGTACCCTATTGTGAAGTATGATGTATTTTTTATATTGAAAAACTTTAATTAAAAGGAACAATGGGTAGAAAAAAAAGCATTGTTGCTTTGTCCTTTTGATGGTCCTTTTTATAATGAATTAATTCGTTGTCTGCCTCTGACAGGGGACAAAGATGTTGTGTCTCCTGAATTTATTTGCCTTAATTTTACTGCAACTTATTCTTATTTTTTTACAAGGGACAAAATAAGTCCTTTAGGTAACATTGACAAAATCTGACCATTCCCAGACTGAACGCCTTCCGATTTCTGTCCGAGTGCCTGTCGATCAATACAGTTGGCATTCAAACATGAACAAACAAAACAAAACAAAGGTCACTACTTCTGTAAGTAGGAGGAGACAGAGGAAAGAGAGAGAAGGGGCAGGACAGAGGCTGGAGGTATTTAAGGGATGGATGAAGGGATGATTGATGTGCTCTTTTTAATAATAGACTGAAGATGAGGTGGTACGTACTCCTGGTCGCCCTGCTGCAGTCTCTGTACTGCTCAGGTAAGTCACTGCTCCGAACACTGCCCCCAGTGGTGGGACTCTGAACAGCAACTACCATGGTTTTGAGTATACCAGTGGAGGCTGGTGGAGGTAGAAATCGGAGGACGTGCTCATTGTAATGTATGGAATGAGATCGGGAATGGTATCAAACCTGTGTGCTTGATGCCATTCCTCATCCTGTTCCATGCATTACTATGAGCCTGTCCTCCGATTTCTACCTCCACCAGCCTCCACTGGATAGTGGAATGTACCATTTTTACTTGGATGTAAACATGGTACATTAGATTATGTACTTAGCATCTTGTTAACCAGTAAAGCCACATTGCTGTGACAGACTTATAGAAAAACTGTATTTATATATATTTTGATCATGCACAACAAACAACTCCAATCAGAAAATGTGACGTTTCGAAACAAACAAACGACATTCTTTTATACTGAGCAACAGAAACCTTGTCTCATAACTGCGTTCAATTCCGGTTTGGTCAGCAGCAGGGGAATAAGACATTTGTGACCTTTGACCCTGTAGGCTTTCCTGTGTATCAGACGGACCTGTCCTCCACGGCAGACAAGGCTCTGGGTCTGGCCTTGGGTGATGTCAACACTCGGCTAGCAACCACCCGCCTGTACCGGGTGACCCGAGGCTCTGTCACCAGGGTGAGTTTAGAACCCAGCAGGTACTGTCTCTGTCACCAGGGTGAGTCTAGAGCCCAACAGGTACTGTCTCTGTCACCAGGGTGAGTCTAGAGCCCAGGTGGTTCTGTCCTCAGGGAAGCCGGAATGTGGGTTCAGATGACGTCTTTCTAGGACGTCCAGATGACGTCTTTAGGACGTCTTATGGACTACAGAAGATGATTCTGTAGTCTATAAGACATCCTAAAGACGCCATCTGGACGTCCTAGGAAGACGTCATCTGGACGATCTTTGTTTACTGGGGTGAGTCTAGAGCCCAGCAGGTAGTCTTTAAACTGTCTCTGTGATCTCTGCTGGGTTTGGGGGGTTCAGGCCCCCCCTGGATGCTTCTGCTAGGAAGAATCCCTCCTGATTACACCTTTACCCATAGAACATAGAGCTAGTTCTATAACTATGACTTTACCATTACAAACTACTATAATATTATAACTAACTACTATACTACACCATAGTAAATAAGTATGTTATTTATCGATTTATTATACACAAATGCCAGTAGCCAATCATAGTTGATCACAGATCAAAGAAACTGAGTATGAATACATTATATCCATTTATTTCAATGACTTAAATAAGTATGTTTGTTTTGAAACCCATCATCACACACATATCTAACTGTCTCATCCATCAGGTCATCCCCATGGGAATGAACACGTTCGACCTGATGCTGTCGTTTGGGATCAAGGAGACGGACTGTCTGAAGAGCTCTGGAGGAGACCCACAGAGATGTGCCTTCAGACCAGGCTTCTTTGTGGTGAGATCACAACTCAATAATAATAATTTACCATTTAGCAGACGCTTTTAATCCAAATCGATTTACAATTAGAGATTACACGGACATTCTCCCTGAAGTAATTTAGGGCTAAGTGCCTTACTCAAGGGTACAGTTCCAGGCAGGATTTGAACTCATGACCTTCCGATCACCAGTCCAACTCACTATCCCCGAAACCACCACTACTCAACAGGGGAGGTAGAAATCAGAGGAATGGTATCAAACACGTGTCCATGTTAATATTAGAGGATATAATAAAAGATCAAGAGAGCAGATATTACAGATAACAGACGTCAAGTCTATCAGAGACCTTTTCCAAATCTTTGACTATATTATGCTCAATAAGCAGAAGTAGTTTTAGATACTGTTAGTAGCTGTTGAAAACAATCAGACAATTGGAGCACAGTCTTTGCTCTTGGACAGAGAAAGAGAAATCTGGTGATAACCCCACTTGACTGATGGGGTTCTTCAGTTCATCTAGATTCTCGAACCTTCCTGATGTTGTTGGGACACAGAGTCACTGTTGACATACTACCAACCCACTGTTGATGTTGGCATGCACTGCTCTGTTTGTTGGGACAGACCAGTAGAACATCATGCGACCTGTTGACCCTTTGACCCCTTTGAGTGAGGCTGTTCATTTGAACGGAATTGCCTGCGCAGTACACCCAACGTGATCTTTAGATAGCGATGCCATAATTGTGCTTCTGTACTTTACGAGTGTCATCCTGTCTCTCTCCTATGGAATCTTCAATCATGCCACATCAACTCTCATCTCCCCAATCCTTCGCTCTCTCTCTCTCTCTCCCCCCCAGCCGACTTCGAGTTGCTTCGCCCGTGTGCGCATGTCTGCCGAGGCCGGCCAGGTGGTGTCCCTGAGATGTGGCAAAGGGGACAGCTCCTCCAGCTCCTCGTCCAGCAGTGAGGAGGTGAGGGAAGGAGGGAGGGACGGAGGGAGAAAGGGAGGGAAATAAGGTGAAAGAGAGTGGAAAAAGTATCAACATGTCAGACTGGGCCAGAAAAAAGAGTGGACAAGAGTTACAAGGAGAAGCAAAAGAAAAAAAACTCCTTGCCCTCTGCTCACAAAAGAGATTCTGTCTAAATCTAGATTTTTTGTTGACAGATGTTCGCCAGGAGAAGGCAAAACGTACCTACTTTCCAACACGTACCTACTTACCAAAACGTACCTACTTACCAAAACGTACCTACTTACCAAAACGTACCTACTTTCGGAAACAGGGGTAAGCAAATCAGTTGAACTAAATTGACCGTAGTGTGTGGAGCACTTATGATATTTGTGTATGGTCGATCACTATACCGAGGAGTAAATTAATTGTTGCCAGATCCCACTACTCCGCATCTTTTTGGCGGTGAGGCCTCTCCCGTGCTTCCTGGGCGCGCCGTCCCCAGACAGGAAGTGGACACCCAGCTGAGAGGAGACAACCTGCAGCTGAGAGGAGACACCTTCAGCAACAGCCTGGTCTGAGTGACCCAGCAGGGGGACTGACCGTGGTGCTCAGGACCCAGTGGGTAGAGAGCTTAGCTTTAGCACTGAGAGTCAGCATCAATGTTCCAAGAATGTAATGGGCAGAGATCATTATGGTACCTGTACTGTATTAATGACAATAAAGACAATTCATTCATTCATTCATCATTCAATTAAATTCACAATTAAATGCATCACTTGTAATTGAATGTTGTGATACAATTCTGTGAACACAAGGTACAATTTTAGCATTATTATTATTTTTGTGAATTCCTCTGGACTCAAGAGGACAATGGTTCGAGTAATGGGAGAATGTTTATGAAAGGTACATGACATTTCCAGTTTAAATCTGTGGATTTACATGGTGGATGCAGAATAGGTTTAGACCAGAAGGGGGCGCTCTAAGTCCATCAGCCCAATGCCACTGCACTCAACCCTGCTGCACCAAATCAACAACTCTACTAAATCCACTGTTACCAGTCTTTTTTTTTAATGATGGGCTGGGTTCCCAGTTGTTGCAAATTAAACCTACGCCTGGACTAAAAAGCATGATTAATGGAGAATATAGTCTGAAAACCAGCCCACAATAACAATTTAAGAGTAGGCTGAGAGTGACTTTCGAGGGTGTTTTAACCGACTGTATAATGAACCAACCACTTGAGGGGAACAAAAAACAGAGACATGATGAGGTATGATTTGAACATTTATATTGTAATCTTCGGTTTATATGCAAGAGGAAACATTTAGTCTGCATCTCCCCCCCATTTCTTCATTTTATTTGGCCCCCAAAATCAGATACAACACTTCAATAATTTAATGCCTATTTCATTGACATACCGTAACCGAAAACCTGAAAAAGGGAGATGATATTCAGTCATATTATGTAGCCTCCAAATGGCATTAAAGCAGATACGCACATCTGTGACATTTTGAAAAGCACCCATATTACAGTACGGAAGAGATAATTATCAATCAATCAACACAATTAAAATAGAGACACACGCCTGATATCAAAGCTGTTGGAAAAGAAGAAGGCCGTCGCAGCGAGAATAACTATCATGGTCCTCTCTGTGTGTGAAACTGACAATTCTCAACCCTTTCAAATAAAGTGTGTACTTGTGAACCCCCCCTCCCCTCCCCTCCCCTCCCCCACCCCACCCCACCCCCCCACCTGGACATGAAAGCATAATGCCCATGCTTACTCCAAGTCTACGCTTCTGGATCCATGTGGGCTGCTGCAAACCTGCACACTTCAGGAGAAAGAGAGGGTCGGAGCACCAGACATGAGATTTCAGTCTTTTTCGACAGAGACAGGAAACGGCACCCCACTAGGTTGTTGAGGCCATAAAAAAGATATGTAGGACACACAGAATTGAAAGCAACATTCAGCTTTTTTCGCTAACCAGATGGGAAATTTGGTGGGGGGGAATTTTCTTTTTTTACCCCCCCGCCCCCAGTCTATCCAATTCTAGCAATACTGACATAACCAGAATTCGATGCTCTTTTGCATAAAGCAAAATGATGTGTTGTTTCGTTTAAGCCTCCAGGCATGCTAATAAAGAGAGACCGGGTCAGCTGTTCGTGGAGGACAGCCAGATCCCTTCTGTACATTCTATTTCTATGATTTTTAGGCCGTTTGGCATTCCGAAGGCGGCGGGGGGAGCCAATGAGAGAGGAGCAGCAGCGGTTACTATACAGATATAAACAGAAGCAGATCAGGTTTGAGGTCAAGCCAACACAGCACACCCCCCCCCCCCCCCCCCCCAGACTCACAGGGCTGGCAGAGACACACGGCACACCTTGTGCCTTCCTCTTCATGTCTTCAATTAAGCCACATTTTTCTATGGTTTAAATAAAATTAAAAACACAACATAATAAAACAGAAAAATTCTCTTAAAAAAAAAAAAAGAAAAAAGAAGAATTCACAAAGTCACACATTTTTTTCTTCCAGTTCGCACAGTCATGGTTTTGTGGTGCTTTTGGAAGGAATCTCCCTTGTAGTCTGGGGATTCGTTAGACTGTCTGTGCAATCCTTTGTGAAATAAGGCTTCCTTCTGATTCGTTAGCTGAATCAGCGAATCGCTGAGCAGAGTTGAGACACTTGTTATGTTAGGAATGCACAGGGAACACCAAGTCAACATTCTGGGGATTCTCTTATTCCATCTCTCCCTCACCAACGTACACACACCCTCTCTTCATTTCTGGCCCTAAGGAATGGATCTCACCATCAGCACTTCTCACAAACCAGCTTTTGAAAACCTAACTATTAAAACAAGACAATCCTGTCACGTGTTAAATCATTTCGTAGAAAAACAAAACTACTAATCCCTGTTCCAGAAAGGCCTTACTTAATGGGCTGTCCACCGATACACCACACACACACACACACAGACACACACAGACACACACACACACACACACACACACACACACACACACAGACACACAGACACACAGACACACACACACACAGACACACACACACACAGACACACACACACACACACACACACACACAGACACACACACACACACACACACACACACACACACACACACAGACAAACAGACACACACACACACACAGACACACACACAGACACACACAGACACAGACACAGACACACACACGACACACAGACAGACACACACACACACACACACACACACACACACACACACACACAAAGAGCTTCATGTTTTACAGCTTGTCTGTACAGGAGGGCCATGCAGTACCAATGCAGATGAATCCTGAAGTTATAACGGGGGTCGGTCTCACTCATTACGCGGCACAAACATATGGAGAAGCTGATACGTGGGGTTTGGCGTTTCAGTTATTTACACAGTTAAGTAACCGTCATGACAACGGGACACGGGGGACTTCGTCGTCGACAGTTCGTCCCCCCCTGACTGTCCTGTGTGGTACTCAGTCTGAAGGAGGCATAATAAACTAAAGGTAGGCATCCACAGTCTCCCTCACTCTCTCTCTCCGTCTCTCTCTCTATCGGGGTCTCTCTCCTAGGTCAGTTTGGTGTGGTCCCCCCGCTTAGGCGGTGCCGGCGGGGGTCCCCGCCGTAGCGTTGCATAGCCTGAGATGTTCCCATAGCCGCCGCCGCCGTTGGCCTGGTCCTCCTGGTCCAGCAGCAGCTCCGGGGGGGGCGGGGGCAGGGCCATGTCGTCCATGGTCGCCACGGGGTCCAGCTTGCCCGACAGGCGGGAGGAGGAGAGCGAGCCCTGCCGGCTCACAGACTTGCGCTTCAGCGTCCGGCTCAGGTCGTCCAGGAAGTGGGGCTGGCCCTTAGGGGAGGTGGGGGGAGGCGGGCCCCCCCCCGGGGAGAGGGGCGGGGGGGGGGCCTCCGGGGGGGTGGTGTTCTGGCGTCGCAGCAGGGTGGGGGGGGGCGTCTTCTTCAGGGAGCCCTTGCCCCAGGAGGAGTTGTTGGTGGTGGTGGTGGTGGTCAGAGGAGGGGGGTTGGGGGGTTGCGTCTGAGGCTGGGGGTTGACCACCGCCACCCGGGGCGTCCCGCTGGGCAGCGGGGGAGGGGGCAGGAGGTCCGAGGCTGGGGGGGGAGGGGGGAAGTAGGCGCACTCGGGGGGCGGAGGGGAGGGGAAGTCCCCCCCCGCGCCGGACTGCTTGTGTTGTTGGCCCACTCGGGCCTGCAGGGCCAGGGGGAGGTTGGCCAGGTTCAGCTTGCCTGGCTTGGGCGGGGCAGGAGGGCCAGAGGAGGAGGGGTCCTTAGAGGGGGAGCCCGAGGAGGAGGAGGCGGAGGAGGGGGCAGGGCCAGAGGAGGAGGAGTAGTTAGAGTTAGAGGTGGGGGCGGGGGTCGGGGCGAACTTGCTCAAAAGGTTCCTCCTGGACTCCTGGTATTCCGCGGAGCTCGAGGAGGAGGAGGCGGAGGCAGGGCCAGAGGAGGAGGAGTAGTTAGAGTTAGAGGTGGGGGAGGGGGTCGGGGCGAACTTGCTCAAAAGGTTCCTCCTGGACTCCTGGTATTCCGCGGAGCCCGAGGAGGAGGAGGCGGAGGAGGAGGAGGCAGGGCCAGAGGAGGAGGAGTAGTTAGAGTTAGAGGTGGGGGAGGGGGTCGGGGCGAACTTGCTCAAAAGGTTCCTCCTGGACTCCTGGTATTCCGTGGAGGACTTGGACTTGACGCTGGAGTTCCTCTGGGGGGTGGCAGGGGCCTTTTTGACCCCCCAGCTGGGCGTGGAAGAGCCAGAGGAGGGTGACCTCTTCACAGGGGAGTCGAAGAGTCCACCAGGGGGGAGAGGGGGAGGCGGAGGGGTGGGGCCGGTGACTGGACCAGAGGGAGGAGGAGGAGGAGGTGGAGGTGGAGGGCTGGGGCCAGCAGTGACTGGACCGGGGGGAGGCGGAGGTGGAGGGGGAGGGGGAGGGGTGGGGCCGGTGACTGGAGTGGGAGGAGCCGGGGGCGGGGGAGGCGGAGGCGGGGGAAAGGCCAGGCTGCTCTCCGGAGGGGGAGGGGGGAACTCGACGGACTGCCGCTGTGGCTGAGGAGGAACCGTCCCCCCGGGCTGCCATTTTGGTTTGGCCTTCACCGTAGGGGTGGAATGGAGGGGTTTGGTGCTCTCCACGTGATTGGCCGCTAGCGCCGAGACCCCCGGGAACTGGCTGGCCATCTGTTTGACCAGGGAGGTGGAGTGGGGGGGGGCAGGGGAGGACAGGGGCTGGGGTGGCTTGTTGAGGCTGTGCTGCTTGGGCAGGGTGGGGGGGGGCTGGTTGGGGAGGTGGCCGTGCTGAAGGCTGTGCTGCTTCTTCATGGTCGCCGGGGGAGGTGGAGGAGGTGGAGGGGGCGGGGGTGGAGTCGGGCCTGCTGCTGTCGTTGATGTCGGGGGTGGGGCGGGAGGGAAGGGGGAGACGGGGAACGTGGGCTTCAGGGCAGTGTGGGGTAGGAAGCCTGGAGAGAAGGTTTTGGTTTTCGGGGCCGGTGGGGGGGCGTGTGGGGACGGGTTCTGTTGCTGGGGGTGGGGGAGGGGGGGAGGAGCTGGCACTGGGAGCTGCTCGGGAGGCGGGAGAGGGGGAGGGGGGGGTGGCTGGGGAGGAGGAGGTGGAGGAGGGGGAGGCGGGGGGGATTCGACCCGGCCGGCCGCGGGGGGGAGGGTGGGGAGGTTCTGGGGAGGCTTGGGGAACCTCTGGGCCAGTAACTGCTGGAAACTGCTGTTGCCAGGGCAGCTCGGCACAAAGGCGGGCGGGGGAGGGAAACCGTTGCTCTGCGGTAGGGGGGGCGGCGGCGGAGGGGGGGTGAACTGGGGCGGAGTCGCCGAGCTGGGGGGCCCGAACTTGAGCGAGGCCATGGCCGACCCCGGGGCGGGCATGGAGGGAGGGGGGGGAGGCGGCGGGGGTGGGGGCATGTTGGCCCCCACGGGGATGTTGTTGACGTGGGGTTTGACCGGAGCCAGAGGAGGCGGGGCCGGAGGCGGGGCCTGCTGGGCCAGTGGGTGGGGCTTGTGGTGATTGGCGGAGGCGGACTGGGAGGCGGCCTTGGTGAGACGGGTGATGGTGCTGTATTTGTACATGGTGGTGGCAGAGTGATGGTGGACAGTAGTGGGCAGTGGAGGAGGAGGCGGAGGGGGAGGGGGCGGGGGAGGTGGTGGCGGCGGGGAGGGCTGGGGGGGCAGGTAGGTGAAGCCGCCGCAGGTCTGGGGGTGCTGGGGTGGTTGGGGCTGGGGCGGGGGCTGTGGTTGGAGCTGGGGTGGGGAGGGCTGGGGGGGCAGATAGGTGTAGCCGCCGCAGGTCTGGGGGTGCTGTGGTTGGGGCTGGGGCGGGGGCTGTGGTTGGAGCTGGGGTGGGGAGGGCTGGGGGGGCAGATAGGTGTAGCCGCCGCAGGTCTGGGGGTGCTGTGGTTGGGGTTGGGGCTGGGGTTGTGGCGGGGAGGGTGGCTGGAGCTGGGGTTGGTGTTGTGGAGGGGTGGGTGGCTGGTGCTGGGGTTGGGGAGGCGGTTGGAGTGGCAGTTGGGGCTGCGGTTGGTGTTGTTGAGGGGTGGGTGGGTGTAGCTGGGGTTGGTGTTGAGGAAGGGTGGGTGGGTGTAGCTGGGGTTGGTGTTGAGGAGGGGTGGGTGGCTGGTGCTGGGGTTGGTGTTGTGGTGGGGTGGGTGACTGGTGCTGGAGTTGGTGTTGTGGTGGGGTGGGTGACTGGTGCTGGGGTTGGTGTTGAGGAGGGGTGGGTGACTGCTGGGCTTGGTGTTGAGGTGGGGTGGGTGACTGCTGGGCTTGGTGTTGAGGTGGGGTGGGTGACTGCTGGGGTTGCCGATGCCCATGGGAAGAATGATGGGAGAGGGTGCTGCCTCTGGACTCCATTCTCATCTGAGGGTGACACGAGAGGGGGAGAAAAGACAGTCAGACTCAGCCAACACAGGAAACAACATCACAACGAGTTACAGCAGCAACAGGCGCCACGTAACCACCAATGGAATACAGCTCTAATCCTATGAACACGATTATATACACAAGGGAACGAAAGAAAGAAGGACTGATCCAGATATTCATAATAAAGTAAAACGGGGGTAATGGTTATTGTACATATGGGGATGGAGAGAAAGAGAGGGGGGAGTAGGAGAAAAAAGAGCTTGCAACAAACACCCCTAAGTATTTGAACCCGTCCACAGCCCTTTTAAAGGGGAATATGGATTGGGGAAGTGCCTTTGCCATTTCATTTACAAAAAATACTTCGCGTAATGCCCTCAAATCTATCGTGGCTTCTGAGCCAGATAGCGAGAGGTTCAATGGCTATATTGAACAGTAATGGCGAGAGAGGGCACCCTTGGCGTGTCCCACGTTGGAGAGAGAATGGGGGAGATCGAATGCCATTAGTATGTACAGAGGCCGATGGGGAGGCATATAGGAGTTTAATCCAGGAAATAAATTGGGAATCAAAACCAAATTTATCAAGAATAAAAAATAGGTAAGCCCACTCCACCCTATCGAAGGCCTTCTCGGCGTCAAGTGACACTATGACTTCGGGGGTGTTAGAGGAGGGAGAAACAATTATATTGAATAGCCTCCTAGTGTTAAAAAAAGAGTGTCTCCCTGCCATAAAGCCTGTTTGGTCCAGTAAGGCCAGTATTTTGGCCAGTACCTTACAGTCCACATTGAGCAGGGAGATCGGCCTGTAACTGCTACATGAGGTAGGATCTTTGTCTTTCTTGAGAAGCAAGAAGATAGACGCAGTGGATCGAGTTTCTGGCAATCGGCCTGCCAGGAAAGAATCATTGAACATCCTTGCCAAAATCGGGGCTAGCTTGGAGGAATATGCCTTATAAAATTCAACTGTACAGCCGTCGGGCCCAGGAGACTTCCCATTTTGCATAGATTCTATTGCATCTTGTATCTCAAGGGTGGAGACGGGGCCACCCATCTCGCTAGCGATGTTCTCGTTGATTTTGGGGTATGTTAAAGAGTCAAGAGGATTGGGGGTCATAGCAGGGACCGGGGGGCATTCCGAAGTGTAAAGATTAGAAAAAAATAAATAAAATAAACAAAGACTGCTATTACTTCTTGTCACTTGCCAATGACTGTTTGCAATAAAAAGATTTGTAAAACAAACAAACAACATTAATATTCAGGGAAGACAATAAGCCTACTTTTTTTGATGGGGGGGCGGTAAGAGACCTCGATAATGGACAGGGGGGCGCTGGCCCAAAAAAGGTAGAGAACCACTGATAGAGGCATGGAGAGGAGGAGAAAGGAGAGCGAGCGAGGACTCACCCTGGTGTTCTCCTCCATCTGGGTGCCTCTCTTCCAGGCCTCAGAGAAGATGGAGCTGACCACGCTCTGGGAGCGCCCGTGGCACGAGGCCGTGTCCACCCCGCTGTCCGACTGGCCAGAGTGGTTGGACTGGGACTCTGAGACACACCGTCCGAGAAGAAAGCGTGTGAGTGTGTGTGTGTGTGTGTGTTAAGAGTCGTAACATCATAAAACACCCCCACAACGAAACAACTGGTTCCAATTTGGTACCATTTTTTATAGCATACATTGTTTACATAATCCCCTCTAGGGGGTTGGAGAGGACTTTGAGGTCACGAATTGAGAATAATTTTGAGAACGATTGACGAAACACAACAAAATGGTGCCGATCGATCCCCTCTGAGAGGCCTTCTATTCTGGGTCGACTTACCGGGCAGGCTGGCATTGCTGGAGCCCGACCTGATGCTGGAGGTGGAGAGGGAGGACCAGTCGTACGCTGCCTCCGTGCGCTTCATGGCCTCCTGGTAGTTCCCGTACAGCTGCTTCCCATACTGCACCACCCCGAGGAAACACCCACATAGAGGAGGGTTAGAGAGAGACGCGTTTCAGAGACATTCTCCTTCTTCATGACTTGGGACATTGTTTACTATCGCTCATACAGTACCGTTGGCACATTGAGGTAGTGTAATGTAATAATATAAAGGTCCCCTTGCAAGACAAAATATGGCACAGTAGAACCTTCAATGTGTACTAGAGTTGCCCTCATAATGACTCATGACTCTACACCCTCTCATCCACACACTCACGTCTCATCTATCATTAAGAAATACGCTACATAGCCAAAAGTATGGGGACACAATTATGATCTCGGGCTGTTCTGTAAGGAGAGGGCTACGCCCCTTAGTTCCAGTGAAGGGAAATTAACGCTACAGCAAACAATGCAATTCTAGAGAATTGTATGCTTCCAACTTTGTGGCAACCGATTGGGGAAGGCCCTTTCCTGTTTCAGCATGACTATGGACTGCACTTATATAGCGCCTTTATCCAAAGCGCTTTACAACGGCCTCTCATTCACCCATTCACACACACATTCACACACCAATGGCGGCAAGCTACCATGCAAGGCGCCGGCCCGGCCTGCTCACTGGGAGCAATTTGGGGTTCAGTGTCTTGCCCAAGGACACTTCGACATGTGGCCAGCCGGGGCTCGAACCGCCGATCTGCCAACCTTGCGATCATTAGACGGCGGCTCTACCTCCTGCGCCACAGCCGCCCCAGACTATGCCCCTGTGCACAAAGCAAGGTCCATAATGACATGGTTTGCCACACAGTTTGGTGTGGAAGAACTTGACTGGCCTGCAGTGCACAGAGCCCTGACCTCAATCCCATCGAACACCTTTGGAATTAATTGGAACGCTGACTGCCAGCCAGGCCTTCTCCCAACATCAGTGCCCGACCTCAGTAATGCTCTTGTGGATGAACGGGAGCAAATCCCCACAAACCAAATGTTCCAAAATCGAGTGGAAAGCCTTCCCAGAAGGGTGGAGGCTGTTATAGCAGCAACGGTGGGACCAACTACTCCATATTAATTCCCATGGTTTCGGGTCAAGATGTTCAACAAGCACATATGGGTGTGGTGTTGGGAGTGTCCACGTACTTTTGGCCATGTAGTGTATATGTGTGGTGGCCTGGGAAAACCCTTCACATGGTGGCATTTTGACATTTTCATTTTTTTATATTTCCATAAATTAGAATGAATGACTGAGATAGCCCTTTATTTTAAAAAGTTATGAGCATTTTAATGTATCATGTCAAAAAAAGTGAAAGATGATAAATGCTGCCCCCGACTCCTTTCTCCTCCGGGTCGGGGGAGGAGCCTATGCAGATCGGCCGGTCTCGTTTGTCTGCTTGTGATGCAAAGCAAACTACCCACCACAAAAACATAAAAATAAGTACTTTCTCTTTTGTTTTCTTAAAATGTTTATTCACCATAATGTAGTATGGAGTTCAAAGTACTAGAATACCACATAATATCAAAATCACCAAAATCGCGATTTCCATCTATTTTTGCTCTTTGCCACAAACGAACGCCAGCGACATCCGACGGGTTTTCCCAGGCCACCACACATATGTTACGGTACATGTGGGGAAACAGTTACCTTAGCTATGCGAATGCCGTTGACCCATTGGTGGAGGGTCCTGACGTCATCGCAGCACAGGTATTTGATATACTGAGACTTCTTCTGAATCTGGGGATGCTAAGAACAAGGAGAGAGAGAGAGAGAACATGTTACCATGACAACAGTAAAAGAGCGAGTTGTTGGCCGACAGAATGGCTTGTTTGTTCCTCGAGAGAGGCGCCTTTAAGGGTGCTTAAGATAGCCTTGTCTGCGTCAACCGTCTGAAATAGGACTCTGGGTGTTAACAAAGACACTTAAGATCACACGGAAGACTCTCTGTCTGCAGGCACAAAACATCACGAGTGTTCGAGAGAAAAAACGGACCTGTACCTTTTTTTATTGAGTTATGCCTAGCGCCTTATTGTCTGCAAATTGTCTGGATACTGCTAATGAAATCCTGTCTTATTGCCTTATTATCTTGCGCTGCAATGCCAGGAACCAAAGCCTAAGACTTTTCCTTTCTTACACTTGTGTTGTGACTCAACAATAAACCACCAGCTGGCGAGTTACCTGAGGTAACAAACTCTCTAACCCTAAGTGGAATCAAAACCATCATTGTCATGTAACCTCACATACAGTCATCACATGACAAATACGGCAGTATGCACAACGCTCCTCGTCCACTAGATGGCAGCAGAGGTGGTCTGTAACACAGAAGCTGAGGGCATCATTCCGATGGAGCCTATGGGTGTGCTCTGTCTTACTAATCAGGAATCAATGTCTTCCCTAGATTTTTTATGAAACAACCTGATCTTTCTTTAACGGTCCTACTTCTAAACATAGAGCCGTAGAGATCGATGTCAAGGTCGCGGTGCCTTATGACCTAACTGATTTACCATAGATGTGGAATTCCAGGAATTCCTGTTTTTGTTGGGTGTTGTTGGTGTTGTTTTTCGCTGCTTTTAGTCGTCAGTTAGTGTTTGAAGCTACAGAGACGGACTGGCAGCTGAGTTTGACATACGAGCCGTCCTGTGGGATGTGTCAGAGGCCCGGGCTAATGGGACTAAGTGGACAGACCATTGGCGCTGGGGCCCTCACAGGATGTGGCTAACGCTAGGCCCTTGGGACTGACCAGCATGTCCACTCACACAGCAGATCCATCCTAATGGGCTTTGTGTCCGGCCCCAGGCACAGGCAGCGTTAGATCTGTGCGCTCTAAAAATGGGGTCTGTCCCAAAAATAATTGGGTTCAGAATTCAGATCAACGTTCTTCAAAGAGAAACTGGAATGTACCGTAGAGAGTTTAGGTACAGGTGCAGCCAGGGGGGGTGGGGGGGGAGCACTTGGCTTACCTTGAGAGCTAAGCAGTAGTCCGTAGGGGCCTTGTATTTGCTGCGGTAGTCTTGGCCGTAGTACACGTTGACGTGATCCAGTTGGAGGAAGCAGACGAGGTCCCTGGAGGCCTGGAGGGAGGCAGGGGGGGTGGCAGGGAGGGAAGATGGGAGATGTTCACACAGGGTTTATTTTGAGGTTTATTTTGAGGGGGGGGAATCAGAATTGATGGTGCATGAGTGCAAGTTGAGAGGTCGTCTATCTATGGCTATCTATGTATTTGTGTACGGGGGATGGGGTGGGGTGGGGAGGCGTTTCAAAAGGGGGGCTTGGACCGTAATGAAAAACCACACGGAAATAACGGAGAGCAGTGGAATCAATAGATAAGATCACAATGTTGCACAAGAGAGAGCCAGCCAAACCCATTACGCTCTCTGAAGTGTGTCTATATCTCTACACGGATCTACGACCGGGGCTGGCCTGGGGATGAATCATCTGGGTCTCTGGGGGTCATGACCCCCTGAAGCAATCCGAGAGGAGCATGTGTGGCGCTCCTGTGGAGTACTGTGTCATCATGATATCCCCCAAACAGGAAATACCACAGAGGAGATGGCCGTGGATCTGGTTCTCATCATAACTGAGAACATGTGAACCCCCCCCAACCCCCTCCCGGCCCCCCCATTCCCGGGACCTCTGTACAGGGAATCAGAGAAACTCTTTTGAGTGATGTACTGTATATATTAGAGTGTAACGACTAACCTTGGCTTTGCCTTTTGGAACGTAGTAGATTCCTGACGCGCGGAGCAGGAAGTAGCGTTTCTTCCAGGACTTTTTCCCATCTTCCTTCAGCCAGAGCACTCCCTCTATCTCCGGCACAGACACAGAGCTGCCACAGAAACACTCCTAGAAGAACACACCGTCGTCATTCATCATGTATGTGTGTGTGCGTGCGTGTGTGTGTGTGAGAGAGTGTGTGCGAGAGAGTGTGAGAAAGTGTGTGCGAGAGAGTGTGTGTGAGAGAGTGTGTGCGTGAGAGTGTGTGCGAGAGTGTGCGTGAGAGTGTGCGTGAGAGTGTGTGTGAGAGTGTGCATTAGAGTGTGCGTGAGTGTGCGTGAGTGAGTGTGTGTGAGTGTGTGTGTAGCACAGTGTGTGTGTTTCGGAAAGTGTATCTAACCTCTAGCAGAGCCTCTTTATTCCGGTCTGCCATTTCCGACGTCTCCTTCCGCCCCAATAAGTAGTTCTGGGAACAAGCAGGAATAACACACACCATGGTTAAAGGAGGACACACAGAGAGAGAGAGAGAGAGAGAGAGAGAGAGAGAGAGAGAGAGAGAGAGAGAGAGAGAGAGAGAGAGAGAGAGAGAGAAAGAGGGGGGGGGGCAGATAGAGAGAGAGAGAGGGGACAGATAGAGAGAGAGAGAGAGGGGACAGATAGAGAGAGAGGAAAAACAGACACGAGTTCAAAACAGGAGACGTAGTAAACAACACTGGAGTGTCCTGAGGGGACTCGACATGCAGGACGCCGTGCGTGTGTGTGTCAACACTCAGTGTAGTGGACAGTACAGTGTGTGGACACAGACTGTATGTACACACAGCCAAACCGTCTAGGATGCATGTTAAATCCTCACCTGGGGGTTCTTGAAGAGGGCGTACTTCTCAATGCGCTCGATGAACATCAGTTTGTTGTGGCTGTCTCTAGTCCAGTTCAGCAGGTTCTCCACCAGGTTCTCGTGGTCCTCAAAGATCCGCTCTGAAGGGGGCGGGGGGGAGAGAGAGAGAGAGAGTGAGTGAGTGAGTCAGTGAGTGAGGCACCCCGGCCTTTAAGCCCTAACTCATCACTCCTGATCACAACCAACCGCTGTGTTTTATCTAACCTCTTTGACACCATTTCCTCATTCCCATTCCATTCATTACAGTGAGAACCCCGTTGTCCCGATTTCTACCTCCACCAGCCTCCCCTTGTTTATGGTTGGATCATTATTCCCCCAGTTTCAGTTTGGCCCGGTCTTCCCTCAGAGAGGACAGAGAGAGAGAGAGAGAGAGCGAGGGGAGAGAGAGAGAGAGAGAGAGAGGACAGAGAGAGAGGGGGGACAGATAGAGAGAAAGAGAGAGAGAGAGAGAGAGAGAGAGAGAGAGGGGGGAGAGAGAGAGAGGGGAGAGAGAGAGAGAGAGAGGACAGATATATAGAGAGAGAGAGGACAGAGAGAGAGGGGGGACAGATAGAGAGAGAGAGAGAGAGAGGACAGAGAGAGAGAGAGAGGACAGAGAGAGAGAGAGAGAGAGGACAGAGAGAGAGGGGAGACAGATAGCGAGAGAGAGAGAGAGGACAGAGAGAGAGGGGGGACAGATAGAGAGAGAGAGAGGACAGATAGAGATAGAGAGAGAGAGAGAGCGCCCCCCCCCCCCCACTGTGTCCCTCATCTCTCTCCGTACCCATCTGCAGCTCGTTGATGGTCTCCACCAGCGCCCAGTCGGGGCTGTAGCCACAGTGGGACTTGTCCAGCAGGCTGTCCAGCACCTGTCTGACCGTCTGTCTCTCGTCCACCATCATGGTCTTGGAGCTCTCGTCAGACATGTGCACCCTGATCACCAGCTGGAGGAAAACGAGGAGGAAGAGGAAGAGGAGGAACGGCCAAGTCAGGGTAATGTGGAACAGCTTGGTGCTCAGACGAGTGAGATAATACATTCCGCTGAGAGGTTTCTTGGTCGCAGACACAAAGCAGTGATTTCAACCTGTGATATGCAGCATACCAAGATGAAACATGTTACATCATATATATGTATGTAGCATATATCATGTGTAAGTCCAAATCAAAAGGATAACCATGCCAATTTCTCTGAAGACACAATTACCAGACATACCAGTTCAACTCAACCCATGTTTTAACCTCTCTACTTCTGGAACTAGAACACCTACTAGAACACCTCCTACAACACCTACTACAACACCTACTACAACATCTACCGTGGTTCACCATCTAAAATGAATGATTCACACCTCACCTTACACAACACATTTTGGCTTTTGCAATATTCTGCAGTCATCGTTTTCAGAGACGGTTTTGTCCATTGAATGCAACCCATCCAGAGTTTAACACTAGAACATTTTTACCTACTAAAAGAGCCGCCTCGGGGGTCAAATGTCTTTACAATGCTAAGCTGCTATTTACACACAACAACCACTAGTTGGCCGCTTGTAAATTAGCCTGCTTTCCTACACAGAAAAACTGCAGAATAGCTTTATACTAACTTATCCTGATGTGATTTAAAAAATGTAAGAATACTGGGTGGTAGGACGCACATATCCAGAAAAAGTCATGAAAGGAGGGTCCTGAAATTTGATCGAGTGCAAAGATAACATTTTTCTTTACTCACGGCTGTTCTAGTGTTAATCTAAAGCTTGAACAACACACACACAGCCCCGTGGCACCGCCTGCCTGCCACAGCCACAGCAGCCAGGCAGAGCGCCTGAGACACGGGCAGCCTTGGAGTCTGACCTACATCCTGCTGGTGGGAAAGACCCGACCACAATCCCTCCAATCAGGAACATCAGTCCAAATCCTTCCCCCCTCCAAAACAAAATCCATAATCTTCGCCTCCAGCGAAATGGAGGCAATCTTAATCATCTTGGCTTTGCTAGTCTGTTGGAGTAATATGTAATCATGTAGGAAACACAAGAACCATGGTCAACCATTAAAAAAAATTAAAAAAATATTTCTTCTTCTATCACGACGACTGCCAATGGCCGCTGGCCTGAGACAGATTATTCTTCCTGCTACATTTACATTTACATTGCCACAACTGGTGAATTAATGATTCTCTTGCTTAGTCAAACGTATTGATTGTAAGTCGCTTTGGAATAAGGCGTCTGCTAAATGCCAAAAACTTAACACAAACATGGAGTCCAAGTCTTAACATTTGATACGTTCAACTATACTGAAAGCAGGGTTGTCTATGGGGGGTATTTATGGTAATATGCTGTCCTGTATTTCTGGGTTCACACTGTATCTCCCTTGTGTCTCAGTCTGTCAGTGAAAGGCCCAAACACTGTGGGTCTCTGGTCTGAGAATAAAGGAACCAATCACACTGTGGAAAAGGAACTGTTCATTCACTGCAGAGCGACTTTCATTCATGCTCGATCCGGGCCGTGAAAATGGCGTGACTGGAGACTGGAGACCGGCGCCTGGTGTGTCTCACAGAACCGATTCACAACCTCGGCAACGTTGGCGTTCGACACCCACAGTTGGTCACGAAAAACAAAAAAACAAGACTTTGTTTCGATCCACTAAACAGAATAATCCGTCTTAATGGTGCCAGGGCAAAATGTCGGATTGTCATGTGCGAAGAATTGTTCTCTGTCTCATAACCCCCACACTCTCTCTCTCTCTCGGGTGCTCGCTCTCTCACACACACACACACACACACAGACACAGACACACACACACACAATATCAAACACTGCAATGACCTATTTTTGCTGCGCTTCGCTGCATACACGAAGTTCACAAAGGAATGCACCATGCTGTGAATACACAGACGGCAAATATCGGGGCAGGATCTTAGGGAACAACGTGATTGATTATACTGTAGAAGTCAGACCGTGTGAGTCAAAAGTAAGTGTGTATGTGCTGTGTAGCTACATGGATCCAGTGGTAGTAGACTAAGTAGACTAAGTGGGTTCTCACCTTTTTGACCTGCGCCTCCTTGATCTTCTCCAGGGCCACTCGGATTTTCTCTGCCTTCACTTTGGCAGCTTGCTCCTCCTATTGAGACATGGCAAAACCGTTAACACACAGACCATGAACGCACACACACACACACACACACACACACACACACACAAGTGAAACACATACTGTACACAAACAAAAGACACAAAGAACCAACAGGAGCCTTTAACTCTACCTACCTCCTCCCCCCTCCCCCCTCCCCCTCTCCAGACCTCTTTTCTCCTGACAGTTGGACAGACAGCTGAGATAGTGTTTTTGTAGTGTTTTTTTTAGGAGATACCACACACACACACACACACACACACACACACCTCCCACACATACACACAGCTCACAGCTTAGCAACACTGTCAGTCATACACAGTGATGCCTTTCCATCTACGGCACTGGAACAGCTTACAGTTACTGTTCCAGTGTTACTGTTACTTACTGTTACTGTACCCCTCCAGCAAGATGCCATCACCTCCATCCTTGGTGCTCTGCCCACGCTACGCTACGCTACGTGTGTGTGTCTGTCTGTCTGTCTGTCTGTCTGGCCTCACAGATCAATCCAACTCCCTCGCCCACCACAGTAGGCAGATGATCTTAAATTAAATCACTCCTGCTCCAGTGACGTTCCTCAAACCCTCGATCAAAGACGGCCACTCATTCATCCTTCTCTCCCTATCGCTGTGCTACGGAGCAGCGGAGGTGCGCAGATCCATCCTCTGATCCCTCTACAGGGTGGACGGGGAACAATAGTGGTGGATCCCCCCAAAGGGGGAGAGGCTGCGGATGAGCTGGAGATCAGCCCTCAAAGCCCCAGCCCCCTCCGCTGAGAAACACAAAAGCAGCAGCAGCAGTTCACATTATCCTGACAAAAAGTAGGAGATGGAGGAGGTCTTCATCTATCCCAAGGAAATTGCCAACCAATCTTCTTGGCCAGAAGGCAAAGAAAGAAAAAAAAAGAAGAAGAAATAAAAGAGGAAAAGGAAAAATAAAATTAACGAGACCTCACACTTCTTTACGAGAGATTTTCCCTGAGTGAGTGAGTGAGTGACTGGGACCGATGCAAAGCCACTTGAATACGCTCCCCCCTCTCCTGTGACTGACAACCTACTGCCAGGAAGACAAGCTAGGACAGAGAGAGAGAGAGAGAGAGAGAGAGGGAGAACAGGCTCCTTGACACACACATGCATGCATGAGAGGAACACCATCAGCCCAACTCAAAGACACAGTAAAAAGGAGAGAAGCCCCTCCCCTATCATCCACACATTCTCCCCTTTCTCTCCCTCCTCCAATCTCTCTCTCTCTGGGTTACAGCTGCAGGTTTCTGGGAGCGTGCCCAACGGCGGAGCATAATCCCCTCACAAACAGGAGAACCCCTGGCTGGTGACAGACAGACAGGCAAACAGACAGACAGAGAACCCTCTGTCCCCTCGCCCAATCACCGGGTGCTCCTGCCACCCTACGACCAACCAGGGGTGGCACAACCATGTGCCTGACCCTCTCCCCCCACCCCGCCCCCCTTATCCAATCAGAGCACAAGGGAGCCGAGACCAACTTGAACCCCCACCCTTTAGCTGTAACTAACCCAGCAGCCGGCACACAAACAGGGAGCGGTGGTTGGATGGAGAGACTGGGGCAGCAGTGTGTACTTGAAGGAAGGAGGGAGGGAGCGAGGGAGGGAGGGAGGGAGCGAGGGAAGCAGGGTATTAAGATCCAAGCCTCTTACCGGCAGCCCCTCCTTGACCCAGACACACATACGCGTGGTTCGGCTTCGGTGGCAGAGAAATGCAATAACAAACAAACGCGCTTGTTTGGCCAACACAATGTGACAGGCTTTAAGTCCTCTGTGTGTGTGTGTGTGTGTGTGTGTGTGTGTGTGTGTGTGTGTGTGTGAGAGCATGCAGGTTCACAGTTTTGGAGGATTACAAATGTGGAGTCAATCCGAGTCACAGTGGTTTGGTTTGGTTTGGTTTAGCTTGTGGACTCCCTCAGAGAGGCTGAGGTACCCCCTCTCCTCCTCCCCCCTCCTCCTCCACCTCCTCCTCATGTCTCTCTGCCCTCTACACTACTCCACTTCCTGGTCCCCAGCAGATAGCCAGATATCCCTGCCGGTAGACTGCAGGCGTCATCCCCCTCCGTTCTCAAACGAGTCCACGGAGGCTGAATTTAAATAGGCTTTTCTGCTGCGCCTGTTAAAAGCTTGGCGCTCGCTCACTCTCTCTCTCTCTCTCTCTCTTTGAAGTCTTCCCGTCTCTCTCTCTCTCTCACCCCCTCTACTCTACAGCCCTCTGTAATTCACCGATATATTCTGACTCATGAGGCAATGGGAGGAAATGATGTGTGTTTGCTCTGTCTATTTTCTCTCTCTCTCTGTCTCTCTCTCTCTCTCTCAATCTGACCGTTTTCCCACCCATTTTCTCTCTGTAAATAAATGTACCGCTGCCACACACAACTCCTCTACTGCTAGACACACACACACACACAGCAGGGCAGTTTCTCTCCTCACTCCGTTTGGATTGGATGCCCCCCCTGAATACCCTGCCTGAGAGAGGGTAGACTTCTAAGAGACCAATGCCCCTTGAGGAACAATAGATAAACGCAGTCATTCTGACAAGAAATAAATGAAGCTCCACAGTCCATGAACACGCAGGGCAGCGTGGGGTTAATCATTTGGAGCTTCTGCCACAGACGGACAGACGTGCCGGTTACCCAGCATCCTCCACTGTCGGCATCCATATGCAAATGAGCGCCGATAACAGGGAGGGGCCCCCAGAGAACGACTGTATAATTACATTCTTACATGTAGGCCTCCTGCATACATCAAACCCCTGCTCCCAGGCTTGTTTAGGGTTTCTTTTGTCTTTTGAATTAATTGTTCATTAAACTGGGAGATGTTTCATATTTAATATGAAACGTGAGGCAGCCTAGGAGCTTGATAGTGCCACTGATCACAAGGAAGAGGACAACATTTGAATGAATTGCTTCTCTATCTCTGTATCTCTCCTATGCATCAAACTACATCTACTTGCCTCAGTGTTTTGTTTTGATGGTGAAATAAATCACCAGAAAAAGCCAGGCAGCATAAACCGAACCGCCAACATCTGACAGACACACAACCATCAAAGAGTTGCCAGGGGTTGCTGCAAACCCAGCAGTATGATGGGAAATGTGACTACTGCCAAGTGCTGTGTACAGTCACACGAAGAGAGAGGGGGGGGAGGGGGGTCGGATGAAACACACACACGCATGGTAGAGAGAGAGAGAAAGAGAGAGAGAGAGAGAAAGATGAAAGAAAGATGAGAGTGAGAGAGACAAAGAAAGTAAGAAAGAAAGAAAGAGAGAGAGATAACGAAAGCAAGAAAGATGAGAGAGAGAGAGAGTGTGTGAGAGAAAGAACCGACTGATCATTTCACTGACGAAACACATTTCACTGCACCAATCATTGCGACCCCATAATGACCCGTAAGCTTGTGGTTCCTTTTGACTGTGGAGAGGGAGGGTCAGGGTCAGACCCATTTGGAATGACACAGTTTCCGCCCTGTGCCCTTCCAACACAAAGGAGGACAGCAGAGAGATTGGCTCCTGTTGGTCTTTCAATCTTTCAAACCATACCTACCTGTAGCTTAAGGCCCAGAGGTTTACCTGACCTTCCTGCTATGGTTGCACCGGTCAGGAAAACCTCAGGGTCCTTGTTTATACCATAGCATCAGTCTCTCACATACATATAAGATACACTCCATGGAGAGTCCTGCACAAACCCAGCTCAGATC
>NC_137690.1:69417280-69439780 GCF_963989245.1 Nansenia antarctica
TCAGTGTGTAAAGCAGTCCTATCCTTTGTCCTCATATGATATCTGGGTTAGTAACACACACACACACACACAGAGACACACACACACACACACACACACACACAAACAGACACACACACACACACACACACACACACAGAGACACACACACACACACACACACACACACACACACACACATCCTAGCAGTTACATTAGAAAGACCACAGTTTTACAAGGTAGAACTGAGACTGACACAGTATCCCTCTTCTATGTCCCCCCCCCCATATTCTCTATCTTGGTACGGCCCATTAGCCCTCAGTTCGGCCCAGTCAGATGGAACAGCTGGAAGTTAGATGCTCAGGCTAAGGGTAATCCTATTGATGTTCAAGAGGTGGGGGGGGCAGGCGGTTGTGAGTCCCTTGTGGAGACTGTACCAGGCAGCAGGACCCCCCACTCCAGAGCTACAGAAGGAGGATTAACCCCGAAAATGACCCCTGCTTTTGATCGTGCACACACGTGTGTGTGTGTGTGTGTGTGTGTGTGTATGTGTGTGTGTGTGGGTGATAGTCGTAGTAGTAGTTGTAACAGCTGCTGGTACTAGAATGTGTTGTTGTTGCATCGTGAAGGTGAATGTATGAGAGTGTATTGCAAGGCCGGTGGGGGCTATGGGCACCCAAACGTGCATCTTGCCCACCCAATCAAAAAAGAAAAGAATCTTCTGAATTGTGGATATTCCGGGCACGTTTAAATGTTTAATCTCATACTTGTATTTACTGTAGGTCCATATACTATGTCTATCTACCGGTATTTCCTGTAGGTCCATATACTATGTCTATCTATTTAGCACTTAAGCAACATAAAACCTTCATCTCATGAATTGCAGTCCTGCCCCCCCCCCCCGCCCCCCCCATTCAAAATCAATGGCCCATCCAAGGTGTTGGTTCTAGCGCCGGGCCTGGTGTACTGTGTGACGGTTGTCATTGAGAGTGAGCTACACTGTCTGGAAGAACAATGCATAGAGCAGTGGAGGGAACAGTCCCCTTTGAAAACTCCCCCCTCCTCTCATCTGCAGGGAGAGAGAGAGAGAGGGAGAGAGAGAGAGAGAGAGAGAGAGAGACAGAGAGAAAGCTCTTGAGATTAGCTACTTTGCTGTATCGCTGCCTCTCTCTCTCCAAAATCCTCCTTCTGTCTTCTGACAGTGAAGAGAGAGAGAGCGAGTGACAGGGAGAGAGAGAGAGACAGAGAGAGAGCACGAGAGAGAGAGAGAGAGAGAGAGATAGAGAGAGAGAGAGACAGAGAAAGAGCACAAGAGAGAGAGAGAGAGAGAGAGAGAGAGAGAGAGAGAGAGCACGAGAGAGAGAGAGAGAGATGTGGAGAGAATCGCAAGGCCACAGGGGGAGAGGATGAGGCCATTCAAACAGACCAATCAGTTCTGACAACCAACTTGTGGTTCCTTTTGACTTTGGAGCGGAGGGTCAGATCAGAGAGACGGAGGGAGGGGGGGGGCCGGGGGGCTGCGTTACTGCTAGCTTCCTGTGGTTAACCAGCCTGTGACTTGGGCCTAGTTTGGCACCAGAATTGGTGTGGGCCTGGTGTGTGTGCACTGGTACAGAGACACACAAGGACAAAGAGACACAGAGAGAGACAGAGAGGACAGGGAGAGAGAGAGAGAGAGAGGACAGAGAGAGAGAGAGAGAGGGGGGGGCACAGAGAGAGAGAGGGAGAGGACAGGACAGAGAGAGAGAGACAGAGAGAGGACAGAGAGAGAGAGAGAGGACAGAGAGAGAGAGAGAGGGAGAGGACAGGACAGAGAGAGAGAGAGAGGGAGAGGACAGAGAGAGAGAGAGAGAGAGAGAGAGGGGGGGGGGGCACAGAGAGAGAGAGGGAGAGGACAGGACAGAGAGACAGAGAGAGGACAGGGAGAGAGAGAGAGAGGACAGAGAGAGAGAGAGAGAGAGAGAGGACAGAGAGAGAGAGAGAGAGGGAGAGGACAGGACAGAGAGAGAGAGAGAGGGAGAGGACAGAGAGAGAGAGGGGGGGCACAGAGAGAGAGAGAGGGAGAGGACAGGACAGAGAGAGAGAGAGAGAGAGAGACACACACACAGAGCAGCTGGAGGGAATCTGTTGCAGATCATAAGCGGACACATTCCAGATAAAGCACATGTGCTTGGGTGTAAAGTTAACACAAAGCCGCTGTCTGTGTGTGTGTGTGTGCCTGTGTGTGTGTGTGTGTGTGTCTGTGTAGCACAGTGTAACTGTAAATCAGAACAGCTCTCCCCTCTCTGTCTTTACATGCTCTGTGTGTCTACAGCTGCCATGGTGGTCAGTCACTGCTGAAAACCCCCCTGCCCCCCCCCACCCCCCGCCTGCCTTGCTCTCTCATATACAGTGTGTGTGTCTGTGTGTGTGTGTGTGTGTGTGTGTGTGTGTGTGTGTGTGTGTCTGTGTGCTTGTGAGAGAACGAGTGGGAGTCCGAACAGGAAATGGCCAGGACGACGCAGAATTCCTAATTTCCCCCCATGGGTTGTTCCCTAACATTGCCCACGAGCTGTCACTCAAGAACACCCAGTCTCGCCATGGTTACAGCACCCGGGCGGGGCTTCCGAAAAGCATGACATCACCGCTGTCAGATGGGGACAGGAAAAGGAACAGAAGAGAATCAAATATGTCTTTTTTTTCACGTTTGCAAATAGTCCAGAGCTACCGTATGAAAACACAAGACATCAGACATCGTCCAGAAGACCACCCCCCCCCCCCCCCCCCCCCAACAACAGCTGTGTTTGAACAGCACACACACACACACACACACACACACACACACACACACACACACACACGATGGTGGTGGTATTGTTGTTGCTCCTATTTTAATACAATCATGGCCCTTAGTGACAGATGCGCTCGCAGGTTTAAGTGAGTTACCACCTGGGGCTACTGTGCTGATGGGCCGTGACCCAGTGTGGCTCTGCCGCGCTCTGGTGGGACTAGAACAGAACAGGGTGGTGGGACTAGAACAGAACAGGGTGGTGGGGCTAGAACAGAACAGGGTGGTGGGACTAGAACAGAACAGGGAGGTGGGACTAGAACAGAACAGGGAGGTGGGACTAGAACAGAACAGGGAGGTGGGACTAGAACAGAACAGGGAGGTGGGACTAGAACAGAACAGGGAGGTGGGACTAGAACAGAACAGGGAGGTGGGACTAGAACAGAACAGGGTGGTGGGACTAGAACAGAACAGGGTGGTGGGACTAGAACAGAACAGAACAGGGTGGTGGGGCTAGAACAGAACAGGGTGGTGGGGCTAGAACAGAACAGGGTGGTGGGACTAGAACAGAACAGGGAGGTGGGACTAGAACAGAACAGGGTGGTGGGACTAGAACAGAACAGGGTGGTGGGACTAGAACAGAACAGGGTGGTGGGACTAGAACAGAACAGGGTGGTGGGACTAGAACAGAACAGGGTGGTGGGGCTAGAACAGAACAGGGTGGTGGGGCTAGAACAGAAGAGGGTGGTGGGGCTAGAACAGAACAGGGTGGTGGGGCTAGAACAGAACAGGGTGGTGGGGCTAGAACAGAACAGGGTGGTGGGACTAGAACAGAACAGAACAGGGTGGTGGGACTAGAACAGAACAGGGTGGTGGGACTAGAACAGAACAGGGTGGTGGGACTAGAACAGAACAGGGTGGTGGGACTAGAACAGAACAGGGTGGTGGGGCTAGAACAGAACAGGGTGGTGGGACTAGAACAGAACAGGGAGGTGGGACTAGAACAGAACAGGGTGGTGGGGCTAGAACAGAACAGGGTGGTGGGACTAGAACAGAACAGGGAGGTGGGACTAGAACAGAACAGGGAGGTGGGACTAGAACAGAACAGGGAGGTGGGACTAGAACAGAACAGGGTGGTGGGGCTAGAACAGAGCAGGGAGGTGGGACTAGAACAGAACAGGGTGGTGGGACTAGAACAGAACAGGGAGGTGGGACTAGAACAGAACAGGGTGGTGGGACTAGAACAGAAGAGGGTGGTGGGGCTAGAACAGAACAGGGTGGTGGGACTAGAACAGAAGAGGGAGGTGGGACTAGAACAGAACAGGGAGGTGGGACTAGAACAGAACAGGGTGGTGGGACTAGAACAGAACAGGGTGGTGGGACTAGAACAGAACAGGGTGGTGGGACTAGAACAGAACAGAACAGGGTGGTGGGACTAGAACAGAACAGGGTGGTGGGACTAGAACAGAACAGGGTGGTGGGACTAGAACAGAACAGGGTGGTGGGGCTAGAACAGAACAGGGTGGTGGGACTAGAACAGAACAGGGTGGTGGGGCTAGAACAGAACAGGGTGGTGGGGCTAGAACAGAACAGGGAGGTGGGACTAGAACAGAACAGGGTGGTGGGACTAGAACAGAACAGGGTGGTGGGGCTAGAACAGAACAGGGAGGTGGGACTAGAACAGAACAGAACAGGGAGGTGGGACTAGAACAGAACAGGGAGGTGGGACTAG
Organism: Nansenia antarctica; assembly: GCF_963989245.1. Lineage (NCBI taxonomy): Eukaryota > Metazoa > Chordata > Actinopteri > Argentiniformes > Microstomatidae > Nansenia > Nansenia antarctica. The sequence continues at coordinate 69,421,759 of NC_137690.1, forward strand.
AACAGAACAGAACAGGGAGGTGGGACTAGAACAGAAGAGGGAGGTGGGACTAGAACAGAACAGGGTGGTGGGACTAGAACAGAACAGGGTGGTGGGACTAGAACAGAACAGAACAGGGTGGTGGGGCTAGAACAGAACAGGGTGGTGGGACTAGAACAGAACAGAACAGGGTGGTGGGACTAGAACAGAACAGGGTGGTGGGACTAGAACAGAAGAGGGTGGTGGGGCTAGAACAGAAGAGGGAGGTGGGGCTAGAACAGAACAGGGAGGTGGGGCTAGAACAGAACAGGGTGGTGGGACTAGAACAGAACAGGGAGGTGGGGCTAGAACAGAACAGGGTGGTGGGACTAGAACAGAACAGAACAGGGTGGTGGGACTAGAACAGAACAGGGAGGTGGGACTAGAACAGAACAGGGTGGTGGGACTAGAACAGAACAGGGTGGTGGGACTAGAACAGAACAGGGTGGTGGGACTAGAACAGAACAGGGTGGTGGGGCTAGAACAGAACAGGGTGGTGGGGTTTCAATGTGTGCCTGCTGCTGCGTGCCTGAGAGTGTGTTCTTGTGCTTGTGCGTGACTCCAAAATTGTTATCATAAAACAAACACCCATGGCCTTTTCTTTGCTTCCCTCCCTCTCCCTCCCCCTCCATCCCCCTCCATCTCCCTCCCTCCCTCCCTCCCTCCCTCCCCAGGCCTGTCTTGTCAGTCCGTCTGAGAGGAGCCAGAGCGTGACCGGCCCTCATCTGTCTTCCATGACCGCCGGGTCACTGTACACAGTCAGGGGCTGTCCACGGGGTCAACGGAGGTCACCCCACTGGGCCTGTAGAAGGGGTTTAACCACCCCCTCCCTCCCTCCCCCCCCCCACACAGCCCCTTCCAGCCTCATAGGCCCAGAGTCACGCGGCAGGCAGCCCCACTTGGTCAAACTAGGCCACCATAGTTCTGGGCCTCTGAAGAGACGCTCTGTTCTGGGAAAGTAAAACTGCTCTAAATCTAAAGAAAGCAGGAACGGCTTCCGGTGTTTAGCAGTGTGAGAGGCCGAGGCTGAGGAACACAGAGAGACTAAAGTGTCTGAGGGGGAGTCAACAGTCCAGGCCGGAGAAGGCCTTCTCTCTCTCTCTCTCTCTCTCTCTCTCTCTCTGAGAGAGGGGACGGGACGGGATGTGATGTCACCACCGCACGATGGAGGTGAAAGGTTAGTGAACGTATGAAGGTCTGGTCACTTTGAGAGAGACAGAGAGAGAGACACACACACTCATACACGCACACACTCACGCACACTCTCACACACACACACACACACACACACACACACTCTCAAACACACTCTCACACACTCTCTCACACGCACTCTCAAACACACTCTCTCACGCACACACACACACACACACACACACACACACACACACACACACACACCTCATGTGGTCAAGACTCCCCCCCCCCCCCCTCTGAACTACTGACCTGCAGAGACTGAAAAAGAGAGAGGGGGATGGAGGGAAGAGGGTAAAGGTAGAGAGGTCGGAGGGGAGAGGGTGAGGGGACATGACATCATAGATCAGATTAGGTTGACTCCCTACTAGAACACAGTTGTTTATTTGGTCTGGTGTTCAGTCATCCCCTGGATAGGGTGACACTGACACCAGGGGAGGCTGGCGGAGGCAGAAATCGGAGGACGGGCTCATTGTAATGCATGGAACGGAATGAGGAACAGTATCAAACACACATTTTTCCGCCTCCACCAGCCTCCCCTCACTGACACACACACCACTCCCCCTCACTGACACACACACCACTTACACACTTAGATTGTGGTTGTTGCTTTTCCATCCTAGTAGACTGTTTCCACCAGAACACCACCCTCTACCCAGAACACCACCCTCTATCCAGAACACCACCCTCTACCCAGAACACAGTTCAGGTTTAACCCTGTAACCTTTCAAACACAGAGGATGTTGTAGGGTGGTGGTAAGGATGACATAAGCGCTAAACCCAACGGCAGACACCCTTAGCCCTTCACTGGTGCCAGAAGCAATGGGTGAATAGGTGTTTCCATTAAACAAACTTCTGAAATGGGTGTGGATGGATGGAGTTTATTTCGGGCATCGTACCCCACCCATCCAACACAGTAAGTTCTGTGTGTGTGTGTGTGTGTGTGTGTGAGTGTGTGTGTGCGCGTGCGTGCGAGCGCGTGATGCCAGGAAGAGCTGAGTGACTGGTAAACTAGGGCAGCAGCAGACCAGTTTCACACTCGCCTCGATCGCTTCCTCCAAAGAAGAAACAGACCAACACTCTGTTTTCTAACTACTTTTCCTCCGTCTCTTAAAAACACAAAACACTCACCCTACGCTGACTCACATCACTGCCATCTCAAGTCTAAAAATACACCCAAAATAATCATTTTCGAGTCATCACAGCAAAAGGAAAAACCACATGTAAAACATTGGGGGGGGGGCGGGCGGTGGGGGGGGGACAATTTCGGAAAGTCATTAACTCCTATGCGGCATAGTCAGTGTGGGGGTAGATGAAAATAGAGCTTGAGTTGACTGGGTCACAGCTGTAGTCTCCTTGTGTGTGTGTGGGTGTGTGTGTGTGTGTGTGTGTGGGGGGGGGGGGGGGGGGGGGAGTTTGAGACAAAGAGCAAACATTGTGGACAAATATAAAAACATTCAAACAGCCCAGGGCTAAGAATAGCTCTCCAGTCATTGAGAAGAAATGGTAACAGTCTCCACCACCAACCAAATATTTAACCAACGACTTGGTAAAAAAAAGAAGAAAAAAAAATCTGAATGAGCACTCGCACGCTCCGGGTGGGACGATACCTCACCCTCTCTCCCTCTCCTTCCCTCCTCCCTCTCCCTTCCTTCCTCTCTCTCCCTCCCTCTCTCTCCCTCCTCCCTCTCTCTCCCTCCTCCCTCCCCTCTCTCTCTCTCCCCCCCTCCTTCTTCTTCCTCCCTCCCTCTCCCCCCCTCCTTCTTCTTCCTCCCTCCCTCTCTCTCTCTCTCTCTCTCTCTCTCTCCCCCCCCCCTCCTTCTTCTTCTTCCTCCCTCTCTCTCTCTCCCCCCCTCCTTCTTCTTCTTCTTCCTCTTCCTCCCTCCCTCTCTCTCTCTCTCTCTCTCCCTCTCTCTCCCCTCTCTCTCCCCTCTCTCTCCCCCCCTCCTTCTTCTTCCTCCCTCCCTCTCTCTCTCTCTCCCCCCCCTCTCTCCCCCCCCCTCTCTCTTCCTTCCCTATGTCATCTCATCGTCGTGTGAGACGCGCATCTGGAGGGTGGATGATTCATTCCTCATACTATGCATGCGATCATGGCCCATCCTGGACCATAAAAACATCCCATAAAACACCCTGGGATCGTCATGACGACTCCTCCATCACGTTAACTGCCATTGAGGAAGTGCCATTGATCCCCACCTGGGCCGGGAAAGAGAGTGTGTGTATATGTTTGTGTGTATATGTTATGGTACATGTGGGAATACGGTACATGTGGGAAAACTAGGGTTAGGGTTAGGTGCTAGGGTGCTAGGGTTAAGGTTAGGGTTAGACATGCCAGCATGTACCAAGTCGACCCTAGCACCTAACCCTAACCCTAGTTTTCTAATATGTACCGTATTCCCACATGTACCGTATTCCCACATGTACCGTAACATATATATTGTATGTATGTATACGTATGCGCAGGACTTTGTGAGACTGTGGTGGGCATTAAAAAATATCACGGGGGCGAACCTGCTCCGACACTTTCAAGTGTGTGAGAGTGTGTGAGAGTGTGAGCTTACAGCAGCGGGGTGTGAGTTGTTAGAGACGCTTTGCACGAAACATAACGTTAGAACATATCTTATTATGAAAACAGTGTCAAAATAATTTCCGTATGTAAATCGTTATGAAACTGCGGGACGCCACAGTCTATGTAATTAATGGGAAACACTGATGTGTGTGTGTGTGTGTGTGTGTGAGCGTGTGTGTGTGTGTGTGTGTGTGAGCGTGTGTGTGTGTGTGTGTCTCATTCATGGCCTCCACAAGACGAATGTGTGTAAGGCAACGTTGCTACTTTGCCGCCTAATCCAAGGAATGAAATGTACACGACATGACAGACTATAATGAACAAAGAGTCTATATCTGGAGTGTGAGCTAGGACAGTGTTACTGACCCCCCACCCCCCCCCCCCCCCCAACTCACACACACACACACACGCACAAAGCCCCATACTGTTCATTCCTGCTGGTGTTACATGACCTCTGAGTCTGGTTTCGGATAACGGATAACGGTGTTAGTGTGTTTTCACCATTTCCTCTTCCACCCCTCTCCTCCTCCTCCTCCTCCCCTCCCTCCATCATCCCCCCCCCTCCTCTCTCTGTCATTTCCCCTGTACCTTCCCCTGGGAGTCCGACCTCCTCCATTCCGACCTCCTCCAAAACACTCAGCCGATGAGATGAGATGAGGGGTCATTTTGCCCATATAGAAAATTAGGACGCGGCTAAAAAAAAAGGGTGTGTGTGATGTCATCTTCAGACTGGGAGTGTATGGGGCTCACAGGGTCTATTGTGAGACACTCTGCAATGCCGTCTGGAACCACGACCTGCCCTCTCTCGGTGGGAATGAAAGGGATCCTTTGAGAGGGGAGTGGCCGCCGTCCAAAGTCCACGTGGGTGCCGTTTGCTCTCCTGCGCCGCTGTTAACCCCGTCTGCACCGTGACCTCTGACCCTCGCTGCTAGGTGATACTGTCACGGCGGAGGATCAGACGGACGGAGCTGACACACACGCGCGCACGCACACACAGAGACAGAGACAGACACACAGACACACACACACTCTCCTATCTTAATTACAGACCATTGGCACAATGTTCTACCCATTCAGCACTACTTCACCCTCAGCATATGACGGTTTGTGTCTATGACAGCGTGGCTGCAAGTGTGTGTTTGTGTGAGTTTTACTTTGTGTCGAACATGCGTTCAGCCAGTGTGTGTGCGTCCAGAACGTGTGTGTTCTCACGCTCCCATCTAATAATAATAATAATACATTTTATTTGTGTATTCAACATTGACAGCAAACACCTGTGTGTGTGTGTGTGTGTGTGTGAGAACTTCATCAACGGGGAGATCTTACAAATGATTTACAGCCTCGATAACTGAACTCAATACACACTATTCAACATATACACACAGAGAGCTAGACCACATATTCAACATATACACACTTCTGTATAAAACAAGTGTGTGTGTGTGTGTGTGTGTGTGTGTTCATGACAGAGAGATGGGTGGGGATGGCTAGAATATGAGAGAGAGAGTGTGTGAGTCGTCGGAGGGAGGGAGGGAGGGAGGGAGGGTTGAACAGACAACACAACAACAGTGTCATCCCTCAGGCACGGCCGCCAGCCAGCTAGCCAGCTAGCGGAGAGGATCACACACTGTCCGGCTCACTGAACCACACTGACACACAATGACTCTCACAAACACTCAGCCAATTAAACAGGTGGGGGAGGGGGAGAAGGGGGGTGGAGGGAGGAGATGGAGGAGGGAGGGGGGGGGGGGGGGGGGGGTGTTGACCGGTGGAACGGTGGAAGGCAAACTAACGCTTGTGACTGTGGCAGGTTTCTCCATAGTAACAGCAACACCAACCCCCCACCGCCACTCCCACCCCCACCCCCATAGAAGCAGTCACCTAGCCAGTATACCAGTACGCAAATCAGGAAGATAGTCGTGTATGGCTGGACCAAACCGGAGCATAACGTGATCTGATATGACATCACTCCGAGGGTTAATCTTTATATCTGTGGTCGACTGGTTTGGTTACGGATAGCACATCCAGCGCCAGAACAACCATTTTAATATCAGGCTTTTTCCCTGAAGCGATTGAAGGGAAAGAAAGGGACTATTCACAACGTTGGAGAGGTGGATTATAGACTCCACCAAACAAACCGATGTTGCTAGGTATCTGAAAAAGCAGGTATGACCACAGACGCAGACACACACACACGCACACGCACACGCACACGCACACGCACACGCACACACACAGGATATGTCAGTTTCCCCCCATCTACCACTGGGCCAAATGTGAAATCGATAGTCCGCATCCAGCCGTGCGGTCAGGTTACAGACAGCCAGGGTCTCAGGTGGTCTGCAGCAGTGGGGCAGTGCTGCAGATAGCAGATAGCAGCGCACGCTCTCCTCACACACAGGCAGATGCAACACAGACAGACAGTGTTTAGACACGGTACTGCCGCAGGCGACAGGGCAGACCAACTAGACACAAATAAGACCATATTGTTGTGTTTAACACGGAGCAGAAGCAGCACGCTAGCTAGTGTGATCAACTCACTAACTGCCAAAGTTATTCCACAACATTCACCACATAGATTGCACAAGAAGTGTGTTATGGTGGTATTTACCCAGCAACAATACTTTTTTGGTTTGGCTACAAAATTAAAACATTTTTTCATTTAGGCATTTTTTTGGTGAACCGAGTCACCCGCCGTGGCACTCTAGAATGTTGACACACTGTCGGACTTTATTCACTAACTAAATGAGTTAAACGTGTTACTTAAAGAGGCATGTTGTGTCTGTGCCAATGGTGTCTGGTGGTTGTTACCAAGCACAAGGAGGAGGGCTGACCGTTTAACACCTGCACATAACAGCACACACACACACACGGTCCCATGGCAGAACGCCTGAATGACAGACAGACAGACAGACAGACAGACAGACAGACAGAGAGACAGAGAGACAGAAACACCACAACACCCATCCCCAGGACAACTGCAAATGTCATCCTCCTACACCCCGCCGGTGCTACGTGCCAGCCCTTGACCTCCGACCCCTAACAGCTCGCCAAGGGATCGTCGACATGGCGACCGGAATGAACGGAGCGTTGTCTCGTTAACCGAGGCAACTGTCGGGAGTGTGTCACTACCATCCGCCTGCGCATCTGTCTCTCCGCCTGTCCGTCCGTCCATCCATCCATCAGCCGAGAGACACCGCCAAACGCCAAACTCATCCCTGTCACGCCACCTCCGGCATTCCCGCCCATGACACACTTCCCATTCCGTAGTACCGGAATGTCAGCCCGTCCCCGAGGGCATTCGACACCCGTCCCACAAACACAAACATTGACTGTACACACACACACACACACACACACACACACACGCACCCCTCGAAGCTGCTATTCCCTCGTTTATTTTCAGCTCCCAAGGGATGACTCCCTTCCCTCGTTAAGAGTCATGCTCGCTCCCCCACAAGGGAATAGCATTTCCACATTGATTTAGAAGAGCACAAACAACAACAACAACAGCAGCATCCTGCTAGCTCGTGAGGTGGCGATTGTCTAGCTAGCATGACAAAAACAAGCCGGTGTTTGAGACTCACGGTCTAATTCTGACACTCAACTGCCACGGTGCCTCTGACTGGAAAAGACGACACATCCTGAGAGAAATTGTCGGTTGGTTTGGTTGGAGTATTGTCCTACTTCAGCACACCCAAACACACTCACATTAATTAGTCCACGACGTAGACAAAACAACACGACAATCCTGTGTGCTGCTTTAGAAAACAACAAGAAACACACTCACTGCAGTGGAAGCACACACATAGGCACGCACGTGTGCACACGCACACCACATACACCTTTATTGACGGAGCAGGGATGGCTTGTATGCTTTGACACATATAGAGGAGCCAAATCCTTTACTTGTATGACAACCAGATTCTCCTCACTTTAGAGGCAATAAGCTACTACAGGTTGATGTGTGGAGATCTCACACCACAACAATCCCACCCTTTCTCACCCTCACTTTTTCCTACACTCCCGGTCTACGCTAACCTCATCCATCTCCTCTATCTGTCTGGTTTCATCCTTCCTCCCCCACTAAGATAGTGACAGACAGGTGCTGACATGAGAGGAAAAACTTCCCCCAGATCCACATGATGAGGCAGGGGAGGGGAGGACAGTCAGAAGCTGCACCGCTCTTCGCTTCAACTCATCGACCCCCTTTCTCTTCTTCTTCTTCCTGGAACAGACGACCAGTCCAGGAGAGCGGAACGCGTTCCCTATCCCCCCCGCCCCCCCCAGGCACCCATACCATTCCTGTACAACCCCCTCACATGGTTTCACTTTAGCCCTGGAATTATCCCCGTTCCAAAAAGGCAAGGCCGTCTGACAAGATCCCCGCCTTCGCTCCTCTTTCATTTGGGCCTGATTTACGAGACGAGCTCAAGGAGGCTCTAAGCCTCGGCATCCCGTTTCCCCGTGTCTCCCCCCCTGTCTTCTCCCTGTGGTTCCACTACTTATGGAAAGACAAACAAACCCCTCGCATGAAGGAAAAGCCACTCTCTCTCTAGTCTGTTTCGGAGATTATTCTCCGGGATAGAAAAGAGGGGAAAAAATGATGGATAGATCGCAGGCACATGACAAATGACTGTCTGAGATTCCCTGGAGGCAGATCAGATCAAAAAAGCCAACGGTAGTCGCTACTGACGGCTTAACTGTGGCTGAGGGAAGGAAAGGGGTTGAAAGTGTCTCTTACCTCTGGTGTGGGTCTCTCCTCCTCTCCCCGCACAGGTCAAAGGTCAAATGAAGCCCGCCACACCACTCAGGACCTAGGGAGAGGGGGGGGGGGAAAGCGGTAAAATCTTTATTTCACATGATTCATCGTCTGTTTTTTTTGGTTCACAACAAACAAACAAAAGGTCTGTCTGGAAGGGTGTTCAGTCAGGGCCATTAGTCAAGAGAGAAACAGGAGCTGGAGATCGATACGTGCTTGTTCTCATACCGCTGCAGAGAAAAGTACCCAGACTGCACCACTGTACTTGGATACATCTCACTGTCACAAGAATAGTGGGGGATTAGCTTTGGAGCAAGCCTGAGAGTGCAGCTGCAGACTGTTAGACAGACACAGACAGAGTTAATGAATGACAAAATGCACATAGGGCGACTGACCGACAGACAAAACATTCAAACCGACAGACCGAGACAGACAGACAAAAATATTTAAACAGACAGATCGAGACAGACAAACAGACAGACAGAGAGAGAGAGATTCTAAATCCGGGAACAACTCCCACAGGCTGTCTGACAGTCACAACTGAAAACTCAAAGGTAATCAAAACCCCTGACTCGTGTACGGAACATCATGACTCACAAATCACTACCGCAAGACCCGTGTCCACGATGCTGACTCGCATAGATATGAATCACATCTAGTAGCCTAAGTACAGCTCTTCGAAAATGCCGACTCATATGGTAAACATGACTCAGGATGATGAGCCACAGGATACACTGACGCTGACGTGAAAGATGCTGAGTCGTACATGTAAGTGTAAGTGGGATTCCATTCCTGACCCCGGAGCTGGTGTTTACTTGTGTGTGTGGGTGGAGCAGGCAGAGGACCAGTAAAGTACCAGTAAAGCCTCTCTCTCTCTCCTGTTGGTGCTAGCGAAGCGAGCCACCCCAGCTGGCCTCAGCTGTTACCCTGGAGAACAACTGTGCAGACTGACTGTCCACACAACAGCATGTGGCTCTCACCCTGAAGGCATGGTGTGTGTGTGTGTGTGTGAGTGTGTGTGTGTGTGTGTGTGTTTTTTCATGCGCTTGCAGTGCGCACACACACACACACACACACAAAAACAAACAAACGGCGCATGCATGCGTGTGTGTGTGTGTTTGCCTCTGTGTCAGTCACATACAATTGCTTAGCTTAGCCTACAGGGCGAGATCAAGTTCTCTGCCGGTGTAATTTGCACACATATAATGTGTGTCAGTCAACACACTGGCATTGACCGAGTGTGGATGTGACACATAGGTATGCACAGCTGCAGGCACAGTCCCAGCAAGGCAGTCCACAGACACACACACACACACACACACACACACAGACACACAGACACAGACACACACAGACACACACAGACACACACAGACAGACACAGACAGACACAGACAGACAGACACACATACATACACACACACACACACACACACACAGACAAACACGCACACAGACAAACACACACATACACAGACACACACACACTCATACACAGACACACAGACACACAGACACACAGAGACGCGCACACAGGCCACACACACGCACAGACACACACAAACAAAGTGTGACTTCATAATTCCAGGTCAGGAGGGAGGTTCGAGGTGGGAGGAAGAGAGGAAGGGGAGGAGGAGGGATACAACAAGACACAACCTTGATTGTCAGCATCTTACAGCAACTGGGTCAAAGAACTGCTAGAGTTAAAGGTCCAGAATGTAGTTTTGTTATGTTTTCTACTAGAGCCAAAACATGTGCATATCGTTGTGTACAAACCAAATGTGAGCCAGGCACGCAAAGGCCAGTGTCCTAGAACCCGACCTACCCAGATTTTTAAAAAACACTTTGTTTGAACGAATACAGTACACTCTTCACTCAAGACCACCAGGACCAAGCTACGGACCTGGGGTGATGGGGCTGTGGCTGAAAAGGCCCCGTCCCTCTGGAACGCCCTCCCCAACCACATCAGACAGGCCAACACCCTCCCAACATTTAAACAGGCCCTCAAAACCCACCTCTTCAAGCTCGCCTTCACCAGTTAACCCTCTCCCCCTCCCCTTCCCATGTGTCCCCAGCACTACCTTAATTAGGCCCCTATACTTTCTTTTATTTGTTTTTTGTTTCTTTTTATTATTACTACTCGATCTTTTCAGTTTGTAAAGCGTTTTTGAGTGTCTAGAAAAGCGCTATATAAGTCTAATGTATTATTATTATTATTATTATTATTATTATACTGGACCTGTTTTTAAGGACAGGGTGACCTTCTGCCAGTGTTCCCCCTTCCATTCCACCCAGCCTAAACTGTTTTGGCGTTAACTGATTACAATAGAGAATGTTAGCGTTGGTGTGGTCATGCACTGGGCCCCACCTCGCTCCAAATCCGGGGGAAACACTGCCTCCTGTATATTCAAATCTCTATGGGATACAGGTGTGTCCTTGTCCACCCACACTTCCTGCATTAACCACAATCCCGCAGGCCGCCGACTTCCTGTCTAAGCAGGAAGTGTTTGAGAGAGAGGGCACTGAGCAGAGGCCCGGCAGAAGCAGCGGAGGAGATGAAGGAAGAGAAGAACATAAAGACAGGATTGTTACGGAGCAGAAAGGAAAGACTACAGGACCAGGACACACACACACACACTCACACACTCACACTCACACTCACACACACTCAGTACAGTAGACCTCTGGACATGAACACACCAATCACGCCACAGGAGGCAATGTCATTACTGAACACGCATGTGTGTGTGTGTGTGTGTGTGTGTCACACATCCACATGCCGCCATCACAAATCACATTGCATTTACACGATGGATGTTTATACTTCAATAGGAGCCTAACGTCAGTCCAGCGGCCTTATGGCCCGCAACCACGGCAACCACGACAAGAAGCACTTCCTGGTCTGACCAGCAGCGCCTGACCCTAAGTGGACACTTCCTGTCCCGACATGAAAGGCAGCAGGAGAGAGTGAAGAACCACAACAGAGCGGCGTCGTCGTTACCGTAGACCGAGGTCCGTCAAAAGGTGCCGTTCCGTTCTAGTGACACAGCAGATAGACAGGAAGTGTAGACGTCCCATTCTATTTTTCCTCTCAGTAAGCCTCGAGAACCGATGGTTCAATGGTTCTCAAAGCCTAACGGCTCTCCTGTTTCCGTAGCGTGAGGCGGCTTGATGTACAACCCTTGGACAATGACGCTGGTATGTCGCAGGGTCCCCGATCCAACCCTTAATGCCGAGTGCCAAGCAGGGAGGCATCGGGTACAATTTTTTATAATCTTTGGTATGACTCAGCCAGGGATCAAACTCTTGACCTCCCAACCTCCGACCTCCCGACCTCAGGGGGACACTCTGACCGCAAGGCCGCTGAGCTGCTGGCCTCTCAGGGTGAGATTCTAATCTCTGCGACGCGTGGCCCATTTCTGATGACGACAGGCGTGTTCGGGGAGGTCGACCGATCGATAGTCTTGACAGCGGCTAGGGTCCAGCGCAGCGAAACCTTAACGCTCCCTTCCTGACTTCCTGCCTCGGGAAGCGGAGGAGAGGGATCAGGTCCTCTGGAGCAGCGCCTGGGAGGTATCGATCAAACGCTCAAAACAGCCTCCTTAATCTATCCTTAAAACAAGATAACGTGTGACCCTGATCTTTGTTGTAGAGGGTGGACCTTAAGCCCAACTGCCAATCAATGGGAGAACTCCAAGCCCACCCCCACCCCCACCTTATAGTGGGAGGTCCTACATTGGTATTGATCAAACACTAACCCCTGCCTTCTACAAGGCCAGACCTCCTTCAAGAACCAGAAGAGGAAACAACACAGTGTTTCCCACTGAGCTCCTATTATACCTCCTCTGCTTTTACAATTCAGACCGAGGATCAGTGTTCCCTGCCCACACATCCTAATTCGAACCATTGTGTGTGTGTGTGGGGGGGGGGGGGGCGGTGGAGACTAGGGGGCAACTGGAGGTCTGGATCTTATTAAGAGGGAGCTGATCCCCTACTCCTCAGTGGGGATTCTCCATGGTCCAGTCCCGGAGCGTCTCTGGCAAAGCACACATGCTGGGAATTATGGGGGATACAGATTGTCTGGAATTTTCCCACGATGACCAGGGGGATCTGATGAAGACCTCCCCCAGCCCCCGACCCCCCGCTAGATTGCTGCTGCTGAGTATTATGGGTAAAATACACAGAGATCTTCTCACACAGTGGGAACACTTCCGGGCATTGGGCCTCATCTCATTGTGTGTGTGAGTGGTCTTTAAGTGGGGGACTCTTGACTCATGAACCTGTTCCATCAGTTGTTGTTGGCTGACCCTGGACCTGTCACAGTACAGTGGCCCCACTGATGGCCCAGAACCACTCTGGCTGCCAAGCTCAGCACAGCAGCTGATCTGGAGCCTGGCCTTACGCTCTCCTGCCTGACACGTGGGTGAGTAATCAGGATCACCACCAGACAACACAGCAGAGATCAGCAGAGCCAGGAGATTAGTCAAACCCAGCAGGTGAGGTGACTCAGAGAGAGTTGGGACTCAGAGGTTAATGAGATTGTAAAGGAGTGAGCCACACACACACACACACACACTGACACACCGGAAACACACACACACACACACACACACTCACACACACACTCACGGAACATACGCTCACTGTGTGTGTGGAGGGGCGGGGGGTCTGTGTGTCTGTATGGTACTATCAGGTAGCCAATGTCCATAACACGGGCCTCATAGTACACGCAAAGCAGCAGTACTGTACAGTGTACACAGCCAGCCACACTTTCAGAAACCTGGCAAAAGACATGAGGGGGAAAAAAAAAGAAAATGACCTCAAAGTTTCCAAGCACACATTTCAAAGATGACATCAGTTCAACTGATGGCAACCGACTCAAGTTTTACTCAGACTGGCTCCGTTTCCTCTCTCCCCCCTCACCCCCACTGGTCCATGTCCTTGTGCTGGCAGCTAGCATGTCGAGGAGAGGTTAGCCAACAGCCCCCCGCTAGTGAAGTGTGAGGCGGAGACTGAGAGACCCTTGGCTCTTGGCTGGGCGTGAGAAGGGCACGGCGACACAGAGAGAGAGACGCTGCTTTCTACACGTCTTCTCCCTAGCTGTGTTGTGTCTTTTCCAAGTTGAACATGTTAATCATTTCCTGGACAAAGGAGGGCTGTCTGTCCTGTCCTGTTCTGTTCTATTCTCAGCGAGGTGGTAGATCATAAGCGAAGGTAGGCTACTGTGTGGCAGAGCGGAATCATGTGACGCTTGAGGAGACTCTCTCTCCGCGCGAGGAAACGACTTGGCCCTTTGTACTGCATCAGTCCCTCACATATACTGTACAACATCGCACACTCTTTTACCATAATACCTCTTTCTCTCGCAGGCACGCACACACACACACACACACACACGCACGCACACACGCACACACACGTACGCGTGCACGCGCACACACACGCGCGCGCGCAGACACGCACACACACACAGCTCCCAATGGTACATGATACAATGGTAAGAGTATGCCTACTGTAATTGCAGGCTCATCATTAGCCAGCTGAATTGGATGCTGTGTTGACAGGCCACGTTGAGGATCTGTTGCTGTCCCACCACCACGCTCTCTGTGAGAACAGTGAGAAGGCAAGTACATGATGTCTCTCCAGTTACGTCAGTCTAACTTACGTCAGTCTAACTTATCCCAACGACTCTCATAAATTCTCTCACACACACACTCACACTCACACTCACACACACACACACACACACACACACACACACACACACACACACACACAGACACACAGACACACTGCTGTGTTCCATGAGAACCAGCTGAACTCTGGGTGGGGAGAGAGCACACAGGATGGAATGATGTCTATCCCAGCTGGCTGCTGGGAGAGGGCCTGTTGTCATGGAGACGTCAGGGAGGTCACGTAGGGTCAGGTTCTCTCCACCAAGAGGAGAGAAGGAGAAAGAGAACGCAGGCCAGGCTGGACCACTCCAACTCCATGTTTCCAACTGAACAGCTTTTAGTCAGATGATGATGATGATGATGATGATGAATGCAGCCAGTCATTAATTAACTAAAGAATAATTCATGCGAAAAAAGCATAATTTAAAATCTTTCTATCAATAAACGCACCAATAAATTATCGACATAGTTACCGGTGAAATGTCATCATAAATCATCTCTCTCCCTCTCTCTCTCTCTCTACCCTTTCACCTCCCAGATATCCGATACTGCTGCTGGAATTCCAGTGTGAATTCCCACTGGGATGGGATTCTCTATTCTCTCCCCTTGAACCTTAGACTGATCTGTTTCAAGGTGATTATCCAGGTGGGGGGGAGGGGGGGGTTGGTGGGTTGGTGGGGTATAGGGGGCTAGGCCCACTTAAAACCGCTGTCTTTCTAGTTTTTGCGAGGGAGGGAGTGATGAGAAAGGTATTGTTTGAGGGAAGGCACATTTGGAATTTGAGACGAGACAATGCGGTTGGTTCGCATTCACCTGAGAAATACGCAATTATAACAATTATGTATCGCCACAAACACACATTAATTCAGGTCGAGTTGTTTTGTATTTCTTATCGCTGGCGAGTTAACAAGTTACAAAGAAAGACAGGAGGCAAACTAATAATGCTCACTCCAGGTCTTCACAACACCGTGTGATTTTGATATCAGTGATAAAACAAAGAGTTAAATAGAACATGCTGTAGTACAAGGACAGTAGCAACTGCTACCTTGAAGTAGTGTCCAATGAGGAAGAAAAGGGACCTGGGTGGGCAGCCATGTGCCGCACACTTGCCACAGACCTCCAACTCAATCAGCGGCACCTCTTCCCGTCACATGACACCAATGTCAACACCCATTGGCCCACAGGAGCCAAGCCGAGCGGAGACCATCTGTACTAAACTAACAGAGGGAGGTCTTTGAGAACACAGTCCAACTAGCCACCTGCCATTGTCCTCATGCTATTGATTAATAACTATCTAAGCTGCTTAAACAAACACAATACAGAGGGGGAGAGAAAGAGAGAGAGAGAGAGAAAGGGGGCGGTGAATGAGTGAGGGAGAGAGAATTGGCTTTCATTGTGGGATAACGCCTTGCCTCTGTATCACAGCTCATCTCTCTCTCTGCCGATCTGTGCTGCACCGTTTGAGAGAACCTGCTAAATGAAGACCCAGATGTATTCCCCTCAGCCCAGCAGGGGTGCCCTCTTTCTGCCTGATCCAATCACTCTGCAGAGAGACAGAGAGCCTGTCTGAAACACCAGTCTAAAAGAAAAGTCTGAAAACATCACCTCTCTACGCCCCGGTCCACACATAATACACTCCGAAGTATGACTATGACACGGGGAAAAACATTTAGATAAGCAGCTAAATGTTTGCTATTATTGGAAGGGAATCTACTGACTACGGCCTTGATGTGGTCATTAACATTCAATTATTTCGAGATGAATTGATTTCCTGGTTGGTTCTAGAAGGTCATGGCTAAGGTGTGGGGTTCTGTGATACGGGTGTGTTCGCTAGGGAAAGTCTCCCTCCCTCCATCTTGGTCTATAGAGGAGGCAGGCGGGGTGGCTGGCTGTCTTTGTTCCAAAATGGCAGTAGCAGCTGTCATCAAAGGTCAAGAAAATGCTACAGGAACAAAGACCTCGAGGCGGGAGGGCCAAAGACAGACCGTTCTGAGGGAAACCAACACCTGTGTAGGGTCACACACACAGTCACACACAGTCACACACAGTCACACACAGTCACACACACACACACACACACACACACACACACACACACACACACACACGTCCTGTGATGTGGCATAACAAAGTGGTACCAGGTTTGGCACCATGGCGCCTATAGTCCCCCCCACCCCCCTCCTCCCCCTCCTCCCCTCAACTGCCCCCAAGGCAGAGACACCTCCTATCACTGGGGCCCATCTCAGGTTTCCCTCCCCCCCGTCGTCGTCGTCATGGTAGGTGTGTTTGAAGTGCCCCCCCCCCGCCCCCTCCCCCAGCTGTAATAGAGATAGTGTAAACCTACACCGTCTATGTGGTCTTTGTGTGGCTCAGCCTTGTGCCCAGGGACATGGGTGGCAGAACAAGAAACCTGCAACACGTGCAATGACTACACCCCCCCCCCCCCCCCCACCGCCTACCTACCCATCAGGAATAGCCTTCACTCCTCCATCCATCCACCCATGCATCCATCCTCTCACCCCTCCATCCCATCGGATCATTAGGCCGGCTCTTGAGTCTTTCATTTGATCAGCTACTCTTTTACTGTACATGAAAGGGAAGGGGGACAAGCTCTTTAGTTGTGCCCCCCCCCCCCTCTCTCTCCCCCTCTCTTTCTAGTCTGAGGAAAAAATGAGGAACAGTGAAATCTCTTAGATCTGCCCTTAAAAAACGGGGGAATTAAATGACGCACCATCGAGTCCTGACAGAGTTGTTTTCCCCCTGTTGGTAGAACGTAACCTCTTTGGCTCTGTTTCACTGTTTCATGCTTGGCTTTGGCTACGGCATCAGGCCTGTAGACAGCACTCAAGTTGAGGGGGGATGGCACCCCTGAAATAAAAACAGTCAAAATCATCCCCCTTCTAAAACTGCCATCCCCCCTTTCCATCCCTTATGTCATTTTATCAATGAATATGGTATTACTGCTATTTCGACATTTAGTTTTGCGCATATTGAGTAAAATACTGTAGGCGAGGGGGCACGCACACGTGCAATGACATTTTTACCAAGTCACTGAAGTCACTGACGCTGTGGGGATGCTAAAATTGTCCCCATATGATACAAATCCACCATCCCCCCTGACAATCTTTTACAACTTGAGTACTGCCGGTAGAACACTGTTATAGAGAGGGATGTGGCCATCCTCTCTGCCCTACAAAAACATTGGCCGCTGGAAAACTAAGAAAACCCACTCCCAGTAGGCTAGTTGTTATTGTCTGTTGGTGAATTTTGTTTATAGGGTCATAGAATTGCACAACACTGCCAGAATTGTTATTGCGTTGTCCCGACACTGAGAGTATAGGGGTAGTTTCAGTGTTTCTGGGGCTTATAATGGATATAAATGGTACACCTACCTCAAAGACAGACCATCTGCCGTGAAGCCACTGCATAGTGGACACAATAATTAAAATCTCCAGCCAAGTACACCGTTTATTTACTCTTATCAGCTTCACTATCAGCCCCCCTTTCTGAGGTACCGATCTTGTGCCATCAGCATCTGAGTGCACCATTCTCTACCTGAAGAACAAGGGAGGAAAACGCTTCATTTTCTTCGGCCCTGTCAGTGCAAATGATGCACACCTACCTAGCTCATGTTTGCAGAGTAGGAACCTGAGGCCATATGGCACCCAGACAGTGGCATTGCGCTCGGCCCCTTGCAGATGACCTCTGAACTCACAGTCAATGACGGGGTCATTAACTTTACCGTGTTAATGTGTGCTTCTGAAGCCGGGGGTCAAACCCAGTCAGAACTTCAACAGTGCTGCTGGG
>NC_137690.1:69444780-69455618 GCF_963989245.1 Nansenia antarctica
TGGACTTTCAAGGTTCAATAAAGGAAAGAAGAAGGAAATAAACACTTTAAGTTACAGCAGTAAGTCTCAAGCCTTTTCATATACGGGGATCCGTTACAGTAAGAACTTTCCCTCGCTAACGACCTGCTACACCGGAGATTATCTACAAACGGACTACGGATAACAGTTTCTATCGATTAAATGGAATACTTTTACTGACGAAAAGGATATGGACAACGTTGAGTTGACGGTGTAGTAAAAGGACAAAGGGGCGCGAAAACACAACATAGGACAAAGGGGTGCGAAAACGGGCGCGAAAACACAACAAAGGTAAAAAATGGAATTAGAACAAGAACAAGAATTGTTAAACAAAGATGAACATTTTGATGCCGGTCTGCCATTAGCAAGACATTCTGATAGAGAGACAGTTCCCACTGAAAGAATGCTAGCATACCGTGAGGAAGAACAGAGCAGACGGACAAAGAGAATTGTTAGCCTTTATGAACAGTGGAAAACACAAGCTCGTGAAACTCACAGAGACCTAAAGTCTGAGCTAACAGAAAACCACCTAGCATACTGTGCAGACAAATTGGAGCAAAGGAAAATGGATATAATGAAACTATATGATGAATTGAGAAGTCACGGCACGCCTGATACTGAGCTGAGACGTAAAGTTGATGCATGTTCAGCAGTAACGAACGACATTGTCAAAATACTGAATGAGAGACTGACTGGTGTGAACGGAGATTTTGATGCAGACTATGAAAGACAGCGCTTGCGTGAGCTACGTGAGCCTCACTATGCCCGGTCCATTTATCGCTCCTCCGCTTCAGAACGGACTGGCAGTCATTGTTCCACACACTCAAGTGTTGCATCCAAGCGAGTAGAGGCAGTGGTAGACTTAGCTGTTAAGGAGGCTAATTACAAGATGCTATTAGAGGAAAAGAAACAGAAAGAAAAAATCAGAGCCATAGAGGAAGAACACAGGAGGGAATTAGACCAACATAAAGATGAATTAAATCGACTGCAAGCTGAAGGGGATGTAAAGGCTGCCCAAGCCAGACTTGAAGCATACAACAGAGAAGTGAAGGAGGAGTCTGAGGCCCAGTCCTTTCATGTCCCTCTGCCACTCATCTTCAGTTCCCCGGCAACAGCGCAACCTCGCACGGCTGTCTCTCCATCTCCTCCTATGGATGTATCCTGCCTAGCACAAGCCATTCATGACAGCATTGCTATTAACAGATTTCCCATGCCAGAGCCCACAGTATTTAATGGTAATCCAACAATTGACTTTGTTGAGTGGAAGGCTACATAAATGTCTCTGATAGATGGGAAGAACATTTCCACTGCTGACAAGCTACACTACCTCAAGAGATAATTAGGTGGCTCAGCACACAAATGCCTAGAAGGGACATTCTATCGAAGCGATAGTGAAGCCTACAATGACGCTTGGAGTAAGCTCGATCAGAGGTATGGCCAGCCATTCATAATTCAAAAGGCCTTCAGAGAAAAGTTATCCAACTGGCCAAAAATACAGTCTAAAGACGCTGAGGGACTGCGGAACTTCTCAGATTACTTAAATGCTTGCCTGCAAGCCATGCCACATGTAAAAGGCTTAACCATCCTAAATGACTGTGAGGAGAACCAAAGGTTGATACGGAAGTTGCCAGAGTGGATAGCCTCGCGATGGAACCGACAAGTGGTGCGTCTCATGGAAGGAAAGGATTTCCCCAGCTTCAAGGAATTTGCCAAGTTCATATCCATGGAGGCTGAAACCGCCTGCAACCCAGTCACCTCATACCTTGCTCTCCAGGCAGCTGAATCCTGTCAAGACAAGAGGAGCAGCAGAAACAAAGTCAGCGTTTTCAACACACAAACTGTGGTAGAAGACAACAAGCAGACAACAACAAAAGAAAGAGTCAAGCCCCCCTGCATGCTCTGTCAGGATATCAGTCACCAGCTTTGCAAATGTCCAGACTTCATGAAAAGAAAACTGGAATATAGAAGGACATACGTTAAAGAAAACCGATTGTGTTATGGATGTCTAAAACCTGGTCATGGCGCCAAGGAGTGTCGGCATCGCCACACATGTGACTCATGCAAAAGAAGACATCCCACCTGTCTCCACGACAACAGCTATGAAGAAAGGGCAAAAAGGGAGAATTCAGCGCAGCACAGTGAAACGGAACCAACACCTGCTCTGTCTCTCAACGTCACCAGCCAAGGTCAGTCAGAAAGCAGCTCCATGATAGTGCCAGTGTGGGTGTCGAGCATTAAGAATCCATCCACAGAAAAGCTTGTGTATGCCCTTCTCGACACGCAAAGCGATACAACTTTTATAGAGCAAGATCTAAGTAATGAACTCCAGCTGACCACTTGCCCAGTTAAATTGAAACTCACTACCATGATGGGTGAAAATATGGTCCTTAAAAGTGAAAGGACGTCCGGCCTGCGTGTGAGAGGATTCAATTCCACTGTGCACATCAATCTACCTCCTGCATACACCAAAGACTGCATACCGATGAATAGACAACACATACCAACGCATGAAACGGCCAAGAGGTGGCAGCATCTCACAGCAATTGCAAATGAAGTACCCCCTCTCCTCAATTGTGAAGTGGGGCTCCTGATAGGTTACAATTGTCCAAGAAGTCTTGTACCCAGACAGATCATAACAGGAACAGATGAGGAACCCTTTGCCGTTCTCACAGACTTAGGGTGGAGTATCGTTGGCTGTTCAATACCTCACTCACAATCGTCAACCGGTCACTGTCACAGAGTCACTGTGAAGGAGCTGCCTGAAATGACTCCAATTGATGCAATCAGAATCCTCGAAACAGATTTCAGAGACACTCAAGGAGATGACAAAAAGGTCTCTCAAGAGGATTGGATCTTTCTGGACAAATTAAAGGAAAACATAAAGACAAATGAACACGGACACTACGAAATGCCACTACCCTTCAGAGAAAGACCATGCTTACCTGACAACAAGCAACTTGCTGCTGTGAGGCTCTCTCACCTGAAAAGGAAGCTCAACACAAATGAAAGCTACAAGAACGACTACACCAACTACATGAAGGACATAATAGACAGGGGTGACGTAGAGGAGGTATGTGCTGAAGGTACGAATGGAGAACAATGGTATATACAACCTCACCATGGTATTTATCATCCCAAAAAGCCTAGGAAGCTGAGAGTAGTGTTTGACTGCTCGGCAAAGTACAAGGGTAATAGCCTCAACGAACACCTTCTCCCAGGCCCAGACATGATAAACAATCTGACAGGTGTACTCATTCGTTTCCGGCAGCATCGCATTGCACTGATGTGTGACATAGAAAAAATGTTTCACCAGTTTCATGTCTCAGAGGAGGACCGTGACTATCTTCGCTTCCTGTGGTGGAAGAACGGCGACCTCAGCACCTCTCGCCATGAATACCGGATGAAGGTCCATTTGTTTGGAGCCGTATCCTCACCGGGATGTGCAAACTATGGATTAAAGCAGCTTGCTAAAGAACACCATGTCACACACCCTCTAGGGTCACAGTTCATCTCCAGAGACTTCTATGTAGACGATGGCATTGCTAGTGTTGAGTCTGTGGAAAAGGCTATTCAAATAGCAAAGGAGGCTCGTGAGCTGTGTGCAGAGAGAGGTCTACGCCTTCACAAATTTGTGTCGAACAACTGTGCTGTTCTCCAGAGCATTCCCTCAACAGAACACGCTAAAGACACCAAAGCAAAGAATCTCACGTTCAACGACGCAGCCCTAGAGAGAGCGTTGGGAATACACTGGAACGTTGAGAAAGACTGTTTCACCTTCAAGGTGACACCAAAGGACCAGACAGCAACACGGCGCGGCATCCTATCATCTGTCGCCTCTGTATATGACCCGCTAGGCTTCATCGCTCAATACATCCTCAACGGAAAGAGAATTCTCCAGGAAATGTGCCATCACGGAACAGGATGGGATGACCCAATTCCAGAGACAATGAAGCCACGGTGGGAGAAATGGCAAGAGGACCTCGTCAACAGGTCTTGTGCATGCCCAGACGCTCACACATAGCAGCGAACACCCGCGACTCGAAGTTCCTCCCTTGATCGCTGTGGATGGTCTCTGCTGCTCCAAACCTGGCAAACATGCCCTCTACTAGAACATCTGCCACAGTCTCTGCCTCTTGGTTGGGCAACGCGTATGCCTCTGGCCATTTTGTAAAATAGTCCATGGCCACCAGGACAAAACGATTGCCCTTGTCCGTGCGGGGAAAGGGGCCCATGACATCCACTGCTACTCTCTCCATGGGAGCGCCCACCGCCAGCTGGTGGAGCAGCGCGTGGGACTGATCCGGAGGACCCTTGTGCGCAGCACAGAGGTCACAGCGGCGACAAAAGTCTTCAACATCCCTTTGGAACTGCCCCCAGTAAAACCCTTGACGGAGGCGACGAAGGGTCTTGGAGACTCCAAAATGTCCAGCCCCTGTGGTTCCATGAGAGAACCCCTGAGGTTCGGAACACGGCCTCTCTCAGCGCTCGGGGGACCACCACCTGCCACTTGCTCTCTCCTGTAGCTGGCTCTTTCCAGGCTCTTTGCAGCACCCCCTCACTCACACGCAGGGTCTCAAACTTTGCATACAGTCCCTTAGTTGCAGGTGAGCTCCCTGCTACCTCAGGCCACGGTGGTTTCTGTCCAGACTCCACCCACTGCAGCACCGGTTGTAAATCGGTATCCTGCTCCTGCTGTGCTCTCCACTCCGCTGAGCCGATAACCTGCATCTCTCTGCAGACCGGCTCACTCCCCTCGTGCATGGGACATATCCCCTCCTCTTCCCGGAGCTCTCTCTCACGTGCCTCTCTGCGCTTGCAGTAGCGACACCCGGCTAGCGCACAGGGGCGTCGGGACAGAGTATCGGCATTGGCCTGGCGAGCGCCGGCCCTGTACACCACTGTGACGTCGTAGGACGCCAGCTGTTCCAGCCAGCGGGCGATCTGCCCCTCCGGTTCCTTGAAGGACATCAACCACTGGAGAGCTGAGTGGTCGGTCCTGACAGTGAAGGGCAGGCCACAGAGGTAATATCTGAAGTGGCTTATTGCCATCACAATGGCCAGAAGCTCTCTACGTGTGACGCAGTAGCGCCGCTCTGCCTTGTTGAACGTTTTGCTGAAATACGCCACAACTCTCTCCCCCTCCGGCCCCACCTGACTCAGCACCGCACCTGTGCCAACGTTGCTGGCGTCCGTGTCCAGGACAAATGGCAGGTTGGGGTTCGGGGGAGTGAGAGTGGGGGACTCTGTCAACGCCTTCTTGAGAGAGTTGAAGGCCTGTTCACACTCCGGCGTCCAGATGAAATTCCTGTCCTTCTGCTGCAGGCGATACAGGGGGGCGGCTAGGCAGGAGAAGCCTCGCACAAACCTTCTGTAGTATGAGGCCAAACCCAGAAAGCTTTTTAGCTCTCGCTGGGTAGTGGGGGTGGGCCAGTCTTGTACTGCATGCACCTTCTCATCCGTTGTGCTGACGCCTTCTGCCCCCAGCTTGTGCCCCAAAAACTCCACTTCTCTCCTCATGAAGCAACATTTGTCAGGGTGGAGCTTCAGACCCTCTGCAGTATCTGCCTCAGGGTCCCCAAGGTCGCCTGGAAGGAGCTCCCATGAGCCAGAATGTCATCCAGGTAGACCAGGCATTCTTGGCGGGGGATGCCAAGCAGCACCTCTTCCATCAGCCTTTCGAACGTGGCAGGGGCATTGCATAGGCCAAAGCTGAGGACACGGAACTGCCACAACCCCCTGCCCGTACAGAAGGCGGTCTTCGGCCTGGCCTCGGGGCTAAGGGGCACCTGCCAATTAGGGATGCACGATATGCATTTTTCCCAACCGATACCGATACCGATATTTACCCGCTTCAGTGACCGATACCGATACCGATATTATTATTATTATTTTATTTTTTCTTTCCTAGCACCAGGGGAGCTCCCCCTCCCAAATTTCGTTGTTTGGTACCTGTACTATATCAATGACAATAAAGACCATTCAGATATCATTTCACAGTTGATAACCTGTAGTTCATGCACACCTGAAGGTAAGAAAGGCTATGTAGTGAGCAAAGATTGATGATTTAATATTCCATAGTGATCTCACCAAATCTAACTTACATCACTATTGTTAACACAACAAAGAGAACACTTCTGAGTCTTCAAATGTTCATTTATTATTTCCTCTAACAAACAGAATCTGTTATACAGTGCACAATGCTTTTTTTAGCCAAGATCTGGCCTCCTTTTATGGTTTTTTAAAGTGTCCTACCATCTTCCTCCCGATCGCAACACAGTCGGATATACTTCTCTGGCTCAGTACAGCCTCATTAACGGCAAGTTGTAAACTGTGGGCCATACAGCCCAAGCTTGCAACTTCACATTCATCACAAGCCCTGACCATATTGCGCGCATTGTCCCTCAGCACAACGTGCACCCGCTCCTTAGGTATATTCCACTGTCCAAACATGGTTTCAAAAGCGCCGCGGATGGCTGTCGCAGTATGCGAACCGGAGAACTCCTGCGCATGCAGCAGTGTCTTCTTCATATTGAAGTCCTCATCCAGCCACTGGGCCGTTAAACTAAGCATACTGACTGGACTAACGTCAGAAGTCCATATGTCCGTGGTAAAACTTATCTGGCTTACGCTAGTATCGATCAGACTATGGATGTGTGTGGCGACTGTATCATACAGAGCCGGCAGGCACACGTCTGCAAAATAGCGGCGACTTGGGAGTACATACCGGGGCTCTAAATGTGAAATTAGCTGGCGAAATCCTTTATCTTCTACTACAGAGAAAGGCTGGTCGTCGAGGGCCATCAACTCCATTATTTTTTCGTTGATGGCTTGAGCCTTTGAGCTGTCTCGAGTGAACTTCCTGCTGTTTTCAAATGCGTTTTCAATAGGCACCGCGGATTTTTTTTCCGTGGCTGGGCTAACGTGTTCTGCTACGAGTGCTTGATATTCCTTCCATACAGCGTGCTTGCAATGGTGATTCTTCAGGTGACTTATTAGATTCGTTGTGTTGTAACTCTTTGCCCTTTGCCCTCCTCTCCGAACTTTTGTTGAACATGTATTACAAATTGCAAACGCAACATCTGCCTTAGAAATTGTGAAGAATGTCCACACTGGGGAAGGCATGTTTCGCTCGCGTCTCGTCTATACAAACTGCGTGTCTGAGCGCGGAACCCGGAAGCAGAGTGCGGAAACCGGAAACCGGAAGCAGAAATATTTCCGGCTTCATATTATCGGTTTAAATATCGGCTAATTTTATAATAAATACCGATACCGATAAACATTAATTCCTCAATATCGGGCCGATAAATATCGGTGCCGATAATATCGTGCATCCCTACTGCCAATAGCCACTGAGCAGGTCTAGTGAGGAGAACCAGGATGAGCCGGACACCAAGTCCAGTGACTCGTCGATGCGGGGCAGTGGATACAAGTCTTTCCTGGTCACGCTGTTCAGTGGTCTGTAATCCTTGAGTATATTTAAGGCTGCCATGTCATGACAGGACTCCACATCCTTCCCGATCTCGTGGCTGATGAGGGGCGGCTGGTAGGAGCAGTTGATCAGAGACACAAACTCGTTCTTGTTGTTTTTGGGGAAGTCTTTGTATTCCACCTGCAGGCCCTGCACGGTGGCCAGGTAGCCCAGCTGCTGGGAGGGTCTGGTGAGGGGTCCGTGGGGGATGTGTCCCAGGCCGCCCTGCCCCTGCAGGATGGTCTCTGCCGTCAGCGAGGTGCCGGAGTACAGCAGCTCGTTGGCGATCATGGCGGTGATGGTTGCCATGGCGGGGTTGGCCGTCTCGCGGCTGTAGTCCTTCTGGAGGAAGTCCTGCCTGGCGCCCACCGCCTGGGCCACCTCCGGTACCATTGGCAGGATGCCGGCAGGGAGCTGCTGGTGGCTGAGGTAGGGCATGCGGTACTCCTCCTCCTTGGGGCCCAGCGCCGCGTCTTCCATTGAGCCCGGCTCGTAGAAGGTCACCTTCCTCCCGTCCCCAGGCTTCTTTAGAGGAGGCTTTTCATCTGTTTTCAGAGCAGGTTTGGGCGGCTGCGGCTGAGGCACTTTGAACCCCAGCAGCTCCAACTTCTCACACTGGCCACAGATCGTCACCTGCATAACGAACTCTCTGCGCCGAGGCAGGCCTCTCTCCGTCACCATGCAGTACTCTGGCTCCTTCTCCTTCTTGGCCTGCTGGATCTGGGGGGGTACAAAAACACCAGTAGATTTAGGCGGGGGGGAGGGGGGGGGGGGGGCGACATAATAACATTGCGTTTGCTCAGAGTGTAGACCAGGTAGGGGGGTGAGGATTGGGGGATGGGGGGGGTTGTCCATTGTTCCACGGTTTCGGTAGAGAGTCTCCGGGTGGTGGGGGAGGGGGGGTCGTCGCCGGGTGGGGGAGGGGGGGTAACGACCTTTGGTCGTGTAAGCCTGTCTAACCTCGCTGCAGCTCCGGGCTTTCATCTCCCCTCCAGACAAGGACAGCAGCACAGAGAAAGTCAACCACAACACCACTTGTATTCTCCACATCGCACACGTCGGTAGTAAATCCCAGTAAATGTTTGCGTAAGAAATATATCCGTTCTAGCCGAGACCCCCAAAACGTCTGGCTGGACAATCCCCGATGAGACGATCTGCGACGGTCCGCGATCTCTCACTTTCTCCCTTCTGCAGAAAATGTCAAATGTTTATCAACCAACCGCCAAATAATAAAACATAAAAATCACTCTTCACTTTCCATCCGTCCAGCTCCTAGCAGGAGCGTCTCTCTCCTCTGTCCTCCGCCGCTAAACTCTTAGCTAGCTACATGTTGTCATGGACTTACCAAATGGTTGAAATGCTGTCAATGTGATGAAGAACAATTGGATACGACATTTCCTCACTCTCACAAAAGTGCCAACGTTGCAAAGGAAACGGGGTTGGTCGGTAGCTATCTCGGAATGAATTATTTGGGGCATGGGGCATTGGCTGAGACAGCTGCTATCTCTCTATTTACATCTGTCTCACGGTCCATCCAATGCTCTAGGTATGGGTGGCAGGGAGGAGGCGAGGGATTGGGGGCGTTAAGGAGAGCTTCCATTGATGAGCGTATCAGCGTATACGCGTGATCAGCGTATTCCGTGTCCTCCATTTGTGGTTTTACAATCAAAAGTGTAGTCTTCCAAAATCCTCTTGTTCCTTGTCAGTCCTGTCAGTCCTGTCCTTGTCAGACCCTTGTCAGGGACATGATTCCCGCGGGGGCCGCCATCTTTGTGTACATAGTCTCTGCTGTGCGTCGCTGCGCTGGAGGACGAGCCCAGTCCTGCATCGGCAGCTAATCTCCTGGGGGGGGTACAAAAACACCAGTAGATTTAGGCGGGGGGGAGGGGGGGGGGGGCGACATAATAACATTGCGTTTGCTCAGAGTGTAGACCAGGTAGGGGGGTGAGGATTGGGGGATGGGGGGGGTTGTCCATTGTTCCACGGTTTCGGTAGAGAGTCTCCGGGTGGTGGGGGAGGGGGGGTCGTCGCCGGGTGGGGGAGGGGGGGTAACGACCTTTGGTCGTGTAAGCCTGTCTAACCTCGCTGCAGCTCCGGGCTTTCATCTCCCCTCCAGACAAGGACAGCAGCACAGAGAAAGTCAACCACAACACCACTTGTATTCTCCACATCGCACACGTCGGTAGTAAATCCCAGTAAATGTTTGCGCAAGAAATATATCCGTTCTAGCCGAGACCCCCAAAACGTCTGGCTGGACAATCCCCGATGAGACGATCTGCGACGGTCCGCGATCTCTCACTTTCTCCCTTCTGCAGAAAATGTCAAATGTTTATCAACCAACCGCCAAAAAATAAAACATAAAAATCACTCTTCACTTTCCATCCGTCCAGCTCCTAGCAGGAGCGTCTCTCTCCTCTGTCCTCCGCCGCTAAACTCTTAGCTAGCTACATGTTGTCATGGACTTACCAAATGGTTGAAATGCTGTCAATGTGATGAAGAACAATTGGATACGACATTTCCTCACTCTCACAAAAGTGCCAACGTTGCAAAGGAAACGGGGTTGGTCGGTAGCTATCTCGGAATGAATTATTTGGGGCATGGGGCATTGGCTGAGACAGCTGCTATCTCTCTATTTACATCTGTCTCACGGTCCATCCAATGCTCTAGGTATGGGTGACAGGGAGGAGGCGAGGGATTGGGGGCGTTAAGGAGAGCTTCCATTGATGAGCGTATTAGCGTATACGCGTGATCAGCGTATTCCGTGTCCTCCATTTGTGGTTTTACAATCAAAAGTGTAGTCTTCCAAAATCCTCTTGTTCCTTGTCAGTCCTGTCAGTCCTGTCCTTGTCAGACCCTTGTCAGGGACATGATTCCCGCGGGGGCCGCCATCTTTGTGTACATAGTCTCTGCTGTGCGTCGCTGCGCTGGAGGACGAGCCCAGTCCTGCATCGGCAGCTAATCTCCTGGCTGTGTCCCTCAAGTGAGCCTTGTGTGCTGAAGCACTCCCACCTTCCCCCGCCAGCCTCGAAGCATAATCACCTCCCTCCTTCTCTCCATACTTCTCCTCCTTAACTTTCGGACGCGTCCCGGTCCCGTCCCGCTGCATGGCCATTATGTCCGCGGCTAGCTAGCTAAACTGTACACTGACCAACGAAGGGTGACGAACGGTCGTTTTTTTCTTCTTTTTTTCGTTTTTTACTTCTGACACCAATGTAACGTCCCAACTTGGACAGTGGTGGAATAACAACAGACAGCTTCTCTCATGTAACTGATCGTTTAATTGTTTAACTGTCGCATATCAACTTTCTCAATTCACCGGAGCTCTCCCTCTCTCCACGGTCTCAACAACAAC
>NC_137690.1:69455818-69510818 GCF_963989245.1 Nansenia antarctica
TGTATTTTAATTATACTGTTAACCACCTTGTATTGCAGTTTTGCACGAAACGTTCTATATAAATAACGTTTGATTGATTGATTAATGCGAGACTATAGACCAATCCACTTATGCTTAAGGGATGTGTGGTTTGAGGGATTATAGGGTGTGTGTCTGTTATGATCAAATAAGTGTCTATTTTCGCCTATTTGGTAATAATGCCACTGGCATGTTCCTCTTCAGTGCAATTTCGAACACTTGGCTGATCTCAGACTTGTTGAGGTTCTCCTCCGCGGGTTCTCCTCCGTTCATCTCTGGCAGCTGCTGCAGTATGGGTTCCTTCTGCAGCGTCTTCAGGGCCTTGGCTGCGGCGTCGTGTTTGGCTAGCTGCCGCGTGGTCTGGGCCAGGGCCTTGTCTGCGGCGTCGAGTGCTGGGCCTTCTTTATGCAGGTCCCCTCCGCCTCCCACTGCTGCTCCCCCAGGGTCAGCCTCACTGAGAAGATCTTGGAGTGAGCTGGCCCTTGCTCACAGAGCAGCTTATACTCAGGTTGGATCTTGTTGAAACGGGCTAACTCATTCACCAAACACATTGGGGTCTTCTCTTTAGGGTTTGCCATGTACGTTTCTGTGGAGGGGCTGAAGGGAGTGGCTGACCCTGAGGGGAGGGCAGAGCTCCGGAGGGGGTGACTGGCACTCTCTGAAGGCAGGGTGGCCGAGGTGCAGGGGATGCTGTCGCCTGGCTGGGGCTGGGGCAGCTGCAGGGGGGTGGCGGCGTTCGGCATGGGGCTACCCGGACACTGGTACTGGAGCTGGAGCTGAGACATAAGGTGATCGTGGAGTTTAAAGCCTCGCTGGCAGACGGGACAGACGTGTGGTCTCCCCTGCTGGTGGCTCAGCAGGTGTTTGTTGAGTGCATTGGCTGTTCCAAACATTTGATCACAGAGTGAACACTCATGAGGTGACATCCGGACAGGTGCTGTTGGTGAACATACCTCAGACGCCAACAGAGGGCCCTCACCCGCCATTAAAGGACATGGGGCATTGGCTGAGACAGCTGCTATCTCTCTATTTACATCTGTCTCACGGTCCATCCAATGCTCTAGGTATGGGTGGCAGGGAGGAGGCGAGGGATTGGGGGCGTTAAGGAGAGCTTCCATTGATGAGCGTATCAGCGTATACGCGTGATCAGCGTATTCCGTGTCCTCCATTTGTGGTTTTACAATCAAAAGTGTAGTCTTCCAAAATCCTCTTGTTCCTTGTCAGTCCTGTCAGTCCTGTCCTTGTCAGGGACATGATTCCCGCGGGGGCCGCCATCTTTGTGTACATAGTCTCTGCTGTGCGTCGCTGCGCTGGAGGACGAGCCCAGTCCTGCATCGGCAGCTAATCTCCTGGCTGTGTCCCTCAAGTGAGCCTTGTGTGCTGAAGCACTCCCACCTTCCCCCGCCAGCCTCGAAGCATAATCACCTCCCTCCTTCTCTCCATACTTCTCCTCCTTAACTTTCGGACGTGTCCCGGTCCCGTCCCGCTGCATGGCCATTATGTCCGCGGCTAGCTAGCTAAACTGTACACTGACCAACGAAGGGTGACAAACGGTCGTTTTTTTCTTCTTTTTTTCGTTTTTTACTTCAGACACCAATGTAACGTCCCAACTTGGACAGTGGTGGAATAACAACAGACAGCTTCTCTCATGTAACTGATCGTTTAATTGTTTAACTGTCGCATATCAACTTTCTCAATTCACCGGAGCTCTCCCTCTCTCCACGGTCTCAACAACAACACGCATGCGCCCACCTCCACCAATCACAGGGGTGCATTGGCACACAACACAGTAACAGGGTTGCTACAATATGTATTTTAATTATACTGTTAACCACCTTGTATTGCATTTTTGCACGAAACGTTCTATATAAATAAAGTTTGTTTGATTGATTGATTGATTAATGCGAGACTATAGACCAATCCACTTATGCTTAGGGGATGTGTGGTATGAGGGATTATAGGGTGTGTGTGTCTGTTATGATCAAATAAGTGTCTATTTTCTCCTATTGGTAATAACTGCCCCATTTACTGCCCCGCCTATATTTGTGTAGGAGCAGACGTAGCTTGAGGTATCACCAAATCACTGAAACGGACGGTTTTTAGAAAACTGGAGCCCTAGGCTATGAGAAAGCGGAAACTTAGCAGAGACAGGAGACTGATGTTTTCCCGCAAGAGGTGGTGCTGAGTTTAGTCACTAGCTGTCTCTGTGCAGTCACTGTGGGAGGATCTGTAGTGATGAGTGTCGATCTTAGTGCTGCAGCTGCACAACTTTGAGTTGTTCAAAGTTGACACCAAAGTTGTGTGTTTTCTCTCTAGTTTTGCATTTATGTATTTTCTCCCTGAATGGTGTACACTGCTAACGTAGAGAAACCAGGGGAGAGTTCAAGATGAAAGTTTACTGGACACCCACGATCCTCCTCTTCTCCCTATGCCTCCGAGTCGCTGCCCACAGCTGCAATGGTAAGCTGAGTTTCTTTAATGTAATAATGTAATGTAATCAATGTTCTCATCATCCATTTACATCACATCATTTCTGATCCATGCACAACCAAAATACTCTGATAACAATAGAATACCTGGGAAAGGTAAGTCGTCATAGAGTAACAATTATGCAATCAATGAATTTAATTTGAGATGGATTTTACAGTCTGCTTGGTTTTATAATAATAATAATAATAATAATAACTTTTAGCGCTTTTCCTGCAAACGTTGCAGCTCAAAGTGCTCCAATCATTATAATCATAATTTAATTATTTAGTAATTTAAAGGCAATATTAAAAAGATGGGGTTTTAGTCTTGACTTGACAGCTTATTTGCTGAGGTTGCATCCCTAATGTAAACTGGCAGTGCATTCCACAATTTGGGTGCATAAAATGGAATGTACCGGGTCAGCTTATGTGTGAATTTGGCTGCGGTCTTGGAGACAGCTTTCTTGGAGTCTATCACTGTCAAACACACCACACAAATCTGTCTTTTAACAGCTATTACAGATTTGCTCAGATCTTACAGATCTTACCTATGCTGTATGAAGATGTGTGTGTGTGTGTGTGTGTGTGTGTGTGTGTGTGTGTGTGTGTGTGTGTGTGTGTATTTAACCTTTATTCATCCAGACTTTTACAAAAGAGACTTGGTGAAATTAGTCACAATATGTGATTCACATTTTCTATTAATTTCATTCACGTGACATTTTCTTACCTTTCTGAGTTATTATGTGTCTGGTTTCTGAGAGATGACTAAGGTGTCTAACCCGAGGAATAGTTTCAATGTGCATTGAAATAGTTCAACTACTGCGAAACGAATAGTTCAACTACTGCGAAACGAATAGTTCAACTACTGCGAAATGATGTGCAAGAGAATGTAAATGAATAATCTAAATGTCAGGAGGAATAGAAAAAGAAACAAAAAGATAAGCGTACTGTAGGATTCACAGATTCACATCCTGTGTGCGGATGTGCAAGACATCAAAGAGACAAGCACCCTGAATCCAAATCTTAATCACAGTGAGATGAATGCAATGTCATTTGACAGAGATAATGCACATTGATCAACATTTCTGGAAACGCACAAGATTTAGCCAGAAGACAAATCTCAATCTGTAGTTGCCGGTTTGTGTAACCAACCACACCTGCGACATCCTTTCAGATCCATAGGTGCACAAATACGGGCAATACATAGCAATCGACAAAATGGTAAATAGACTGCACTTATATAGCGCCTTATTCCAAAGCGCTTTACAACGGCCTCTCATTCACCCATTCACACACCAATTCACACACCAATGGGGACAAGCTACCATGCAAGGTGCCGGCCCGCTCACTGGGAGCAATTTGGGATTCAGTGTCTTGCCCAAGGACACTTCGACATGTGGCCAGCCGGGGGTCGAACCACCGAATCACCGACCTTGCGATCATTAGAGGCCGGCTCTACGTCCTGAAAACAGACCATTACTACACACTTCACACGGCACAGTGTAGAATTGACTTTGCTACCACTCTTACCCTCTCTCTCTCTCTCTCTCTCTCTCTCTCTCTCCCTCTCTCTTTCTCTCTCTCTCTCTCTCTCTCTCTCCAGACAAGCTCCTGACCGTCCGTGCGCCCGTTAACAGCACCGTGGCAGTGGCCTGTCCTAACCTAAAGGGCGAGGAGATGGACTTTTACCTTTTAATGGGCCTGGAAAAAGTGGGCAACCACAGTTACCATATAACCAACATCTCTAACGAGACAGTGGTTCCGGTCGGTGTGGGGCTGGCACTGCGGGTCAGCGAACAGGACCGCACGGTCAGCTTTGTCCTTTCGTCAGTGACCGCTGAACACACTGGTCTCTACACCTGTGAGGCCTGGACTTTATTCCCCCCTCCTTATAGGAAAGTCAAGGATGAGCCTCAGACCTTAGTCCTGGTTGAAGGTATGTTCTCTTCACACTCCCATGCACGCACGTAGACTCTTTAATGGAGCTATCACTAAGCCACAACCCAAAATAGAAATTGTCCAATCATATCACAGCAAAAGTCACTACAGGCAGAAAACTCGGACAAACAACTTGCTAATATCTGATGGTGAAAAGCTTGAGCTTCTAGACGAAATATTCTTGTCATCTTTAAAAAACATGTCTATTACTTGCTGTGGTAAATCAGAAATCTGAAATTAGCCAACTCCCGCCATTGTAAGTCATTGAATGTCATTCAGTCACGGTCCGTCAGTCAGTCACTGTCAGTGAAGCGTTGTTTGTTTGTCTGAGTTTTCAAAGGGGGCGTGGCTTAGGGATAGGTCCATTACTTGAATTACAGTATATGTAACAGCAGCTGGTGAAAGGGGGAACAAGTCGGCAACCAATCAAAATGTTCTGACTTTTATTCCAAAAAATGTAAGTACACTTCAAAGCCAAAATATGACTACACTAACTTGGTAGTAGTGGGGATTACTCACCGAATCCGTTGCATTGCAACATTTTGGCTTGACTAGCGAGTGTGTCGTTGATTTTTCGACATTTGTTGACATTTATTTAAATTTTTCAGAATAAAAGTTTGAACATTTGGTCACTTGCTGACTTGTTCCCCCTTTCACCAGACCGTGTCACATGTGGTTTCTCAAAGAGAACATAGTTCATATCTCTCACTCTCTCTCTGACAGGTTTGTCCACAGGGAACCGCTGCCCGGTGCAGAGTGCGGACCGTGCTGGTGCCCCTGTTTGGCCGTGGGCGCTGGGCTTCGCAGCCATTGCTATTTATAGCCTTGCCGTCACAGTCATCGCCATGATCACCTGGGTAAGTGTCTGTGACAGATCTACCTTCACTCAGACACAGTTGCTTCTCTGACACACTGCCACCTGTGAGGGAGAAGCCTTCTCTAGAGCCTCAGAGAGGACAGCAGACAACCTTTTTACACAATTCATCCACAGGTTTACACATAATTTACCACTTTTTGACCATCTTCTCACTAAAGATGAATTGATTTGGAAATCTTACAAAATGTGAGTAAGAATGTCTGAGAATGCACCTAAAAAAGTGAACTGCACTGCAGACCTCCCGAGATGGCCTCTGCTTGGTTTGCTTCAGAGGGGCCTGAGTTCAGGTGGCAAATTCAAATATATGCCTGACATTGAAGGCAAACCATTCTCACAAAAAGTTAGCAAAAATGCGAACCAAGTGTGAACATACCTGCTGAAACAGAACAGGAAACATTTAACAGGAAGCTGATCGCCCTACATACCTTGTGGCTTCCTCTCGTCATCTACTGTCTGTTCTCATAACACATAGGAGAGGTGAAAGCCAATTCCCACCAGGCGTCCTCCGTACACGATGACTTTCCCCCTAGCCCTTGTTAACTGCTCTGTGTCAATTAAGCAGAGGATATCGCTCCTGAGATTGACCTCACCTCTGTCTTTGTTTGACCCTCAGCTCCGACTGAAGAGAGAGGTGTCCTATCACAGTGACTACATGAACACCAAGCCCAGAGTGCCCAGGGGACACAGGAAGAAGCAGGGGGTCCAGCACCCTAACCGGACGGGACGCTTCTGAACGGAATCGTTCGTGACTCCAGGAAACCCCTCAAACCTCCAAATCTTCATGCAAAGTCCATGGAGGGCTGAGCCTCTGACCTGAGAAATGCCAGTATGCAAAAGCCATTTGACTCATGTAGCATGGTGTACGTGATTAATTGTGTGTAAATATAAGACTATAGTTGGAGTGATTTGAGATCATGATCCCATGGATATCTAACTAAAGCATTCCAGGCCGATAAGGATTGGTTGCTGTGCAGTACTACGGAGTGGCACGCAGCAGTACGCGCTGAGAAATAGGTTAGACCGCTCACACGGGGATACCCTCTGTGAAACCTGACGGCCATGTGTTGTAGTCGAGGAAGACCCTAGAACTGTGGTGAACGAGGCTTCACAGGAAACAGTGGTTTCCGAACGTAAAGGGCCTTAACCTCACATACACACACACACACATACACAAACTAAACCCCATTCACACTAAATACTCATAACTGCTTTGTCATGACCGATAATATATAATATATAAGTAAGTATCTAAGTATGATTTAATCCAACTTCTCTAAATTGATGTGTGTGTGTGTGTATATATGCAGCACTCGAGATGAGGGGGGATGGCATCAAAACAGTAAAAATCATCCCCCTTCTAAAGCTGCCATCCCCCTTTCATCCCTTATGTCATTTTATCAATGAATGTGGTATTACTGCTATTTCATTCATGCTATTAACATTTAGTTTTGAGCATATTGAGTAAAATACTGTGGGCGAGGGGGCACGCACACATGCAATGACATTTTTACTATTTTAAGTCACTGACACTGAAGTCACTGACGCTGTGGGGATGCTAAAATTGTCCCCATATGATAAAATCCACCATCCCCCCTGATTTTCTTTTACAACTTGAGTACTGGATCTATCTATATAGTAGTGGAATACATTAATTGACATCTTTAACAGATGAAACAACTACACCAAACTGCTAATTGTATGATCATGTGTTGTAGTACTGCAGCGTCATTCATTTTGCATCAGTGATTCCAACTTGATAGACGTCCTCAAAGAAAATGAAAATGAGTGCACAATGGAGGATTTGGAACTTTAGATAGTTTACGTGACGTCTGTGTGATCAGCTGAGAGTTTTGTGTTGAGATACTTTTGATAGTTGAGCAGAATCATCTGATTGTAGCATTAGAGCAATTGGGGAAACTTTTCAAATTAAAAAAACTAAAAACACCTGCATCATTTCCTGTCTACCTTACGTTCCCCTTAGATGTTTTTCCGTTGCTGTTGTGCACTTTGCAAACATAGGAGTGACCTTAATCTTGCACACCTTGCAGTTTCTATGCAGTTCTACAACCAGAGTAGAGCACACTCTGTAGGTTTCATTTCATAATGCTTACATGTCAACTTAGGTCAACAAGTCTATATCTACATTTATATGCAACAGATATTTTTAAAATACAATATTAGTCATTACTCTGTTTACCGTCATAAATCTAATAGGCAATAAGATGTGACAAACATTGTAAGGACGTTCCAGACAGTTTTATGAGTAGCTGAAATTAGGAAACTTGTGGTTGCTTTAGATTTCCAAAAGTTGTATTTTCATAATAGCTTACAATCATGATTATAGGCCAATTAGGGTATCAAATAACATCAATCTTCAAGGGGCATTTTACTCAAATATCATCTTAGTAGTATACTTTGACACGAAACAACATCATCATTAGGGATGCTCCGATCTGGATTTTTGGGGCCGATACCGATCACCGTTTTTTTCCCCTCAAGATCAACCGATACCGATTTTTTTTTAAATACATAACTGTAGGCCTACTGACTGGATAGCCTACATATTTTTTGCTTTTTAGACAAAAGTTTTGATCCATTAGGCACCAAGCAAACGCAGACCCATTTGTATGGCATAGTAAGTCTGGCCTATCACCCAGTTAGGGCCTGAAGCCCAAGTCAGTCGATATGGCTGTATAAAAGACATCATAAACGTGGCCTTCATGGTTTACATACTGTTACGTCCTCCTATGTTTTCTGTTCAGTTATCTGTCTTCCCCAGGAAAAAAAAAAAAAAGATCGGTTTTTGCGATCGGCCATTTTTGCCGATCACCGATCGAGTCATTTGGAGTGAAATCGGCCGATTTAAATCGGTGGCCGATAAATCGGAGCATCCCTAATCATCATGACACCAGTAAGTAAATAAGCCCACCATTAGGATTGGACACAACAAACACTGTCAACAGATGATACTCAGAGAGACAGTTCAACTTAAATGTCCTGACACAGACTGTGCCTATTGAGAAATGTGATTATAACGCCTTGCAGCCTCCTCTAGTCTACTGGGACCCATGTATTGATTATGTGGCCACCTGTGAGTAGTCGTTGCCCTTCATGCACACTGAAGAAGGCACACGCTGAAAAGCCTCCGTGCAATAAATGATGATTTAAAGCTGATCAGTTAAGTGCTGTCCATATTTTATTTCTGGCACAGATTCCCATTCTCATAAACATAAGCAGCACTGAAGCAAATGGTCGTCTGTTTCCCGTAGGCTTGTGCAGATGTGTTATGCCAGGGATGCAAACTGGTGATGGCCCAAAAAGGTGACACATTTTTTTTTTGCCTGAAAACAAATAACATTTATGAAAATTGTTGACCTATTTTGACGTAAAAATGGCTAAAACGGCTAAAAGGTGACAAGTTTACACCCCTGTATGCAGTGAGCTGTACAGTCCAGACACTAACATCTGAAACCATTCAAAAGAACTGCAGCCTTCACAAGGTACAATGACTACGCGTCACCTCCTGTGTAATTACTAACGGAAACAGGACCGGACCAGACCGGACCATATGGGAGCACACTGGGACGGCAGAACCAGGTATCCAACTCCCATGTCCGTCACTCTGTCCCGTGTTCTGTATGGGACCTCTCCTGTTCTGGAAGGATCAGCGCCCGGAGGAGCTCTGTTCTCTGCTCCTCAGACAGAGAGTTCAGCTCCTGTTCCTTCACCTGGAGGATCAAACAGAGAGGGATGGACGAATGAATGAATCGTTTAATGACTGAAAGCTGAATTTGTTGTCGGTACAGATGGAAAAACTCCAATACAGCAGTGTCAAATACATCAAACATACACACATTACACATGACTATCACAATGTACACACAATCACAATCACAATACAAAAAAATCATAAATATTTACAACTATAAAGTGCAGTACATCTAGTGAGTCAGGTGTTGAGAGTCCTTATGGCAGAGGGGAAAAACTGTTTTTGAAACAGGTGGCCAGGGATCGGTAGCGCCGTCGAGAGGGCAACAGTTGAAACAGGTGGTGAGCAGGGTGGGAGGGGTCAGAGATAATTTAATTTGCTCTATTTGTAGTGCGTTTGAGATATAATGATTCAACTGATGGGAATGTATTGAGGCACGGTATGGAAGTATGAGAAGGAGTGGGGGGATTAGGAGACCGTGGGAGACTCTGGCCCTGAGGTTAAGTCCATCTCCATCATTCTAATCAGGGTTCCCACACCTTCTGAAACATCAAATAAATTCAAGCACCTTTCAAGGACTTTCAAGACTCAATTCCCTCAAATTCAAGGACCCAACACGGCATAGTTTGAGACAGATCTAGATGAGAATTTATATAATAAGAACTATTCGCAATATCCTAACTATCCTAACAATTAAAAAGAGAGGCTTGAATGTGTGAACACTAGATGGTCTCTTGCCTTCTCTACCACAGCACAGCAAAACAATATATTGTGAAATATGTGTAAAGTTAAGCAATACAGAGACTTATTTAGTAGTTGACGAGCTAAGTAAAACATTTTTGAATATATATATTTTTTGGAGAGAGAGGAGAGAGGATTTCAATGACCCATGTCTATTTTCAAAAACCTTTTAAGACCTTGATTTTCTTTTCGCAAATTCACAAACTTTCAAGGATTTCAAGGACCGTGGGAGCCCTGTCTAATGGGAAATGTGATGTGCAGGCAGGGAAACCTGTACACGATAGAACAAGAAACTAGCTAAGACACAATAAGGTCAAAGAGAAGCATTGGTGAACAGATCCTAACCCACCACAGAGAGCTGTGAGACTCACCAGGACAGGGCTGTATCCCAGGAGCTTCAGGTGACGCATCTTCATAGCCAGGTTGCCACGGGGATGGGACGTACCATAACAGAAAGAGGACGGGAGGGCACAAAGAACTGCAATTCTGGAACGAAACAGAAGGAGGACAACGGTCTGTTCTCAATCTCAATAACACAGGAGCCACTGGTAGTTAACAGCAAGTGAAGAGGGCAGCGTTACTTTTGACTGAGCTCAGGTGGAGGAGGAGATTCTCCCTCAGACAGAACAGTCCCTCCTGACGCCTGGAAGGGTCGGGTTATCAGGCCATCTGAAAACAAAAAGCACAAAATTGTGTTCATTGTACTTCCGATTTCATTGTACATTATACATGTTTTGTCCATCATCAAACGATACGTTGTACATGGAGATTAATCAGTAGTACAGTGAATGCTTGCACAAGAGCAGTCTCTACCTATGAAGTAGTGTTCCACCACCACTCCCTCCTGCAGCGACCCGGCCTCCACCAGGCTCCGGAGGGTCTCTGCCAGGCCCGGGTTGACAGACAGGTGGAGGGGGGCTGGGGAGCCCAGGGAGGAGGGAGGGACGGTCAGGGGGCGGGCGAGGAGAGGCCGGTCCAGCCTCAGACACACGTCCACCACGCGTAGCTTCTTCTCCAGACCCTTCTGAAAGCGCTCATCTGTACAGACACAGACAGGAGAGAGATAGAGATAGATAGTTTATTAGCCACACGACTGGCAATGCATTTTATTATGCAAGCTGGACTGAAAAACCCTGAGCACATCATTTTTTCTGAGTATACCTGTCACTGTTATGTTCAATGACAGCCAACACAGGATATTAATACAAACATGAATTCCTAGGACAAAAATACAATTGATTTCCTGTGGTATTTGACATGGGTTTTTTCCAGACCAAAAGCTTTTTATGAAGATACTCCTTAATATCAAGAGCACCATGAAACTAGAAACTCAAGGACGGGTGCTTGAGTTTCTAGTTTCATGGTGCTCTTGACATAAAGGAGTACGGTATCTTCATGAGAAAAAAAAATGAAAAAAGAAAGCTTTTCATAAAAAAAGCTTTTGGTGCGTGTGAGTGTAGGGTGTGTGTGTCTGAGGAGACAGTGTAGCGTCCTGAGTGTAGGGTGTGTGTCTGAGGAGACAGACGGAGGCTGACCTGCGGCCAGGAGCTCCTCCAGGGTCTGGGTCTGCAGCAGCTGCTCCAGCGGGGCGGAGGGGAAGTGGCCCAGCAGACACAGGCTGTAGACGGCCCTCAGCAGCACAGGGGCCGACATCTTGGGGAGGTGAGACTGCAGCACCTGGGTCGCACAGTCCAGGAACCTAGGAAACAGGACACATGTTAGGTTTAGCTTTCAGCCGGAGATGGTGGTCAATTTTGTAGTGTCTCTCCATCTGACTGTTCACAACACATGAGCGTGTGTACACATGTAGCTGTATACATAAAAACCACAATAACGATAGAAGGCAGAAAAACTAATTTTTTCAGGTTATTTGAGTGGGGCAGTCCCACTTGTATTTTTCTTTGTATTTTATTGATAGAGACAGTATAGATTATGACAGGAAGGATGGGGGGGAGAGAGAGAAGGGATGACAAGCAGGACATCGAACCGGGAACCCTGCGGTTTCATGGTCGACGCTTAACCCACTACGCCACCTAAGCGACCCAACAACTTATTCTTTAACAAATTCCTATGCGGTAGGTCTGCCAATACCAAAAAGCACACAGATATGGTTAAAGCAGAGAAGTGTGCAAGTGAAGATGAGGTATGAGGGATATGAGTGTGTGAGGAGTCTCACTGTTGCCTGTGGTCCTGCAGGTCAGGGTTCAGGGTAGCCATGATCTTCAGGATGCTGAGCAGGTCTCTCAGAGCCAGGCTGCCAGGGTTCCGGATCACACTGTCAGCAAACGCGTCCAACAGGGCTGTGGGGCAGAACGCTAGCTCGTCGAACTCGGACAGGAAGAGAATCACCTAGAAGCGACCGCAAAACGTAAGTAAAAAAAGGGTCCAGAGAGAGAGAGAGGGGACAGATAGAGAGAGAGAGGACGGAGAGAGAGAGAGAGAGAGAGAAAGAGAGGACGGAGAGAGAGAGAGAAAGAGGGGACAGAGAGAGAGAGAGAGAGAAAGAGAGGGGACAGAGAGAGAGAGATGGGACAGAGAGAGACCACAGTAACTGATAAAAACCTGAGAAAGACTTTGACAATGTACAGACTGAGCGATCATAGTCTGGCAATAGAGAAGGGCAGACACAGACAAACCTGGCTGCCCAGAGAGGAGAGGCTGTGCTGTCACTGTGATGACGGAGCTATAGAGACAGAGTTACACTTTTTAACACAATGTAAAAACTACACAAATATTAGAGAGGAGTTCTTCCCAAAATTTGAAACAAATTTCCCAGAATTCCGAAATATGACAGAAAGGGAAAGATTACCAGCCCTTCTGGGGGAACAGAAAGAATGTGCAGTTTTGGCTGCAAAATATGTCAATTCCTGTCACAAGAAAAGGGACAACCAGTAGGACATACATACAGTATGCCATGTTTAATTCTCTGCTCCACCTGCTTTATTTTATTTTATTTATATTATTTATATTTATTTTTTCATTGATATTGTCATTGATATTATGTTGTTATGTTGTTGTTCGTCATATCTGTGATTGTGCTTTGGCAACACTTGTAAAACGTCATGCCAATAAAGCCTGTTGAATTGAATTGAATTGAATTGAATTGAGAGAGAGAGAGAAAGAGAGGGGACAGAGAGAGAGAGAGGACAGAGAAGAGAGAGAGAGAGAGGACAGAGAGAGAGAGAGGACAGAGAGAGAGAGAGAGAGAGAGGAGAGAGGAGAGAGAGAAAGAGAGAGAGAGAAAAAAAGAGAGAAAGAGAGAGAGAGAGGGGACAGAGAGAGAGAGAGAAGACACAGAGAGAAAGAGGGGACAGAGAGAGAGAGAGAAGACAGAGAGAGAGAAAGAGGGGACAGAGAGAGAGAGAGAGAGAAGACAGAGAGAGAGGACACTGAGAGAGAGAGAGGGGACAGAGATAGAGAAAGAGACAGAGAGAGAGAGGGAGAGAGAGGGCCAGCCATACCTGTTTGTTGTTCCACATGGCTATAGTGGAGGCCATATAGTCAGAGATGGCTGTGAACATGGTCAGGTCTCTGTAGTTCAGCTCCCCACAGGCCTTCAGTACTGTCAGCAGTCTGTTGAAGGGGATCGCGTGGACGTTCTCTGCGGTGCCAAGGAGGCCACATGAAGGGAAGAAGGAGAGGAGGAACGGATGAGTTAGTCGTCAACGACACAAGATGAGCCAAGAAGCTTGCGTTCACACTCAGATCCCCGCAACGGTGTGGGTGACTCCCTCGTTAAATAGCTGATGATGCTAAACAGAGTTTAAATCTCACCAACAGTAAGGCACTTAGCCCTAAGTTACTTCAGGGAGACCGTCCCTGTAATCTCTAATTGTAAGTCACTTTGGATAAAAGCATTTGCTAAACGGTTCAAATGTAAATGTAAAATGTAATGTCTCACCTGCGATATTTTTGCTGCAGACCTCCAACAGCGGCTTGGAGGTGAAACCCATGGCGGCGAGTGTGGAGAACATGTACTGATAGTTGGGGAGGCTGAACTGGTCTATCATTGACAGCGCCTTTCTCTGGAGGACAGGAACATGAGAATCAGAATCTGAATTTTAAGTATATTCGCATATACCGGAAATTGACTTGGTGTGGTTAGTGCATAGGACATAAAGATAAAAACAACAATATAATAAAAAAAAAACAATGTAATAAACAACAATATATAAGCAATTTTGTTTTAAAAAGACAATGACAGAAAGGGGCAGTAGAACAATAATTATGTAGGCTGTAAATTAGAGTATGTAAAACTAATCTAGATGATACTGTCAGTTATATGTGTGTGTGTGTGTGCGTGTGCGTGACGGGGGGGGGTAGGAGGGATGAATGATGTCCCCACGGGTCACAGGTCATGACTAGCGTTGCGTGTTGCAAGGTAAATGGTAAATGGACTGACTTATATAGCGCCTTATTCCAAAGCGCTTTACAACGGCCTCTCATTCACCCGTTCACACACACATTCACACACCAATGGCGACAAGCTACCATGCAAGGTGCCGGCCCACTCATTGGGAGCAATTTGGGGTTAAGGACACTTTGACATGTGGCCAGCCGGGGCTCGAACCGCCGATCTGCCAACCTTGCGATCATAAGACGGCTCTACCTCCTGCGCCACAGCCGCCCCCAAGGTTGAGCCGAGGGGCAGAGAGAGGAGAGAAGGAGCCCTTACCTCCAGTTTCCTCTTCAGGTCTGGGTGTGCATCCTTCCCTAGATGCCGCATCAAGGTCTGCAAGGCCAGAACATTCTGGATGCTCGGAAGTCGATCGGCAATCATCAGTCTAAGAATTCAGAACGGCGAACACACAGACAAAGACACAAACATGTCACGATTTTCCAACTGCATGCACTGTATTGGACACAAAGCACTTTTACTTGTGTGAAAACACAGAAAATCACAATCCTTATTTGTTTTAAAGCATCTCTGTAGCGAGTAACACAGGCTAGCAGCACTAGCACTCACCTCACCCCCTCTTTCAGTGCATCTACATTAGCGCTGCTTTCCATGTATTCCAGACAGGAAGCCAGCACAGATAGGGACTTCTCATCAAACTCATTCAGATTCTCCTGTGAAGGTGGGGGGGGGGGGGGGGGGGTGAAGCATAGGGCAGATTATACAGGACATCCTGGACAGGTACTCCTCTG
Organism: Nansenia antarctica; assembly: GCF_963989245.1. Taxonomy (NCBI): domain Eukaryota; kingdom Metazoa; phylum Chordata; class Actinopteri; order Argentiniformes; family Microstomatidae; genus Nansenia; species Nansenia antarctica. Next base: position 69,470,718 of record NC_137690.1, read on the forward strand.
TGACACTAACAATAATAATAATAATAATAATAATGATAATAATAATAAATAAACATTTTCAAAAAAGAAAAAGGCTAATAAAAGGCTCTATTAAAAAGGTGGGTTTTAAGGCCTCGTTTAAAAGCATCCACAGACTGTGGAGCCCTTAGGTGGTCAGGGAGAGCATTCCACAGCCTGGGAGCAGCCGAGCAGAAAGCCTGATCCCCCACGGTGCAGAGCTTGGTCCTGGGGGTCTTAATAATGGGTTACCTGTGAGACTCGGAGGAGGGTCTGGACGACACGGCTGCGTTGCGACACGCCCAGCTTGACCATGGCCAGCAGACTGTACGCCACGTCCTCGCATTTCATGAACGCAGCCTCCGTCATGGCCGTCTGGAGCAGCGCCTCGAAGCCTGCATTCTCGTTTAGCGCCTGCCGCTCGGAACGCCGCTGCTCCACTGGCATCTTCTTGACGATGTCCCAGATGCGCGTCAGCGAGTTACTGACCCTCCTGTGACTAGACGAGTACTTGGCAGCCAGGTCCAGCACTTCTATAGGGGAGCTGCACTGCCTCAGTTTGTAATAAAAAGGCACCCTCTTCGGCGCCTGGTTGGGGGTCACCGCCTGTACGGAACCGGCCTCTGGGGCGGAAGCACGAGGTCGCACGGTTCGAACGGAACGTCCTTCCTTGCCCTCCAGGTCCAGGTCCTGGTCCTGGTCATAGAGCTGAGAGTAATACCGTACTACGCTGACAGGAAGTCCAGCCAACGGCCTCTGGGTTTGTCCTGCGCTCCAGACTTGAGACAGCAGTGTATCAGACCTGTTTTGGACCAATTTGCATCTCCTCAGCATCTGGGGGCCACCGGGCTGCCATAGAGCCCTCTGGTTGCAGACCCGCAGGGCCCATCTGAGCACCTCCTCTCCTGTCACACGGGCAGGCATTGTGTCTTGTGTCGCTGAAACTCTCGGGTACAGTTTACAAAAGCTGTATGGAAAAAAAAAACATGAAAGAACATATGACAAATGTAAGCGTTTTTATCATGGTTGCAGCACCGCATTCAATGTGGGTTCAATTCAATGTGTCCTGTGTAACTCAAACTAGCATTTTTGGCATCACATAATCACAGATCAGTAATCAGATCTTGGGACTGTTTTACCCACAAAGGCATTGTTGTTTAAGATCCTAGCTAACATAGCACTCAGTCATAACAAGGTTGTCAGTGCAGCTTAAAGCTTGATTTTAAACAACAATGCCTTTCATGTTTAGTGAGGCTCTACTCGCCAAACAGCCAACCTTACATAATCTCTCGCACAGTTTACACGGATATGTGACTCGCTGCAGTTAGCAATCATTTCCCCCGACTTAAACACATTGGTTTAGTTTGCTGTATGGCAGATGTCTTTAGTCCATTGTGTGTCTGGCATGAACACTTACCCTTGACTGTCAACCGATGTTTCGCATGCTGCTTCCTTGGTCTTCGTGTGCGCAGCCGTAATGTCGCCGTAATGTCGCAGTTACATCATTCAGAGGTTGCGCTACACGGTTTTAATTCGTTTCTTGACTGTTCGAAATAAGAATTGATGTAAAATAATTTCGCTATTTTAGTAAAACGTTTTTGAATTTTTATTTCATACATTTCAATTGCCATGTCAAAAACATTAATGTAAACATGGCTAGTTACTTCCGCTGTTGTTTCTTATCGGACACAATTTAAGTAACATCTTTGGTTGCCTAGCAACTCCTGACTCCTGACATTGCCAGAGAAAAATATGGCAAAATTTGTACTTGCTGGTGAGTATTTTTATTTAGAGACCGGTGTTAGTATTTAGTTAGTTATGTTTAAAGCATTTTCCACTGTTTTGTTTATGTCATTTTATAAACAATTAATGTCTAATGTGTTTCATAATTGTACTAATCATAGGAACCCAGAATGTCCTCTCTTGATTGATTTAGTGAGACTAATAACTCTCTCATAGGCAAGGCAAATTGCCCATACTTTGCCAAAGCAGAACTTCTTGCAGATGTCCTGCAAAGGTCTCTGCCAGACTTCAGCATCCACAAGATTTGCCTGCACCCCAATGACTGGAAGGTAGACTCATTACATTATTTATCTTTTAAAGTTGTAATTTCTCTCAATTGCATTCAAAATACATGATCTCATCATCACCCCTCTGTCCCTCCTAGCAATGGCTGGAGACCACCTGCAAGGCAAATGGCTGGGAGCATGAGGACTCCCCCCTAATATGGAGGGAACTTATCGAACGTGGGGGCAAAGGAATGCTCTTAGGGGGGTTCAGTGACTTCCAAGACCATGTACAGGTAATACCACTGTCTTCATCCTCCTCTCTTATGTTATCAGCTGTTTCAACAAGCGTAGGTCACACATTCTAATAATTCAGAACCTTTCTAAGAGATCTTTTTCCTTTCAGGGTTATTATGGGATGACCTCAGACATGACAACAGAGCTGATGATGACGATTTCAGCAGAGAACCTGCAGACAAAGGAGCGGTGCATGGAGGAGGAGTCGTACCACCAGAGCCTCATCAAGCCACTGCACATATGGATAAGCAGGTGGGGTTATGACACACGCACAGAGAGATCTCAGAGGGGATTATAGTATAACACATGACTTCGCGGCTGCTGATTAGGTTGCTGATTGGGCATAGTCCAATATCTCTGTTATTATTACATCGATTTAACAACATGGGGTGCCATTTGCTTCACGATCCAGGATCAAGCTAATCTCCAAAATAGAACTGGGTAACCTTTAGTGAGCATCTGATCTTGGCTCAAAATACTACATCTGTCAGCAGCTATTTGGCAGTGAAGCGTTCTAGCGCTCAGGACAGATAACCCTCCTTTGTAACCTGTCCTGCAGTGCTCTCAACCCAACCTGCTACAGCCTGATCCCCCAGCTGTTTTCCCCCGGGGTGTTCCGTGACGCTCCCACCATCAGCCTCCATCTGCTGGATGTGGGGGGGAGTGAGGAGGAGCTCTACGGGGTCAGGATGGAGACAGAGGACCTGGCCCTACTCCAGCTCCACAAGGTCACCACCCACACCAACCTGGAGCAGGCCTTCCAACAGGCCCACGTCATAATCCTTCTCGATGACTGCTGTTGGCATGAGGACAGTGAGGCCAGAGCGGATGGGGGGGAGGAGAGCGTCATGAGGAAGGTATCAGATCGTTACCAAGGATACGGGCGGCTCATTGACGAAAGGGCAAACAAGGAGGTAGTGGTGGTTGTGGCTGGAAACTTCTTTGTCAACCTGAAGTGCTCCCTCTTACTGGAGAACGCACCCTCTGTCGACAGCAGCCACTTTGTAGCCATGGCAACTCAGCTGGAGTATGAGGCCAGGGCTCACGTTGCACAGAAGTTATGTGTCAAACCGACAGGTAATTAAGCCACCACTACCCAACTCATTTATCTTTAATTTGAGAAACCTACTACCTTCATTTCGGTGTTAAAATAGAAAAAGCTAGCCTATTTAATGACATTTATTATTCCTGACAGGTGTGACAGATGTCATTGTTTGGGGTAATATCAGCGGTAGTTCCCATGTTGACCTGCAGAGGGCGAAGGTTTTCCAATATGAAGGAGGAGCAATTTGGGGACCCTCAGATTTTTCTCAGCCAGTCCTAGAGGTGATATATGACAGGTAAAGCTTCACTGTGTTTATTAAGACAGGTGATATATGACAGGTAAAGCTTGACTGTGTTTATTAAGACAGTCCTAGAGGTGATATATGACAGGTGATATATGACAGCTTCACTGTGTTTATTAAGACAAATTATGAATGAATGTGTCAGTGGTTCCTGCTCCTTTCTTTAATGACTAAATGACCCATATAATAATTATTTTATAACCGCACCAATAAATCAGGGTTTGGGTAAATTATTCAGTCAATTCAAGAAGTTATTTGAATTAAGAATTCAGTTTTTTTGATTTAGGCTAAAATCTTCTATTTTCTCCGTTTATTAAGAAATCATTCAACATATTATGCCCTGTCTGGTTTTGTTCAACTGTTGTACTCTATATTACATTATGTGTTTCAAAGGAAATGGCTGGACTCTGACTTCCAGAGTTTGGTCGTTTCACAACGTGCCGCTGTTGCCTGTCAGACTCAGAGGGCCACAGCCATGTCAGCGACTAACGGCATCATCACACTTCTGAAGGCCTGGATGGGCGACTCCTCTCCTGAGGAGGTCCTCTCATTAGGGGTACTCAGCACAGGTGAAGGTCAACACAGTGGCAGTTACAGATAACACACTCTACACTCTATAGCAGGGGTCGGCAATAGGCGGCCCGCGGGCCATTGCTGGCCCATCACCAATAATATTTGGCCCAGCAGAATATTTTGAGAATCCACTTTTTTTTTTTTTTTTTTTTTTACAATATCGGACCGACAGTCCCACATATAGCGCCTATAATGTCCGAATAGAGAATCTACCTCCACCTGAATAATGCTTATTGTACTTTTATCCATGTTGAGAGTGAATGACACAGGGACAGACAATCAGGCAGCGGGGTGCACCGAAGCGCACTGACGCTGAACCCCTCATAGTGAATCATAAGTAGGTGGACAACGTGTAGTGCTGAAATAGCCGTGTGTGGTTTGAAAAAAATAACACCAGCTCAGTAAATAATTCAAACGTAATGTTTACGTATATGTGACTGCAACACACATATGAACAGTAACAAAGCAAATTCAGTTTAATATTCGGAAAAACATTGACAACAAAATCGGTGAAAAAAAGAAAAGAAAGAAAAGTAATCCGCTTATGCGAGGGGTGGTGGTGCATAGGCCTATGCTCCTGAAACGACAGAGCAAACACGCTATTAGGGATAATAATTACAATGAGCCATTCATTCAAAATATTAAAAATACAATTAGGTTATTAAATACAATAACGACAGGCTTGGTACTCACTTAATGTGAAAAGTGGCATCTCCCATCGGTCAGTATTTGCTTGATATCTGGTTATATGGACGTCAATTTAATCCGCAGGCAGTTCTCAAGTTTTTTTTTGCATCAATCGATTCCTCTCGTGCGTCTTTATCACATTCATTGAGGAAAAGGACGACTCGCATGTATAGAAAGGGAACATTGTGAGCACGGAAGATGTGAGTCTCACAACGGCTTTGCGTTGATGAAACCAGGTAGGATGAACATTATAGTTCGCTGTCCATTCCTCTTTAAATGCCCTGTTTTCACCGTCAACTTTCCTCTTTACACCTTTGGAGAGTGACATGATGTTTCTCTTGCTAGTTAGCAGGTTAAATGTTTAGCTAACTTCACCCGGCAGGCAAACAACCAATCCAATAATAATGTGACCTTGTCTGGGAGGAGGGGGGAATCATTCAGAATGAAAGTATGTTAAATAATTATTAGAATAAGCTAGGCTGCGCTACATCGTCAGTCCACACATTTATTATTCAAAACTATGGAAAAGGGTGAAACTACGTTTCAACGTTGTTGAGAATCACAACACAAACTTGCTAGTCAAGCCAAAATACTGCAACGTAATGGATTGGACTGCTACCTAGTTAGCTACAACACTACTTTACATTGTTACCTAGTTAACTACAACACTACTTTACATTGTTACCTAGTTAACTACAACACTACTTTACATTGTTACCTAGTTAACTACAACACTACTTTACATTGTTACCTAGTTAACTACAACACTACTTTACATTGTTACCTAGTTAACTACAACACTACTTTACATTGTTACCTAGTTAACTAGAACACTTTACATTGTTACCTAGTTAACTAGAACACTACTTTACATTGTTACCTAGTTAACTACAACACTACTTTACATTGTTACCTAGTTAACTACAACACTACTTTACATTGTTATCTAGTTAACTAGAACACTACTTTACATTGTTACCTAGTTAACTACAACACTACTTTACATTGTTAGCAGGCTCACAAAACAAGCTGTGTTAGTTGACTAGCGATGTGTACATTTTTCGAAAGAAAAGTCAAAGCATTAGAACGTGTCACATTTTTTAACAATCAATTACTTATGAATGAATGAATGAATGAATGAATGGAATGAATGGTCTTTATTGTCATTGCTACAGTACAGGTACCAAACAACGAAATTTAGGAGGGGTGGCTCCCCTGGTGTTAGCAAAAAAAAAAAAAAAAACGTTCGGGCCCGCCATCTAGTGGCTCAAAAAAAATTTGGCCCGAGGCCAAACCTAATTGCCGACCCCTGCTCTATAGCATTATTTAAACCAACCAACATGTAAACAGGCCCTCAAAACCCACCTCTTCAAGCTCCCCTTCCCATGTGTCCCCAGCACTACCTTAATTAGGCCCCTATACTTTCTGTTATTTCTTTTTTTGTTTATTTTTATTATTACTACTCAATCTTTTCAGTTTGTAATTAAAGCGTCTTTGAGTGTATAGAAAAGCGCTATATCTAATGTATTATTATTATTATTATTATTATTATTATTATTATTATTATTATGCACACTAAAGCTGTATGTAAGAAGCGTAACAACGACAAAGAACTTTTGGTTTGAAGTCTGCATTTCATATATCATGCATCAGTGCATTCTATGAGGCCCTGATATGTGTCTACTCTTGGCTCTTGTACAGGGCAGTACGACATCCCAGCTGGTGTAGTTTTCTCCATGCCAATGAGGTTCCAGGATGGGAGATGGTCCGTGTTGTCAGATGTAACCATCGGTGACGAACTGAGGGCCAAACTGCAGGTCATTGCAGACCAACTCAGAGTGGTGAGTATTTAACCCCCAGAAACAGCTGCATTCACAGGGGGTCTCACAGCTAAATGAGTATCTGTCTTTACTGTCTAACTAACCTCGGTCCTTTGATCAGTGTGGTTTAGGGGTGGGCCAATGTCGTCATATTTGGAGCTTATTTGGAGAATATTGTGATATTGTTGTCTTCCAAAAAACAGTCTATAAAACTGCTTAAACTGTGCATAAACTATAAGTGATGCATCCCGCTTTTTGAAAGGCAAAATATATCTAGCGGTGAAAACATGTCTCCACCATACTTCAGCAATGAATGATATTATTGTATATTGTGATATTTTCTATAGTGATATCGTGAATAACAAAATGTGGATATCGCTCGACCCTAATGTGGTTTGCCTTGTTTCTATAAGGACACGTTTCATACACCATGTGGTGTGTGTTGTTTTTCTACAGGAGACACTACACTGCATCAAGAAAAGTATGAAGTTTGAAGATATTTCGTGTTAGTCATTTGCCCTTGAAAATGCAACTGTAACTATTAAATTATACTGGGAATTTTGTATTAAAATGTAATATTTTATGTTTTGGCAACTGATGTGACCAATAAATAACATTATCATCTCTGGACTTTTGTACATTATTATTCAAGTTGATATGAACATGCTTTTATTTACTGTACAAGGGTATTTTACATACTCCCACTTACGGGGACCTCAACCATTTAGTGTCGGCCACTACGAGCGGTGTCACTACAGCTGCCTGTGTTTCCCTGGCCAGCCCAACGCAGACCTGCGGAAGCTAGCTGTCAACATGGTCCCCTTGCCCCGCCTACATTTCTTCATGCCAGGCCTTACCTCCCCTTACCAGCAGGGGGAGCCATACCCAACACAGGGCCCTCAGGAGGAGGAGGAGGGCGAGAAGGAGGAGGAGGAAGGGGAGGAGGAGGGAGAGGAGGAGGAGGAGGAAGGGGAGGAGGAGGAAGGGGAGGAGGAGGGAGAGGAGGAGGAGGAAGGGGAGGAGGAGGGCTGAGAGGAGGAGGGAGAGTTTGAGGAGGGAGGGGAGGAGGAGGAAGGGGAGGAGGAGGAAGGGGAGGAGGATGCGGCTTAGGGAAAGGTGAGGGGAAAGGGGAGACTAATCAAATATCCATTTCAATTGTTCCCGTTGTTTAAGTTTGTTCTTTATTCACTCACTACACAAGCAAATGTGCTGTCAGTGTTGACCCAGTTAAAATAACATTAAATCTGAACAGCTTTTTTGGAAACTTGGTTATTTTGTTCGTAAAAGATCAAACTGAGGAAGTTATTTCAGAAAAAAACAAAAACAAGAACAATAATTAGAAAATAGATTCCTTTTTATGATAGTACAGTTCTTGTTAAGTGCCTTTATAATTCAAGAAGCGGTAAAAGCGTAAGCAAACACGTGTCTACAATACATAAAACGTGAACAGAATTGTCTTTGTAAATATCTTTCTGATACAATACCTAACCACATGACCTATCCCCTTATAATTGGTTACAGTGGGATAATTGCAGAAAGCAAGTTCAAAATGAGTATACCACACCTGGGAGGTTAATGAATTCTGATTTCAGGGACATCGGTTCTGTAACACTCAAATCACATGCTTCCTGCTTGCTCCCTCAAAGTTTGAAAATGACCATTTTTAAATTGAATGCTTTGATCTCACATGCAATGTACTGTACAAGCTTCTCTTGCATATGTAGTGCTCAGAAAGCATGGATCGAGGGGGGGGAGGGCTGGTCTATTATACAATTCAGTGCACGGAAAGGATGGTGCGGTGGCATTGGGCAGACACTTCTAGTTCACATCAGTTTCCCTCTGCTGATGGACAAACCACCTTCCAATGTAGACAGGCACACTTGTTTCAACAAAACATCTCTTCATACAGTACAAGGGTTGAGAGTTGGACCTGTACAATCTACATGCACAAATAAAAGAAACAATTGGGTACGGCCAATAAGTAAGCTAGGTTTCCTGTTACACTTATACATCAGGATTGGCAAACATGCATAAAGACAGGATCCCTCACACACTAGAATTGTCAGCGCACCGTTTTCTTCAAATTAAAAAAGACATGCTCCTGCAATATGATATGCTTGAAGTGTGCGGAGGAGGCCATCTTTGCATGTTGGCCATTCAGACCTTGGAGACCAGAGGACAGATGAGCAATGCCAACAGCTTCACCGTAAGTTCGGTGTTTGGGTAAAGATTTAAAATCAACACCCAGGAAAGGAGGCATCTAGGTTTGCTACTCATCCATCTTCCTGCTACTATGTGAGAAGAATCTAATGATTCGGGGGATCATTTGCATTCAAACTGCCCCTAATTTCAAACTGAAAAGATAAGGTAATAAGTACTTTGTGTCGTTAAGTTACTTGGGAGGTTTTCACAGTTGTGCAGAATGCACTTTACTTGAAACACACTTCTAAAATGTCCTCACCAGATGACTTGAAATCTCCAGGGTATTTGTACATGATTAAATAACTTGGGGTTACTGACCTTAGGAATAGAATCTTTATTTTCAAGCGCCCCTCCCCCCTCCCCCTCCCCCCCCCCAGGACAATAGGGTTCCATGAACTGACCTTTAAATAAAATAATTTATATATTATATTATTAGCTTATAAATCAAAACAAAACGTTTTTCTTGCTCTCTGAAAATCTATCAATATAGAACATCATGTCGGTTTCGATATTCTGATTTTCAACCCTCACATTAAACCCTCCCCCCCGCACATAGACACACCTTATTACTAGCAGTCCGTAAACCTGGCTTTGATGGCTTGTTCCCTCGGCTAGAAGCAATATCACCCTGCGAAACACAGGTGCCCTCAGACCCGACATCCCAGGACCACTGTAACGGTGTGAGTAAGGGCAGAATCAGCTACAGTGATCTTAAACCCCCCAACAACACTCACAAACCAACTGCCAACTGAACCTCAGACCCTTTTGATAAGTGTATATCGGTATAATATCTACATGTACGAGTAAAACAAACAGTCGGGGTTATGAGAAAGCTAGGACTCCTGTTGGTGCCGGGGAGATGGAGGCGTGTCCGTGAGAGAGGCCGCTCCCACGAACCCCCGTCCGTCCGGGCTGAGAGCCAGGCCCATCTCGTCCATCTGCTCCAGTTCACTTTGGTCCAGAAGCTCAAAGTCCTCTTCCTCCTCGGTCGTCGGTACGAGCGTGTCGTCCGGCACGTCCTCGGCACCCCCGCTGGTCTCCGCGGCGACGGCGACGGCATCCTCGGGGTCCTCGTCCTCCGGCCCGGTCGCGGTGGTGTCGGGAGGGCTGTCGAGGAGGAGGGCACTGGGGGGCGTCTCGGTGGGCAGGAACTCTGCCATGGAGGAGCCCTCGCTGGCCTCGGTGGATCGCAGCAGGGCGGACAGTGTGTTCTGCACCACGGTGGAGATGGCCGTGCTCACGATCTCCTCGCTCAGGGCCTCCAGAGAGCAACGAGGGCCTTGGGCGCCGGCGGCCTCCTCTCCTCCGCTCTCCTCCGCCCCCCCAGCACCACCCGGCGGCACCACACCCTGGTCTCCCCCGGACGGCCGCCCGTGTCCGTTGAAGTGCGTGTTGACGAAGTGAAGCGGGGACGCCAGGTGCTGGAGGAGGAGGCTGGCGGGACTCAGAGCCTCCCCCTCGGGGGGCTGTCCTCCCGGGGCGGTCCCGACACCCTGACCCCGACCAGGGCTACGCAGAGGGAAGTGGAGCAGGCTGTGCTCGATAGGAAACTCTTCGATGGAGGGAAAGTCAGGCAGGTCTCTGAGGAAGGCCTCCTCTGGATCACTGTGAACACTCTGCTGGTCCAGGTCTGGAGCCAGAGAGGGAGAGAGAGAGAGAGAGAAATTGTGGCATCAATATGAATGAACGAATGGTTGTAAATGTCTTTTATTAGGATAAAACCCCTTGAGATGTGCCATCTCGTTTTCGAGGGGGTCCTAACATAACACTACATAATAATGTATATGAACAATACATACTACATAATAACAATGAATGAATGAATTAATCTTTATTTCGAACATGATTTAAAATTAAAAAAACGAATAACTAAAGTTATAAGAAAAAGGTACAGGTATCACTGTTGGAAAGGGAGTAGGATGAAGCCTAAGCTTATCATGTCCTACCCCTATCCGTCACTTCCAAGTGAGAACAATAATACTTCAATTATATAATCCATTAATGAATTAATACATAAATTACAGTATCCACAGTACTATATCAAAATACACAGAGGCGCAAGTTGGCCAAAATTAACACCCCCCCCCAAAAAAACAACAACTGTCCCATAGATCAGGAACACTCTCCAGTAGGTATGAATGTGTCAGAGCCGAGAGAGGAATACGCAGAATACGTGGACTGCACTTATACCACCTTTATCCAAAGCGCTTTACAACGTCCTCTCATTCACTCATTCACACACACATTCACACACCAACGGGGGCAAGCTACCATGCAAGGCACCGGCCCGCTCACTGGGAGCAATTTTGGGGTTCAGTGTCTTGCCCAAGGACACTTCGACATGTGGCCAGCCGGGGCTCGAACCGCCGGTCTGCCAACTTTGTGATCATTAGACAGCGGCTCTACGTCCTGCGCCACAGCCTCCCCGACGTCACCAGCCAAACCACAGACGCAAGGTTATCCTCAAGAAACACGGTCAGGTTATAGTTTGCTAAAAAAGTACCTAAAAAGCCTGCAGAGGTCTGGGAAAAGGTAGGGTATGAGGTAGGCAGATAGGTATTATAGGCAGATAAGATTAATATTATCACGGACCAGAGTGATTACAAGTTTGGAAAGTCCGGAAAGTTTTCAGAAAAAGGGATCTGCCTTAAGATTGACAGCATACCACCTCCTCATCTGTGAAACATGGTGAAGGGGGTGTCATGTTTGGGCACGTAGAGCTGCCACGAGAACTGGCTAACTTGTCTTCATTGATGCTTGTAACTGCTGATGGCAGCAGCAGAATGGATTCTGAAGTGTTCAGAAACATCTTGTCTGATCAAATCCAATCCAATGCTTCTAAATCCATTGGATGGGGCTACATCGAACAATCAAAATAATATGACCCAAATGACCCAATGACCCAAAACATACTGCCATAGAAACTCGTGGCCAGAAAATGTAAAAGCCTTGACAGGCACAACTCAATCTTTAAATCCAATCGAACATGCATTTCATTTCCTAATGATAACACTTTAGGCAAAAGCAGACCTCAAACCAAACAACAACTGAAGATGGTTACAGTACAGGCCTGGTAGAGCATCACCATCGTTACAGTACAGGCCTGGTAGAGCATCACCAGAGAAGATACTCTGTGTCTGGTGGGATCAACAGGTCGCAGACTTCAGGCGGTTATTGCTTGCTTAAGGATTGTCCACCAAATACTAAACATGAGTGCTTCATTTGGACACGTTTCAGGGAACTGTATTTTAGTTTGTTTTGTTCATCTATTCATCCCCAATGCAGTTTGTCTGGTCAACCACAATAGACCTATCGCTAAGCCACGCCCCAAAATAGAAATTGTCCAATCATATCACAGCAAAAGTCACTACAGACAGAAAACTTGGACAAACAACTTGCTAATATCTGATGGTGAAAAGCTTCTAGACTAAATATTCTTGTCATCTTTTAAAAAAACATGTTTATTACTTCCTTGTATTTCAGACATTTGAACTCCTGCCACTGTAAGTCATTCAGTCACGGTCAGTCAGTCAGTCACTGTCAGTGAAGAATTTGAGCGAGCGTTGTTTGTTTGTCCGAGTATTCAAAGAGGGCGTGGCTTAGCGATAGGTCTATTAGAACCCATGAGTCTGTTGTGCGATTGGTTTACCTTCAGAGACATCTGTGAGTTGTGGGGTGGTGGCTCTGGACACAGAGAACCCCCCGCTCTCCAAAATGGACACTTCCTCGTCAGACAGCTCCGAGTCAGTGATGGCCATGGCTAAAGCTGTGGTCTTCACATCCACCTGACCGATGATAAAACACCACACTTAGAGGGGACATCTGCGTTCTATAACCCACAGCACGGCCACATAGGATTTTGACAGTGTGAGTTTTAGAGCCAAATACGGTTATTACATAGACATTACAAAATCAAGCAGGGTCTTAAAATCCTTCCGATTGTTTTGACATTTTGGAGCTCAAACATGAGTCAGGGATCTTTTTTGTTTCTTGTAATGTCAACAGAGCCCTGTGTGTGTGCAGCAGGGACGGCAGGCTCACCGTGGGGGCAAAGCAGGACAGCTCCTCCTCACTCTCGCTCTCCGTCTCTGCCCTGGGCTCATCCCCGTCCTCCACCTCCTTCTTCACCTCTGCGCGCACACAGACACAGACACAGACACACGCACGCACGCGCACACACGCACACACAGACACACGCACGCACACACGCGCACACACACGCACACACAGACACACACACAGACACACACGCACCAGAAAATTAAATTAGTTCCAGCTGACACATCAGTGGCACAGACCAGGGGGGTTGACGGTTTCCAGGGCAACAGTGACGTTCAGGCTTTCACAGCGAGAGAGGAGGACTTGTGAACAACACCGAGGGACACTCACTCCTTTTGTCATGCTTGTGGTGTTGGGTGTCACCCTTCATGCTGTACTCCAGCTTCATCAGGATGGGCTCCAGGCCAGTGTACATCCTCTGGATCAGCTCATGATACACCACCAGAGGCCACAGCAGCACGCTCAGCACTGCTCCGCCGCAAAAAGAAAAACCCAATTACATTTTTGATGGCTTTCAAATCAGTCAGTCAGACCAATAATAATGATCATAATAATAATCATACATTAGACTTATATAGCGCTTTTCTAGACACTCAAAGACGCTTTACAAACTGAAAAGATCGAGTAGTAGTAATAATAAAAAGAAACAGAAAAATCTATAAAAGAAAGTATAGGGGCCTAATTGAGCTAGTGCTGGGGACACATGGGAAGGGGAGGGGGAGAGGGTTAACTGGTGAAGGGTTAGGGTTAGCAAGCTTGAAGAGGTGGGTTTTGAGGGCCAGTTTAAATGTTGGTAATGGTGACATTTCACTAGAACAGATCATAAAACAACAATCAACTAGACGGTCGTATCATTGAGGAAGGAATGGGAAGCCACAATGATAAGAGACGCATGCTTCAGATTCTGGAGCGGCCTGACATGACCCAATCGTGACTCATGCTTAAGTAAGGAATCATGAACGCTTCCACAATCATTCCAAGGCAAGGCAATTACTTAAGTTATGCATTGGCAGTTACGCTGCTGATCTTATAGACCAACCAGTAACCACACCCTTTTGGCACAGTAAAATAAAAAATAATGAAATAAATGTCTTATGCAAGTTGGCTCACCACAGATGTAGGAGATCATGATTCCTGGTATGTAGTGTGCCGCCAAAGCTAGCACAAAGCAGCCTGAACACATCATGGCACAGAACTATGGGAGGAAGTCAAAGCAGTGTCACTAAAACCTTGTTGGTCGAGGCTACGGCGGTAAGAACCATAGACTGTAGTAAAACTCACAGAACACGGCTAATGAAATGGGTGACAGGGACCAGTATTGATATACAGGGCCCTGTGTAATTGTTGGGACACTGGAGCATTTTTTCTTCTTCTTCTTTTGGCTGTACACTCCAAAAGTTTGGACTTTAACTCACTGACTATGAGGTTAAAGTATAGATGATTCTCAGCTTTTATTTGAGGGTATTTGAGAACATATTGGTTTCACCATTTAGAAATAAACTACAAAACTATAGTACATAGTCCCCCTATTTCAGGGCACCAAAAGAATTGGGACCGGTTAATATAATGTCCAAATTAAGCACTCCTGTTTAGTATTTGGTCGCAAAGCCGTTACATGCAATATAACTGACTGTAGTCTGCCATCCAGTGACGCCACCAGGCCTTCTTCTCTAGTGATGCCCTGCCAGGCCTATACTGCAGCCATCTTCAATTTGAGGTCTTTTTGCCTTAAGTCTCATCTTCAATCTTCATGTTAAATTGGATTTAAACCTGAAGACTGACTTGGCCAGTGAATAACTCCACTTTTTGGCCATGAAAAATTCTCTAGTTGCAATGGCAGTATGTTTAGGGTCAGTGTCATGTTGTATGACGAAGCGTCGCCCAATGAGTTTGGATTGAAGCCGGCGATACTACGGCGACCACGGAGAGAGTTGCAGCAGGTGCCAGAAAGCACGTTCCCCGTTGAGAACATTTTGGACAGCAATTTTGTTTGCCATTCATTTCTAATATTGTATGCCTCCTCACTTCCCTCTCGCCGTCACTCTGGCACATGGTCATCTTTGATCCATCTGTCCATAACACCCTTTTCCAGAACTCTGCTGGCCCTTTTAGGTACGTTTTTACCCAACTGTAACCTGACCACTCTGTTTTTGAGGCTAACTAGGGGTTTGCAGTGTTCCTAATCTGTTTTTTGTTTTTTCTTAATTAATTGAGCATCCACTGTAGATGTCTTCCTTGGCCTACAAAGGCCATTTGAGGTTGCTGAGCTCAGCAGGGCTTTTTTTTTTTTTGCTGATGTTCCAAAGTGTTCTTTTGGTAAGCTAAGGCTTTGGCTATGTTTCCCATTTGTTCAGCCATAATGACTTCCTTGACTTTCACTGATGTCTTTTTGGTCCTCGTGTTGACATGATTCCAAAGGCAAATGCAATTAATCTTTTGTAGTTGTTTAGTACTTTTATTTCTGCACTTGTATTTGTATTGCACCTTGTTTTTAGTGTATTTTATCTGTTGTTTTCTCTTTTACTAGTGTTTTATCTGTTAAGCACTTTGGACGGCTGTTTGTCGTTGTGAAATGTGCTATATAAATAAACATTACTTACTTACTTACTTACTTACTTACTAGCATCAACTGTCAGAATTAGACTGACAGCTCTTTATGCACAAAGTATGTGACAGGACACACCTAACTACACAGAGACCCCTATTTTCCTTCCTTACTTTTGGTGCCATGAAAGATATTAATTTACATGCATAAAAAGCATTTTCTAAATGGTGAAACCACAAATAACCCTCAAATAAAAGCTGACAATCTATAATTTAACCTCATATTAACTGTTTGATTTCAAATCCTAAACTACCGCAATAATTACACAGGATACTCTATCAGCAGACAACCCCACCCCACTATGTATAAATACAGACTACATGTGACATGAATTTATACACTGGAGGTGACCATGACATGACACAATTTACCATGACCATGACACAATGTATACACTGTAGGTGAGGTGAATTTTTACCTTGCCATGATTCTGCTGTTTGTACTGCAGCATCTCCTGGATGTAGAGGCTGTAGGTGAGATAGCTCTCTGCCAGGTGGTGGCTCAGCTCTGGGACACTGAGGAGCCGTGGTTGAACAGTCATGGTCTCTCTACGGTCAGAGAAAAGGAGGAGCGTGTAGGGAACAGGGATTAACACATGAATGTGTTATTCTACCGCAGTACTAAAAACAAACCTGAAACTTAGCTTAGCTTAAATGCTATTCATGGGCTCAAGACCAGCGAGCGAGTGCATAAATCATAGTAATGGGTTTAGATCTTTTTCAAGAGATGTACCTTTCCATCAGGTCGGCCTCGGGATAATGAACTTCTGTAGTGCAGAAGAGATAGTTCATGTAAGAAACACACATGTTTAGTATCAAATACGAGTGGGCTTGATTCTCAAACTACATGATTAATAGACTAGCCGGAGTAAACTCTACAGGGATACTGTCAGATATTTTAAAAAGCCTATAGTATAGAGATATAGCAACTGCCATCATTTCTGGCTTTATATTGAGCCCAGGCAGAGTGTGGCTGTGTAACCTTACCTGCGATGAGAGGTAACTTGTGCTTCCATCTATCCAGCAGCACCAGTCCCAACAGAGACACACTCAGCAAGAACAGTGGACGAAGTGACGTCGACGACAGAAACCTGGAATTGTTACAACACACACACACACACACACACACACACACACACACACACACACACACACACACACACACACACACACACACACACACACACACACACGTAACCAACATTTCCTGGC
The DNA here is from genome assembly GCF_963989245.1 of Nansenia antarctica. NCBI lineage: Eukaryota > Metazoa > Chordata > Actinopteri > Argentiniformes > Microstomatidae > Nansenia > Nansenia antarctica. The sequence goes on from NC_137690.1 coordinate 69,487,521, forward strand.
ACTGTCATTTTCACATTGTCATTCACTTTTTAGCTTAAACTCACATTTAGTCAAGTGTGAATGGATTGCCAGGCAGCTAGATTCACTGGACGCATAATAATCATGCAATAGTGTGCAATGCAATATTGTCCTGTCCTGTCCTCGTAGTGGAGCGCTGGCTGGAGAATTCCAATGACAGCTGTCCACCGATGTGAGCCACCCAAAGCTGGCTGGAGAGATCTACTCCTGTTTATGGATCGGGATTATCGCTCATCGCCCCTAGTCATTACGACGCCATAAACGTGGAGCGTATATCTATATCCATCAATAGTGCCACATATTGCGTTGCTTTGTACAACACCCAGGAACCCAATGCAACACCCAGGAACCCAATGCAACTCACCAGAACAAGGTGTTCAGTGTGAGGGCAGCGCAGACGCTGTGGATCGGCCTCTCCCACACCAGAAGCCTCTGCACCCAGAACAGCGCGGGCTCGTATGGGGCCAGCCAGCCCTGCAGGCGGCCTCGCAGACGCACCAGCTCCGGGTCCAACCCGTCCAACCCGCACCCAGGGTGCTCCGGTCCTCCGGCGGGGAACAGGGCCTCCAGGCCGCCCGAAGAGGAGCAGGAGGTAACAGAGGGGCGTCTCGCCTCCTCTCCGCTCGCCATCTTTTCCACCACTTTGTGTATTTTGTGTTGTGGAGATCAGATCACGGGGTGTGGATGGGGCGGATGGATGATCCGTGGTCAAGGCCCGTCATGGATTAACAAAAAAGCAAAACCTACAGCAGGTCACATGATTCGTTGTTTACGCGAGTGAGATCATAGGGATGACATCTAACGGCTGGATCAGGTACTACACGGGTATGGTGACATCTAGCGGCTGGATCAGGTACTACGCGTACTATGGTGACGTCTACTGGATGGATCAGGTACTACACGTATAGGGTGACATCTACTGGATGGATCAGGTACTACCACTACTTGCCTGGGTTTGTTATGTGATAATACTAGTATTTGTTTCTCCTTGCTTGTCTGAAGAGAGCCATGTAGAAAATATTGTGAATAAAGTAGACAAGGCGGATATAGCAGAAAACGTTTAATAAAGCAACAAATAACAAAAAAAAACATGAAATAACAAATACTTGATGATCAATTTGATCAAATGCAACTAAGGAAAAGTGTTCCAGAAAACTCATACAGCTATCGATTGATTTCCATGACAACTGCAGCAGCTGCTGTTTATTAACAGCTCATCCATCATACACTTCTTCTTCTTCTTCTTATCCATTAGCGATTTCAGTTTATTTACTTGCAATCTCTGAAAAAAACAAACAAGAGTGAAGAATAATGCTGTGAAACATAATAAGATTAACCAGATAACTAGATCTCCATCACTCAAATGTCCAGTATCATAACAGAGGCTGCATGATGTTCCAACCAAAGATGGAGAGACAAACACACTAAACAGCTGTTCCCATTGGCCAACCTCTAAAGCGTGTATGCAGAACAATGTCAACATAGCCTCTCTGCATGCTGAATAGCATTAGTTCTAATCTAGAGCAATAGATTAGCTGTCCTTAGTGACAATAGCGGTCATACACAGTGTGTCATCCACATAGACTGGTAATGAATGATCTAATAGCCTGCACAATGCATTAGGCAAGCAGGGAAGGATAAGGCTGGCACTTGATTGGCTGGTTAAGAGTGTGCTGTAGTGTCTCTACAAGCCAATCAGCAGGTTGAGATGGAGAGAGAGAGAGAGAGAGACCAAGAGCCTACCTGCCCAATGCCTAATGTTGGTGGAGAGGGATGGGCTGACTCTCCCACTGCTGCTAATATAAAAGGTGGTGTATACCTGCCGGAGATAAGACCAAGGCCTGCAGCAGGTCAGACAGGGAGATGATGCCCCTCACCACATCCTCTCTGTCCACCATCACCAGCCGGTGAACCTGAAGGGCAGGAGGCCAGATTAAGTAAGTAAACATATTACTGAAGACAATAGAAGCAAAAGAACAATCTAGAATCCGTTAAGTTATACCTCAATGACCTTCGACCGCAAGGACAACCTCAATGAGCAGAGTATAGCACATCAGGAGCTGAAGTAGTGTGCAATTGTGTGTGTGTGTGTGTGTGTGTGTGTGTGTGTGTGTGTGTGTGAGGTGCAGTCGTCACACAACCGTTTCGGTATGATACGTTACAGATCAATGTGTTTAATCTTAATCTAAAAGGCAAAAAAGCAACATGTCTAACATATCTAACATGTCTAACATGTCTAAGTGCACTTTGAATATAACTGACTGATCCGTACAACCCATTAAGGGGAGACACCATGGTGGAGCGGAGATTCAAACCTCTGCCTTGACGATGCGGTCGATAACCGTCTCCAGGGTCTCGTCGGGGTAGCATTTGATCACGCCCTCCACCACGCAGGCCCGCCTCCTGATGGCCTCCGTCATGGTCATGTTCAGGTTGTTGTAGGTCTTCTGGGCCGCCAGGTTCTGTCGCGGTGAAGCAGAGAAACTCAACTGACTGAACAAACCATTTGATTTGATCCAACCTTTTTGTCATTGCATAAAAAAAATATTTTTTGCTCTCGGCACATGGTCAGCCATAGTCAGCGCCCCTGGAGCAATTATGGGTTAAGGGCCTTGCTCAAGGACACAACGGCAGTAGTAGCACCTTAGATATGGAAGTTATGCATAACTTGCCCCGGCTGGCCACATGTCGAAGTGTCCTTGGGCAAGACACTTAACCCCAAATTGCTCCCAGTGAGCGGGCCAGCGCCTTGCATGGTAGCGTGTCGCCATTGGTGTGTGAATGTGTGTGTGAATGGGTGAATGAGAGGCCGTTGTAAAGCGCTTTGGAATAAGGCGCTATATAAGTGCAGTCCATTTACCTCTAGGCTACCGCCGCCCCCAATGCTCACAATGTACTCAATATACCAATGTGAGGCGATCCATGCAAAAAATCAAGTGGCAACAGTGACCTTTTTATATATTTTTAGAGTGCATTCAACTGGAACAGCATTGTTGTACTTACAATCACATCAAACCGGGCGTAGAGAGCCACCACCTTGCCTGGGCGAAAGAAAGACAGTGAGAGTGAAACAAATCCACAACCTGAATCCTGCTATGCATCAGGTTACATTTAATAATAATAATAATAATAATAATAATAATAATAGCTTAGATTTATATAGTGCCTTTCTCAAACCCAAGGACGCTTAACAGATTTCATAGACAGACCGTCTGACAGACAGAACAGAAAAACAAAGCAAAGAAACAAAGACAACGAGAGTGATAAAACTAGACTAGGGGCCAAAGGCCTTGGAGAACAGGTGGGTTTTGAGGGCTGATTTGAAAGTGTCCAGGGTAGGGGCGTTGCGGATCGCTGTGGGGAGAGAGTTCTAGAGGGTGGGAGCTGCCACGCTGAAAGCTCTGCCCCCGAAGGTCTGTTTGATTGTTCAGAACTGAATATGAATGGTTTTTCCCCACACCTTTTTAGTGTTTGTATATTATTTCTTTTTTAGGTTATTGTTGTGTGATGCAGCCCCATTCTTTATATTGGTCACTCTTATATTTCTCATTTTCATTGGATAGAGATAGTGAAGTTAGACAGGAAAGTCAGAAGGAGAGGGTACGTCAGCAGGGCAAGGACCGGATTCAAACCCATGCCAACACGGGCATATGTGTGCACTGTCGGCCGCGATGCTCGACCACTGGTCCACCCCAGGCCACGTGTTTGGATATATTTTAGTGCACTGCAATTATATCAAGTCAACTGCCAATGTTTGTTTGTGAAATTGTAATTGTGAATTGTTTTCAACCCAGGCTAAACTCAGTGTACTGTGTTGAGTGACTGAGTTGAACATTTACAACAACATCACTACACCCAACACCATCTCGTGAGCTTAAGGTTAAGGTAAGGTTCTATCTCCATTTAGGGTAGTTCAGAGATATTGAGTTTTTACTTTCCATTATGTTTTGTGAGATGGAACCTTTGTATTTTATGAATTTCTAACTCAGAAATGTCAACATTTAAAAAAATAACACCTCACAGGCATTAATAAACACCTAATGGATCAGATTATGTAAAAAACAAAATTTTGACAAAAATGGAGATAGAACCTTATAATTCTAACGTCACGAAATCCCGGTGAACCCACCTTGTTCGTTAACCACAGGCAGTGCAGACACCCTCCTGTCCACAAACACAGACAGGGCGTCGTAGACTGTGGCTGTGTGCAGAACTGTGGCGATGTTCCGGAACGTTCCAATCCCAGCCTCCTGGATCGGCTTCTGCAGAAAACGGGGTTTGGGGACCGTCCCTCCCTGGGAAGAGAGTAGAGAGGCCATCCAAGAGATCAGGAGAGGCTGGTGGAGGTACTGTACACAGACACACGTATCTGAAACCATTCCTCATTCCGAACCGAACCATGCATTACAATGAGCCCGTCCTCCGATTTCTACCTCCCCTGCAAGAGATACACCCAGTTCAACACCTCAAATGGCCTCATATATTCTGTCATATCAGCATAACAAATGAAAACATCTTATAGAACTCAAGTCATGCTTTCTTACAAATATATGAAGGAACTTGAGGATTCGCTTGTGTGTCAGGATGTGTAAGACATTTCCAGACTCGGGGTCAATGACCGGTAGTCTGTGGATCTTGTACCTCAGTAAGGAATATATGGCATCAAACAGGCTGTAGAGAGTGGAGGGGAGGATGAGTAGGGTCAAAGGGTAAAACACTGGAGAGCACAACCATCAACAACACCAGTACCACCGTGAATGAGGAAACTGCTGCTGAAACTGCTGATGGCTTTGCCCACAATAGAAATTAGTAGAAGAGACTGCAGCATAGATTTACCTGGCGTCAGGGGTGATACTGATGAGAAAGTGATTGGAGTACTCCAGGTAGACATCTGAGAGAGAGAGAGAGAAAGAGAGAGAGAGAGACACACACACAGAGACACACACACACTCACACAGAAGAGGAAAGAGTCACAGAGGGACTTTGGATAATAGCTGACGCTTTTATCCAAAGCGACTTACATTGCAGTGAGTGCATACATTTCAGTATATATGGTTGCAGCGGGAATCGAACCCACAACCTAAGCGTTGTTAGCGCCATGCTCTACCAACTGAGCCACAGAGGACCAAGCATGGAGCATTGTAACATTAGTTAGTTAGCTTATTTACTTTTAAATGAGTCACCTCTCCATGTCTCAATCTTATGGTTTTCCAGCTCGTAGATTTGAACCTGTGGGAAAAAATATATTTTGTAAAAGCATATTGTATACAATAAGCTCCATTGCATTCACACAACCAAAATCCTCTCATTCTTGCACTATTTGTGTATAATATTAATGACAATGATCATCATTGTGTACAAACGTATTGATAAAGACTTTCTATTGGAGTTCTAAATTCGGCTAAAGTTTCACACATTAAATGATGCAGGGGGGTTCATACGCACCAGGGGGGACTTGTAATAACGATGGAGAATGTTGATGAAATCTGTGATGGTGAGCATACCTGTTTGGGAAATAAATAAAAAGTCAGCCATCTTTGCTACAATAGTGATGTACATGTATGTACATGCACACATAGTGATTAGCATGCACATGCACTGATTCTAATAGTACTATAACCTGTTCTTCCCTTACCCACAAACCGTTGCAACTTGTTGTCCCAAAGTGGCGCAGCCCTCAAGCCATTTTCCACCAGAGCGATAAAGGCCTTTTTCACCTGCAGGCAAACCCAACAAACCCAACAACCCCCCCCCTCCATCAGTTCAAAAACAACAGAGCTCTGACATCAAATAGAATGTCAACATGGACCAAGATTTTACATTCCATGAGAAGTGGGGAGTTTAAGCAGCTGGACTCTTACTTGGAGCATGGTGTCAAATATGACCAGTTTGCAGCTGGTTGGAATGGCGTCGTAGCAGCAGTGACTTTTCATGAAGTTCATGTAGACGTCAGCCTCAGGCTCTGGGTGGGGACAGACAAATGTCTTTTCATCTGAAACACATAAATTAGGAATCTATGCAAATGCGCACATGCACACACACACGCACACACACACACACACACACACACACACACACACACACACACACACACTCACACCCACACACCCACCCACTCACACTTCACTCACTCACTCACTCACTCACTCTCACACACACACACAGATGTTACCTGCACTGCCTGTGCACGTCGCTAACTCAAATACATGTTAGTGTTACATTGTGGCCTACCATGGAGAGGCTCCATGGTTGCAAAGCGTGTCCATGGATCTGTTGTCTTCCCAGCAGTGAACATACGCCTGGTCCTGCTGCACACAGACTCTCCCCTTTCCTCACAAAGCAGTTGGTTCTATATTAGGAGCAGGAGTCTCCAGTGGTATGCAGCAGAGAGAGAGAGAGCCTGAAAGGCATGGGGGTGGGGAGGAGGTGTCTGTCGAGAGTTCACGGGGGAGGCACACACAGTGTTATATGTACACCGTTACTTGGCCAGGGCTCACTTGAAAATATGACTTCTCTGGTTAGGTGTAAATGCTGCAGAGCACAGCACAGCCAAAACGAAAGGTGTTGGTAAGTCATTTGCACCTTCCTTCTTTACTGTGCAGTGCTCTCTCTCTGCCTTGTGCCTGCCCTTGAACTTTGATTTATCAAAATAAGCATTTTTAAAAAAAAGTCTCACGAGACGTATCAGAATATGTCTGGATTTTCCTTTAGCGACATTGATGGAATACCTCCCAGGTCTGTCAGCCCCCTCACCCGAAGCAGGAGTGCTCTGTAACTGTTATTGGAGCTGAACTTTAAACTAGTGCTTGTGAAACTGCTTTGATTCTATGCATAGTTAGGGTGTGACTGCATTGTTGCTTCAATTCTTTCCTGCTCCCAAAGGCGTTCTATTACTTACTGTGATGTTCTTGAGATCGGGAGCAGCGACAATAACAGGAAATGTGAGTTTGTTTGTTTACAGATTGTTGTTTGTCTTGTGTTTCATTAGTTAGGTAGTAGTGCCAGAGCAGACTACATTTGCAGAGATGCAGCCCGTCACAAAAAAGGTTTGATCAAACTTTTATTAAGGGTGAGCATTTTTACACATTTCTACACATTTCATGTATTTAACATTGTTTACAAAAATTAAACGATTTTGTGCTTCAAAATTAAAGTCTGTTTCCATACATTTTGGTTGATTTCTGCAAGTCAACAGAAGACCAAACTGTCCTGGGGACCAGTACAGACCGGCTTTGTAGAAACAAATGTCATCAATGTCAAATTAAGTAAAATGTAGAAAAAAAACCATCAATCTCCCTGTCTATTGCACTCTCTCTGGAGGAGATGGATGAGAGAGCAAAAGCAAGCTCTTCTTCAGGGAGGATATAGGAGTCTTTTCAGAGCAAGGAGAAGACTTGAGTGATAGTGTGGCTAAACGGTGGTAAATTCTCCCAAACCAAATGTTTATGTTGATAAAGGTTACCAAATGTGCAAATGTTAAACCAGCCTACTATGCATATTTCATAATGGGCCGGTTTCACAGACAAGGCTTAAGCCTAGTCCTGGACTAAATCACACTTTCAATGTAAAATCTCCATTGAAGATGCTTTTTAGTCCAGGATTAGGCTTAAGCCTTGTCTGTGAAACTGGCCCAATGTGTTTTATTATAACAGCTAATCCATGTTAGGATAATAGTATGATTCCATGAAAATGTAATCATCTTTGAGATTCACGTTTCAGTTTACGGTTGTCTTATACAAAAAGCGCATTTCCAAAAAGCAAAAAGTCGACTAGATATCGGTGACCTATCACTGTATAAGTAAGTGCTTTTCGGTAGTACAAATGTGAAAACCTCAATAATAATAATATCCAGAGCATATCCAGAGAGTTCTAAGATGGTAATGCTAGTTTCTTGACTGAAACTAAAAGCTGTTTCTCGTCGCTCAGTTTGAGGGCAGCTGTTGCTTCAGCTGCAGCTGAGGTCAAGGGTGAACAGCCGTACTGAGGTAAAGATAGAAAACAGTGTTCTGTTCTGAAAACCGAAAGCATAAAAACTCTACTGTTCAGTGCGAGGACCAGTAGCTTCTCAGTGGCTTCACTGATCTCGTATGACAAACCCAATAAAAATGCATAAACATGTTATGGCAGTTCAAAAAAATAACAATGCTTGTTAATGAGCGCGCAAAAGGAACCAAAACACCACAGCAAAGTAAACTAGCAGACTCCCTTTCCTGATCCATTCATATGCTCACCTTCAAGACTTACTGTGAGACTCGTCAATAGGCTCCTGATCTGCTGCTGGAGAGAGAAACACTTTCCCTAATTTCTTATATAGCGGTTTCATCAAAACTCAGCTCAATCAACTGAAAACATGACACGGCTCCCACATCTAAATCCTGCTGTTCCCCATTGTCAAACAATGGTAGGTAGTAGCCTAAGTACTGCCCTGCTACCATACGACTGTACAACGCCTCCTCTGGCTGGCTCCATCGGGGTGATCTGAGTCAGGCTGGGGGATGTTGAATCATACTGGACTTCAGATGTTACAGATGTCTATTTCTCAGATGTCTATTTTATTTTTTATTCTATTGTCACTTTATTTATTTTTGTTGTTGTTGTTGTTGTTGTTGTTTATGATGTAAGCTGCTGTAAGTGTGAAGCCTTAATTTCCCCTTTGGGATCAACAAAGTACCTATCTATCTATCTAGTAGCATACTATGTGCAGTGAGGTGCAAGCATGCCAAACCCTTTACCAAACCAGAAATATCGATTCCCCAAAAATAGACATCCTCGTAGCTCTCAGACCCCATCATCACTGACCCTGACTTAGGCCAATGGACAAGGGACCCTTTGAAAAGCTGTGAGAAACTTTCTATAAAAAAATGTTGACATTTTGAGAATGAGCACGTAACTTCCTGCTTTATATCTACAACTGAGTCAGCTGCCCTCAAACTACCGTACAAAATGTACAGTAAAATGCCTCTATCTAAAATGTTATCATACCGTATGTGGAAAAGCACATACAGAAAAACTTCATAACAAAGTGGTGAGCGGGTGCATTAGGAATTCATTCAGAAATTCAGCTGGTTTGTAAATTTGAGTCCGTCATCATCACAGGGCGACAGCAGGGGGGCGGGGCCTCCGTGTGCCGCCTCTAGCTGGGCATGAGGAGAGACGGGGCCTTCTCAAAGGGCAGCATGGACCCCGGGCAGCAGCGCCCGGCCCTGAGGGGGGCCATGCCGCCCAGACGGGAGGAGTCCAGAATCGGGGTGAGGAGGGAGGGGGGGGCCAGCCAGGGTGTGGGGCGGCGGCCGGGAGCTCCGGGGATATCCAGGGGGTTGTCGTCGGAGGCGTTCTGGGGGCCGCACTGCAGAGGGGGGAGGCGCCCCAGGCAGCCTGGGCAGAGCAGAGAGGAGGCGGTCCAGGTCAGAGCGGGCGGTTCTTGCTGCGGGTGGTGTGGATGCGGATGGGGATGGGTGTGGGCCAGCGAGGTGAGGATGGAGCCCCATAGACACAGTATAGAGGTCTGGGAGGTGGAGGAGGAGGTGGAGGTGGAGGATGGCGGGCTGCGGTCGTCTTTGTGCGTGTCGAGAGCGGCGGCTGGCTGGAGGTTCTGACTGCTGTCGTTACCCAGGACGCCGCAGCAGTCGAGGCTGGAGGCGGCGGCGGCGGTCTCTGGGAGCAGCAGGCCGGGGGAGGGGCCGGGGCTCTGGCCGAGGTGGTTTGGGACGACGGGGGCCAGGGTGGTGGGGGGGCTGCTTCTGGGGAGGCTGAGCTGCTGCAGCACCGCGGTGGTGGCGATGAGGCCGGCCACACTGGTCAGATACACCAGCCCCAGCATGCACGCCACCTGGACAGGGAGAAAAAAAACGGGTTTTTACTAATTACAGGGTTCCCACACCTTCTGAAACATCACATTCAAGCACCTTTCAAGGACTTTCAAGACTCAATTCCCAACACGGCATAGTTTGAGACAGAACTAGTTGACGAGCTAAGTAAAACATTTTTGAATATATATACTGTATATATTTTTGAGAGAGAGAAGGGAATTCAAGCACTTTCAATGACCCATGTCTATTTTCAAAAACATTTAAGACCTTGATTTCTTTTTCCTCAAATTCACAAAACTTTCAAGAATTTCCAGGACCCGTGGGAACCCTGTACTTACTACTGACGTGCTGGAACATTTGTGTTCTGGTTGTGAGGGCCTGTACTTTCAGTGGTTGTTTTAAAACAAAATCAAGTCTTTGAGTACCGTACACTGTGTATGTAACATATCAATGTCCCTGCCCTACGATACCAGACCCCCCTCCTTAGGGGTGGGCATCGACGATCGATAATTGATCGATAATTAATCGATAAGGATCTTGGTCGATCACAAAATAAAACATTTGGTCGATCACATTTGGTCGATTTTTTTTTGTGATCGACCAAATGTTTTATTTTGTGATCGACCAAGATCCTTATCGATCAATTATCGATCGTCGATGCCCACCCCTACTCCTCACCTTGGTGAAGTGCTGGTACATGGCTGTGAGGGCCTGTCTCCAGACCGCCTGCTCCAGCAGCACACAGAGGTCAGTGTAGGTGAACCAGCCTCGCTTCATCCCCTGCCGCTCCGCGATGCTGGCAGGTCACAACCACAACGGGCCAACAGTCACAACCAGAACACCACACAACAGAACAGAAGCTGGCAGCCGAGCCAAACACAGCCAGGTGGTCACATGACTTCCACACTTACTGCAGTAAACACAGGTCACCTGACTTCCACACTTTTGTGGAAACTAGCAGTTTTTGTTATTTTTTCTGAGTGGGGGCAGTCCCACTCATATTTTTTCATTTCATTGGACAGATACAGTGAAGACAGACAGGAAAGTAAGGAGAAGAAGGGGGGAGAGAGAGGGCATGTCAGCAGGGCATGGTCTGGATTCGAACCCATGCCGACATGGGCATACGTGTGCACTGTAGACCGCGGTGCTAGACCACTGGACCACCCCAGGCCACGGAAGCTAGCAGTTCTATATTAAAAACTAGAGTAAAACCCAGACACATCCCCTCCGACAGCAGAATGATCACGAGAACGAATTACTGCAGTCTCTGAATATCTCTCTCCTTGACATTCATAACCTTGTTATGGCTTGTGATTTCTTGTGATTTCAATTAGTGTTGTTCCGATACCATTTTTTGATCCCGATACCGATACCGATACCTGACCGTGCAGTACTTGCCGATACCGAGTACCGATCCGATACCACGGCGTTTGAAAAAGAAAAAGAAAAAAAAAAAAGGTTTTTGCGCCGCGTACTCACCTCGATGTAAAATTATTGCTAACACTTAGTCTGGCACTGCTCAAAACCTTTTTAAAACAGGAAAAAATACCAACAGAGAGTGAATGCTATAGAACTTTTTTTTATTGTCTACCTGGTATGGTGACAAGAAAATCAACCCCTTATAAAACCTGAAATGTGGCTCTCACAGATGCCAATCAGTGCAATATCCATTTAAGATATAAAACAGTCGTAGTAGTAGTAGTGCAACAGCAAGTTAACATTTACAAACAAAATAACTTTAAGATATAAAACAGTCGTAGTAGTAGTGCAACAGCAAGTAAACATTTACCGCGTGAGTACCGCATTTACCGCATTTAAACATTTACCGCGTGAGTACCGCGTGAGCCATAAAAAGGCGGAATCCCACATTGTCAACAAAGGAGAGGGGCAGGTCACAGAGCACAATCATTTCAGACATTTTCTCAGTCATCTTTCTTGCCATTTCACTCGTCGCGTCCCACTGGTCCTTTTTATGGAATGCGCTCTTGCTCGCTGTCGCTGCAGTAGATGACAGAAACTCTTCGTGCTCTTTAATATGTTTTAGCTTTAAATGCTTAATTAAGTTGCTAGTATTGAAACTGGCAGCTTTAGTGCCACCCCTCGACACATTGAGACCGCAAATTGTGCATTTAGCCGTTGTACACACCGGACTATCCACCTTGAAATATCTCCAAACCGCCGACATGTTTTCCTCACTACACCTCTACAGCATGCGTGTTTGTTTTTCCGCGATAGTGAAAAGTGAAAACGAAAGCTGCCACGCCATTGGTTGAGAGCAGCTGCTCTGGGAGGAGCATGCCTGGGCATGTCTGCGCATGTCTGTTAGGAAGGCGGTGTCAGGTTACAGACAAGCTGAGAAAAACGCAACGTGGTATCGGGAGTTATTATTTGTTAGTACTCGCCGATACCGATACCAGCATTTTTGTAAGTATCGGTGGCCATGCCGATACTAGTATCGGTATCGGAACAACACTAATTTCAATGACCATTGCGTTAGGATTCTCCACATGTAATAAAGAAATCAAAACATGCTTATATAGGTCCAATCGATAGTGGGTAAAATGACATCACAAACCTGGTTTCTAGTTGATTCAGCATGTCAAAGAACTCACTGGGCTCCGTGAAGAGACTCCACTCCTGAAACACAAGGCCAAAGCAGGGATCAAATCATGACACAGATACTACTACTACTGCCACCCAACACACACACACACACGTACGTCTGAGACTGCGACAGAGCGCTACTTACAATGGCATTGAGGAAATTCATCTCCAGGGCGTTAACAGTCTGGACATCCAGCTTCCCAGCTGTCCCCCACTCGTCGTTGAACACCTCCTCATCCTCTCCTTCGTCATACAGGTACTTACTGGCAACCATCTGGAAGAGAGGCGACGGCACTCAAGGTCAAGATCAGCTCAGCTCAGCTTACGTCATAGGACACAACACCTGTTTTCTTTTTCTTTTTTAATATTTGTTTATTGATGATTTTTCATAACATAAAGTAGTGGGTCATACAAATACATGAACAGCCTAAGAGGTAATCAAGTGATACAACAACCATATATACCCACAGACGCATACAACAACAACAACAACAACAACAACAACAACACCTGTTTTCAAGTGATGGTCCGTGCATAGAGGCGAGACATATATTACATACATTGACCAGAGTGAAGAGGAGCTAATGTCCACGATAAGCCGTGGCTGTCGAGTACAGAACAGAAATAACAGTGTGACTGACCTGATCTTCAGAACCTTTGACACACATACCACTTACAAAGCCATCAACAATCTGGGCCCCTCCTACCATGCCGACCTCTTCCCCCTCCCGTTGCCTCAGGTCTGACGACCAAACCACCCTCAAGACCACCAGGACCAAGCTCCGGACCTGGGGTGATAGGGCCTTTTCAGCCGCAGCCCAGTCCCTCTGGAACACCCTCCCCAACCACATCAGACAGGCCAACACCCTCCCAACATCTAAACAAGCCCTCAAAACCCACCTCTTCAAGCTCGCCTTCACCAGTTAACTCTCTACCGCTCCCGTTCCCATGTGTCCCCAGCACTACCTTAATTAGGCCCCACTTTTATTTATTTTTTGTTTCTTTTTTATTAGCCTACTACTCAATCTTTTCAGTTTGTAATTTTTTATTTGATTTGATTTATTGACAAACAAATACAAATACATAGGCCAATACAACTTGTTCCATTCCACTGCACCTGTATATCTGAATGAAACTTCTCCTATTTTTGTCTTCAGGGGAGGCAGCTCAGGAAATTCCACCTCCACCTTCCACCTCCTGACCCCGCACACCCAGGACACGGTCTCTTCGCCCTGCTCCCCTCAGGCAGGAGGGTGCGGTCTCTAAAAACTGTGAAGGCCCGACACGCACACAGCTTTTCCCCCACAGCCATCCGGCTTCTAAATGCTGCTGGCCGCCCCCCCCTGACCTGACCCCTATCTATCTACCCTCCCTCCACCCCCACCCAGAGAGCTTTGGACTGTCTGGACATGAACACTTGAACACTGGATCTTTGCACTTCTTATATTTATATTATTTATGACTCTTGCACCATGATGTTGGTTTGCACTGTCTTGTCCTGTCTTGCACCTGTCCTGCTGTAAACCGTGCTCGCTCCACTGTCCCAAACCAAATTCCTAACATGTTTGTGTTGTGTGAGAGTGCTATTCTCTCAAAGAAATTATTAAAGTAGTCCGGAGCTCTGTTGTTCAGGACCCTGTGGACTGTGAAGCGTCTTTGAGTGTCTAGAATGTAGAGTGTCTGAAGTGTATATAAGTCTAATGTATTATTATTATTATTATTTTCAGAACCTTTGACACACATACCATGGAGATCAGGAAGAGGTCTGAGGAGGAGATCTTCTGCAGGTATTCAGGGTTTCTATGTCGTAGCCTTTCAATGTAGACGAGGGCCAGCATCATGGCACATGGAGAGATGCACGCCTCCCTAAAACACACAGAGCATAATCCTTTAATGGTAGACACAGCTAACACGATCACAGATAACAATCTTTTCCTCCCAAAATGACTAACCGGTAATACCGATATAACTGTCAGATTCAACTGTCAACATGACTGTACCAAGTACCAACCTTGCGACATGAGAAGCATATTTCTTTTGGAGCTTTCGGATCGGGCTAGGGGCAGATTTCTGAAGGAGTTCCACAGCAATATCTAAGAATCGAATCAAAGTCAGTAAATAACAAATGGGTTCAAAAAGACAACTGTTGATGGAGGAGATATCTAACCTAGTATAAACTAGACGAACCTGTGACGGGACATGACAGGGCGTCCAGAGAGCTGTCCTGGTCCAGGCCGTAGTATAATCGCTTCCGGACCCGTTGAGACAGTTTCTGGTGTCCGGGGAGGAACTGTGACAGTAAACAATGCGTGTATGATTAGCTTAATCGAAAGACAAACACGTTTAGATGATGCCATGGGTGGCAGATTTGACTATTATTGATTGCTGCTAGCTAAATAGATCGATAAGACTGAGACTCTCGTGTAGCAAAACTAGTTCGTAGGTGTGGTGCTAACAAGTTAGCGTAGCTAGCTAACCCCATCGCAAATCCAGTACATTTGGCTAACATAACAAGGCCTCAATAGTCAATAATAGGATATATTTCGCAAGCCAATGTTTCTTAAAACAACGTCTTTGGAGGATTAGTGACACTGACAATACGCGTTTAATAGAAGCTTAAACCATGTCAGCTCGCCTGTCCAGCTCAAGGGCAGGTCAGTGAAGCAGCGCTCGTTAGCTAGCTAAGCTAAGGTAGCAAAACAACAACGTACCGTGAACTCCTGGAAGTCGGAGAATTGAAATGTTCGCTCATGAAACAACTCGTCGAAGTCCATGCTGCCGACTCACCATTAGCTAAATGTTAAGAGATAGAGATTCCTACAGAATATATTATCAGCTACAAGGTACCATTCAGGCTAGCTAGCTACACCGTGAGGCACTGTTGTCGTGACTACTGACAGGCTCGCGAAGACAGGAACTGTTACGCAACTAGGGTTGCCAGATAGGATTTGACATTTTCCAGCTTAACCACAGACTAGAAACCTAGAAACAAAAAAAACAGCCCAAAACCGATATTGTCAGAAAACCGCTAATTACTATTGGGCAGGTGCCCATCTCCTGCCCTAAACTGTACGTTTGTTGCCAATTATGTTTATAAAATAAAAACATGCACATTGGATGTAGCTACTAGGGTGTGTGTTCAGGTATTTTGTAACTTTCAGGCACTGACATTTTGATACCGGTTTAATGCTCAAATGCCCAAATGGTTTTTTCCCGGCCCAGTGTGATGAAAAGTAGCCCATTCGGCGGTAACCCGCCCCACCTGGCAACCCTGTAACGCAAAGTACTTTGACTAAACTTCACGTGCCTTGCTTTGCACACGGCCATTTGCCCAAACTTCACTTCAATGAGGCATATTTGCCCAAACTTTTTCGAAATAATATGTGGCTGCCATGTAGGTTAAAAACATTAGGGTGTGTGGCTAGCTCCTTGTTTGTTGTGCTAGAATTAGGGTAAACATGTCAATATCCCGCCATAAATATGTATGATATATTATGTATTGAATTCAAAATAAAATAAACCGTGAACATGAAAAAATAAACATTTAAAATATAAATATTTTTAAGGAAAAGTTAAATAATAAATGTTGGTGAAAAAACGAATTATATAGAAATATAGAATTGTAAACAAAAAGAATGATATTAAAAGCAACATTTAAAAAATAATTCTTAAGTGAGAGCAAAAATCATGAATCAATTACCGTACATAAATACAAAGTTCCATTTAATTAACACCTTTTATTAACTTAAATGTATAAAGAAGAAAACAAACCATTTAAAAATAGATTTACAAATCCAGATATAGCCGAGCGCACACACCAACAAAAAATTATACTAAATTATCTGTACTGTAGGCTACCCCCTTCAATTAGTTCAAAAAGCAGCTTTTCATCCCTGAGGACAACAATTCATTTGTTTGTTGTACATAGGTATCATAACACATAGTGTATGTACAGACTGCAATCAACTGCCTTTCAGAATGTACTGAATCTGATTGACTTGCTTCTGTAATAGACAAGCAAATCTCACTTAGGGTGACATATCACTTTCTCGGTAGCTTTGCAGCTAGTCAGTCATAAACTTTAATCAGGAAACGAGTTAGTTTGAATTGTTTCAATTCTTAATTCTGAAAGTGCATGGATGATGTCACATCCTCCTTTTTCTTGATCAAGTCAGTATTAGAACTTTTTGGCCAGGTGAGGACACTTGCTGAGAAGTCAGCGATGTCATGTCTAAATCCAAAACATCCCTTTAAAATCCATTATATCTATAACAAATGTAAAAGCTAAATGTCTATGATGTTGCTATCCATTATTCGCAGCAAATACATTTATGAGGGTTTTGAGAACACTATACTGTATGTTCCACACTACAGCTTTAAATGTGTACCCCCCACATAGTACCTGCCACTCTCTTAGTTGACAGAATAAAAGGTAACCAAGAGAGCATTTACAAATAACAGTTCATATCTGATAGACCAATGAGTCACATTGGAGTAAAACTAATCTGAATTGGATGTTGTATAGTCTTTCTAAAACCTCTGTATCATTAATGGCACAATTGATACTGTTTGTCTGTCAGTGATTCTTTGATTCTTTGAGAACTTGAACAATCTCAGATCTCAGTTCTTAAGTATAAAAGAAAACAATAAATAACTGATTACTTCACGAAACATTCAATCTGTCAGTATCTCTCGACTAACATACATACTACTTGTGTTGAAGCTAATGGAAATGGTCAATTCCATAATATAACTAATGCTAAATAATAGAAAAAAATACCACTCAATTTGCGCTGTTCAATAATATAACCTCAGGACAGGAGGACACTGTAAATACAATCAAATATTTACATCTCTCAACCCCTAAATATTACTCAACAGGTTGAAACACTCTTTAACCTGAGCTTAAGGGTAAGTAGCTGTCTAGTTGGACTTGCTGCCATTTTCCCAACATGAGTCCAAGTTGAGACAAGTTGTCGTCCAAGTTGAGATAGAGATAGGGGACCACACTGAATAATAATTAACTTAAAACAACTGTCCTCATTACACAAACCTTATCATACAATGATAAAACATAAAATGCCACATAAATATGTACTAAAACGTCACTCATAAACTGACTGAAGCTCCATGACATATAACCCTTAAAGTGCAAAGACAAAATGCCTGTTGAGACATCTGAATCCTCTGCTGTCTGTCTCTCCTTCCTGCTGTCTCCTCTTGAGGTGTCTCCATCTTCTTGACCTCTCGTTGTGCTGTACTCAGTGGCCCCTGTGGCCTGCAGTGGCTGATGGGGGCTGAAGTTTTTCAGACTTCAGGTCTTTGGTCTCCGTGTCTGAGGCAGAGTCTGAGTCCTGAGCCTGCTGCTGTTTCATCCACATGTCTGCGTACATGCCGCCTTTGGCCAGCAGCTCCTCATGCCTGATAGAGTGGAAGAATGTGGTGTAGAAAGTTAATTTAGAATTTTAGAATATAACTTTTAGAATTATAATAATAAGTTTAGAATATAACTTTTAGAATTATAATAATAATAATAATAATAATACATTAGACTTATATAGCGCTTTTCTAGACACTCAAAGACACTTTACAAACTGAAAAGATTGAGGTCCCAATAGACCTAGAATGAGCCGTCACCACAGCAGACACACACTCACCGTCCCCGCTCAGCTATCTGGCAATCACTCACAACAAGAATCTGGTCCGCACCAATGACGGTGGACAACCTGAAAACACAAAACACACACACAAGTCAGAAACCAAGGGAGTTGCTTCCCACGTAGGCTGCAACTAAGAGTCCATGACTCCTTCAGATATCATTTAAATAATATTTTATAACTTTTATTTGTTTGCTGTATGTTTTGTCCACTGAGACTGTGGTCTTTTTGTACACATGCCCAGGGACAGCAAAATTATGTTTTCATTGTTCATGGTCCCTGTTAAATACAAATAATCATAATAACGTGACATGAACTGAACATAAAGTTAGAATTCATATGTTCTCTGCAGGTGCATCTTGGTCCATCCCTTACCTGTGAGCCACGACGATGGTCGTCCGATTGGCGCACACCCTGTGGAGCGAGGCCTGAATGTTGCGTTCCGTCTGTGTGTCTAGGGCGGATGTGGCCTGGACAGAGAACGTTGGTCGTAAATCGTGAGACGAGTACATGAACCGTGACCTTTTAAAATAACAGTGAAACATGACGACGTGGCGTTCCGAGCGGCTTACTTCATCCAGCAGGATTATCTGAGGCGCTTTGAGGATGGTCCTGGCGATGGCCACCCTCTGCTTCTCCCCCCCGCTCAGCTTCAGACCTCTCTCGCCCACCGGGGTGTCGTATCCTGCCAGGGGGACACAGACAGACAGACGGACAGACGGACGGATCACTCTCACCCCACAACAACACACCAGAACAGCTGCTGTTGCTGCTGCTCTCTCCTCGGGCTTGGGGGCGGCTGTGGCTCAGGAGGTAGAGGCGACGTCTAATGATCGCAAAGGTCGGGGGTTCAATCCCCCTAGGTGGCCACGTGTCGAGGTATCCTCGGGCAAGACACTGAACCCCAAACTGCTCCCAAATGAGCGGGTCGGGCCGGCGCCTTTGGCTTGCCGCCATTGGTGTGTGAATGTGTGTGTGAACGGGTGAATGAGAGGCCGTTGTAAAGCGCTTTGGAATAAGGTGCTATATAAGTGCAGTCCATTTACCATTTGGTTTGGTGACCTTTACAACAGCTATAATGCTAGAAATGTCCCATCTATAAAGATCATGCTAATAGCCTATCGCTAAGTCACGCCCCCTTTGAAAACTCAGACAAACAAACAACGTTTCACTGACAGTGACTGACTGACCGACCGTGACTGAATGACATTCAATGACTTACAATGGCGGGACTTGGCAAATTTCTGATTTCTGATTTACTACAGCAAGTAATAGACATGTTTTTTGACATGACAAGAATATTGAGATGACAAGAATATTTAGTCTAGAAGCTTTTCACCATCAGATATTAGCGAATTGTTTGTCCGAGTTTTCTGCCTGTCGTGACTTTTGCTGTGACAATTTCTATTTTGGGGCGTGGCTTAGCGATAGGTCCATTGCAGACAGGTCTATGAAGAGTTCTCTGTACCCTCGGGGAAGGTCATGATCTTCTCGTGGATGTCGGCGGCGATGGCCGCCTCCTCCACTTCGTGGTCGCTGGCAGTGACGCGGCCGTAACGGATGTTGTCGCGGATGTTGTCGTTGAACAGGACCGTGTCCTGGGGAACCACGCCGATGTGCGCGCGTAGAGAGGTCTGCTTAACCTGCATCCAAGAACACGAAGAAGGTGCTTTAAAAACAACTGTTCCTCACACCGCAGCAGGAAATTGCATATGCGTGCACACACACACACACACACCACACACACACCACACCACACACACACACACACACACACACACACACACACACACACACACACACACACACACACACACAATTCTTTCAGTGTACAGATGTATCAGATTAAGAATACAGCTCAATCTAGATCAAACCAAGTGTGGCTATCAAAACGCACCGACCATACACGATGCGTTGCAAACTGCTTTCCGGCAAGACTCACCTTGGAGATGTCCTGTCCATCAATGCGAATACAGCCCCCCTGGACGTCGTAGAAGCGGAAGAGCAGGCGGACGATGGTGCTCTTACCAGAACCTGACTGGCCGACCTGGGGACAGCAACACAGAGACGGATACCGCAACCGTTTTTTAATGTAATATAATCGTTTTTAACGATATAATGATTAGATCTTTAGACAATGGACCTATCGCTAAGCCACGCCCCAAAATAGAAATTGTCCAATCATATCACAGCAAAAGACACTACAGGCAGAAAACTCTGACAAACAACTCGCTAATATCTGATGGTGAAAAGCTTCTAGACGAAATATTCTTGTCATCTTTAAAAAAACATGTCTATTACTTGCTGTGGTAAATCAGAAATTAGAAATTTGCCAACTCCCGCCATTGTAAGTCATTGAATGTCATTCAGTCATGGTCGGTCAGTCAGTCACTGTCAGTGAAGGGTTGTTTGTTTGTCCGAGTTTTTAAAGGGGGTGTGGCTTAGCGATAGGTCCATTAAATCACAGCAGGAAGAGTCTCCAAGTCTTACCAGTGCAACTGTCTGGCCTGGCTGCACCGTGAATGACACGTCCCTCAGAATCTCCTTCCTTTAGAACAACACAGAAACACAACATATAGATTGCGTAGAGTCTTACATTTTTACATTTCAAAAGAGAAAACAAGCATTCAATTACGTTTTAAAAGATCTGAGAACCTACCCGTCAACGTAGCTGAAGTAAACATTCTCAAACTCCACTTTTCCCAGTTTATAGAGAAGGTTCCCCGCATTGACCTCATCCTTCACCTGTAGGGAGACCGACAACCAAACACCTCAGAAACAACAACCCAACACCTCAGAACCAACAACCCAACACCTCAGAAACAACAATCAAACACCTCAGAAACAACAACCAAACGTTCCCATAGTGCAGTGCAAAGAGTCAACCTGAACACAGACAAAACTGCTCAGACAAAATTACCTCCTCTTCTTCGTGGAAGAGCTTGAACATGCTTTCCATGTCGATGAAGGAGTTCTGGATCATTCTATGGAAAAGAAAAAAAGCCATTGCAGTTACAACCGCTACCACAAAGCAGCAACATCTCACGTATACGTAGATCTTGGTCTTGCTAGTCTCACCTGTAGTAGGTTCCAAACCAGTTCAGGGGCGTGTACAGCTGGATGATGTAGGTACCAAAGAGAACAAAGTCTCCAACCTGTCGCAGACACAGTGGAGGTCAGTTAACAAAAATGTCATAGACACACTTTTTTTTGTGTCCCATTATTGTTTATTGGACAGATCTAGTGAAGACAAACAGGAGAAGCTCCATGCTCAGTACCTTAAATGTGCCATCTGTCACAAAGTAGGCACAGAGCAGAGAGCCTGCCAGCAGGCCTGACCCGATGATCAGGTTCTGGGTCTGGTTCAGGAAGGCCAGAGAGGCCTGGGTTTTCCATTCAGACGCCTAGGGCAGGAGGGGGCAGGGTGAGACGGCATCATCACAATCACACAAAGATCAAATAAGCATGCACCTTTATGGAAGAAACCATTTCTACTAGGTAGACTTCCTGATCACAAATAGTGGAACCTCGACTTTGCATTTTAGGTTTCCTATTTCAATTTCCTATTTCCTGCAGACAGATATGTAACCATTCACAGCTTCAGAGACAGATACTATGTAACCATTGTAAAAGAGTTTTCACATGTGTGGGATTGCTGAAGAAGTCTGGTGCTTCTGTCCATGAGCGCAGGGCCCTGCTCCAGGGCCTTGTGTTCATGGACAGTGATGGAATGCAGACTCCTTATCAATGTTGTGACTATGTTGACAGTATACCTGGTGTACAGTGTGAAATGAAGACTGTGTCCAACATTGTTCCAATGTTCCAACATTTATGGAATGCGGACTCCTATCGCTGTTGTGTTGATGTTGACACTATATAAGAGATATGTTGTGTGTGAGTGGGCACTTCAGTCTACCTTAAGTAGGCTGGGTCCTAGGGTCGAGTTGTGAAAGACAATTTTCTTTAATAAATATTATACCTAGTTATAAAGCAAGTTGCTATCTTGAGTCTCATTATTAATCCACAACACCATTCACAGCTTCAGAGACAGATATATAACCATTCACAGCTTCAGAGACAGATATATAACCATACACAGCTTCAGAGACAGATATGTAACCATTCACACTGCACAGCTTCAGAGACAGATATGTAACCATTCACAGCTTCAGAGACAGATATATAACCATTCACAGCTTTAGAGACAGATATATAACCATTCACAGCTTTAGAGACAGATATATAACCATTCACAGCTTTGGAGACAGATATGTAACCATTCACAGCTTCGGAGAGTTTGAGACATGTGGATTACCTGATACTTCAGGATGGCATCCTGAAAACGATTCACCTCGTAATTCTCAGCGTTGTAATATTTCACCTGTTGAAAAAAAGGACACACGTTTGAAGCAGAGAACGTTGTAACGTCTGTTTCTGAGCACAACTTTGCAGCATCATACTTCACCACGGGAGATACACGAGTGGAGGTGTTTGAGGATCAAAGGTTTTGCAATGTATGGTGATGGTTAATTATATTAATTATATTATATATACTGTATATATATAGTATATAAAAGTATATACAAATAAAAAGTGTCAGGTTAAAAATGAAGGATCAAGAGAAGTGCCCTCGGTACCGTCTCAAAGTTGAGCAGGGAGTCCACCGCCTTGGACTTGGCGTTGTTGTCCTGAGTGTTCATATCCCGCCTGTACTTGGTCCTCCACTCCGTTATGATGATGGTCAGCGCTGAGGAGAAGACACACGACAACGACCGAACGTCACGGATGGGAAACATCAGCCAAAAACAATCAAATGAAAGTCTACCGATCTACGGTTCATTCCTACTGGTCGAGTGCTGGTATTTTCTCGACGCGCTGGGCAGATGGCCTCGTACTCACTGAGGTAGAGGAACATGCAGACGAACACGATGAGGCCGAACCAGGCGTTGAAGTAGGTGATGAAGTAGACGATGGAGATGGCGATGTCGGCGATGGTGGGGAAGATGCTGAACACGATGTAGCTGTGGAGAGACGGTTGAGAGAGACGGTTTCACCACAGCACTTTACACATACCGTTAACCCTTAACCCCTGTAATAAACTGCCCCCAGGGGAGAGTATGCAGGGTTCCCACAGCTTCTGAAACATCAAATTCAATCACCTTCCAAGGACTTTCAAGACTCAATTCCCTCAAATTCAAGAACCCAACACG